>NC_138777.1:154044122-154644122 GCF_965119305.1 Pelophylax lessonae
GCTCCGAGGGTGGGTTCCTGCACCCACAAACGCCAGGTACACAATTGTCCAGCAAGGGCACAGTTCTGGAGGATGAGGAGGAGGAGATGGAGGAGGAGATGGAGGAGGAGATGAAACCATGTTCACAGCAGTGTGGCACCCAGGCCAGCTCATGGGCATCACTGGTGCGTGGCTGGGGGGGATACAGAAGACACAGACGATACACCTCCCACAGAGGACAGCCTTTCGTTGCCTCTGGGCAGCCTGGCACACATGAGCGATTACATGCTGCAGTGTCTCCACAGCGACCGCCGAGTTGCCCACGTTCCAACTTGTGCTGATTACTGGGTGCCACGCTGCTGGATCCCCGTTACAAGGACAACGTACCGTCCTTAATTAATTCACTGGAGCGTGATCGCAAGATGCGCAAGTACAAGCGCACGCTGTTAGACGCGATGCTGCTGGCATTCCCACCTGACAGCGGGGCCACAGTGGAAGCACAAGGCCAAGGCAGAGGAGGAGGAGGAAGAGGTTGCCAATGCAACCAGGGCACCGCCAACACCTCAGAAGGCAGGGTTAGCATGGCCGAAATGTGGAAAAGCTTTGTCAGCACGCCACAACAAACAGCAGCACCAGCAGCTCATATGGAACGTCTTAGCAGGAGGCAGCATTTCACCAACATGGTGGAGCAGTATGTGTGCACACGCCTACATGTAGTGAATGAGGGGTCTGCCCCCTTCAACTTCTGGGTCCCCGAATTGGGCACATGGCCTGAGCTTGCCCTTTACGCCTTGGAGGTGCTGGCATGCCCTGCAGCCAGTGTATTATCTGAACGTGTATTTAGCACGGCTGGGGGCGTTATCACAGACAAGCGCAGCCGCCTGTCCAGAGACAATGTGGACAAGCTCACATTCATTAAAATGAACCAGGCATGGATCCCACAGGACTTTTCCGTACCTTGTGCAGAATAGAGATGGATACCGGCCTTACCCAGCCATTGTTATATTTTTGATCTTTCTCACTCTTTTGGAGTGTACCCTAATTTAAAATGACTAAAAAAAAAGCAGTGTTGGCTACCTCATCCCCCTCCACCGCCACTTCCACCTACACCGCCACATCCACCGCCACCTCAACCTCCCTCCTACTCCATATGGGCCTCGTCCTTCACAGATGAAGAAAATTGTTTTATTTTTCTGTTTTTTTTGTTGTTTTAAGTTATTTCCCTATCCACATTTGTTTGCAGAACACTTGCCATGCTCTTATCTACATTTTGCTGCCATTTGAAGGACTCTAGCCCTTTCCATTGTTTTTTTAGAGCCATTTTAGTGCCTGAAAGTTCGGGTCCCCATTGACTTCAATGGGGTTCGGTGTCCGGGTCAAGTTCGGAAAAAGTCCGGGTCATGGACCCTGACTTTTTTTTCAAGTTCGGCCGGACCCTCCGAACACGGACATCCAGGTGTCCGCTCAACTCTAACCTACACAGATATAGGTGTGAAAGTAGCAGAACACTATACTTGCGCTAATGAAATAATTAACAGGCATATGTCTCTGCTCCTATCACACCTATATATGTGTATGTGTATAATACATATAAGTGTGTGTGTATATGCACCCCTATACAGAAGTTCAGATGTTTTGCCTGCCTCCAAAGACCCCCAAAAAATGCCCAAAAAAACGCCTGCGCCAAAAAAAAAAACGCCCAGGTGTGTTATTGCAGGCGTTTTTTTTGGGCATTTTTTTGGGGGCTTTGGAGGCAGGCATGACATCTGAACTTCTGTATTGGGGTATATATACACACACATGTATGTATATATACACCTACACATATATAGGTGTGAAAGTAGCAGAACACTATGCTTGCGCTAATTAAATAATTAACAGGCATATGTCCCCGCTCCTATAACACCTATATATGTGTATGAGTATAATACATATAAGTGTGTGTGTATATATACCCCTATACAGAAGTTCAGATGTTTTGCCTGCCTCCAAAGACCCGAAAAAAATGCCCAAAAAAACGCCTGCGCCAAAAACAAAAACGCCCAGGTGTGTTATTGCAGGCTTTTTTTTGGGCATTTTTTTGGGGTCTTTGGAGGCAGGCATGACATCTGAACTTCTGTATAGGGGTATATATACACACACATGTATGTATATATACACCTTACACAAATATAGGTGTGAAAATAGCAGAACACTATGCTTGCGCTAATAAAATAATTAACAGGCATATGTCTCCGCTCCTATAACACCTATATATGTGTATAAATACATATAAGTGTGTGTGTATATATACCCCTATACAGAAGTTCAGATGTTTTGCCTGCCTCCAAAGACCCCCAAAAAATGCCCAAAAAAAACGCCTGCAATAACACACCTGGGCGTTATTTTGGGCATTTTTTTGGGGTCTTTGGAGGCAGGCAAAACATCTGAACTTCTGTATAGGGGTATATATACACACACACACACTTATATGTATTATACACATATATAGGTGTTATAGGAGCGGAGCCCTATGCCTGTTAATTATGTCATTAGCGCAAGCATAGTGTTCTGCTACTTTCACACCTACATATGTGTAGGTGTATATATACATATAAGTGTGTGTGTATATATACCCCTACACAGAAGTTCTGATGTTATGCCTGCCTCCAATAACCCCAAAAAAATGCCCAAAAAAACGCTTGCTACAAAACCGGCAAGGTGTGAAAATAGCGGAGCCATATCCCTGTTCTATATTAATTCTAATACAAACAACCTTTTTTCTGGTTCTGGACATGCTACAGAGCTGAAACTTCACAGGTACACTTTTTAGACCCCCCCAGACACTAAATCCAAAGAAATCTCTTTTTTTTTTCAATAATTTTTTCAATAATTGGCTCTCTATCAAAAATGACAATTTTTAAGAACTTATTTTGTGTGATTAATAGTCCCTGGGGCATGACCCAGAACCCTAGGCACTTTTTAGGGCCATTTATTGGGTTTTAGGGCTTCAAAATGGTGTTTTTTGATTCCAGAAGTTCGGGTCCCATTGATTTCAATGGGGTTCTGGAATCCGAACCGAACTTTCAGGAAATTCGGGTGTTCTGGTCGAACTGAACTTTTCAAAAGTTCAATCATCCCTATTTGCCATCCCTGGTGGCCACGGTGGGCATCCCTGGTGGTCATGGGTGGGCATCCCTGGTGTCTCTAGTGGCACCCCCCCCCCAAGGGCTGCACTGGTAATCAATGTTCTGATTACCAGCACAGACCCCCCCTGTGATCAGTGAGTAATTGGAAAAACTCACTGATCCCCCCTGCTGCAGATCAGATCATCTTCTTCTCCTCACTGACAGGATGTGTGAGGAGAAGAAGAGATCAAAGCCGTTACAACGGCAGTATTTACATTACATGATGGCTGTGATTGGACACAGCCGTCATGTGATCAGGAGGGCCAATCACAGGGCCCTCCTGCCGCAACTTGTTGCTCTGTGTCCGAGGGACACAGGCACATCGAGATTGCACCGATGCGCGTGCCCGCGGCGGCGCAATCTCGCTCCTTCTGAAGGACATTCCGGGAACGTACCATCAGAAGGACGAGACTCCCACCCCGCTGTATATATACAGTGGCCGGGTGGGAGGTGATTAAAGAATTTTACCACTCTTTATATAATATTCCGTCAACACTGACCTCAGATCAGTATGCCCTTTTGGAAGCAGACAAACGTTCTTATATTATGAAGACCGCTCTTCCGAGCTTAGAAGAAGATGTAGTGGAAGAATTTGAATCACCTATTACAGTAGAGGAGGTGGGGAGAGCGATCTCGACCACTCCTTCAGGGAAAAGTCCAGGTCCAGACGGTTTTACCCCTAAATTTTTGAAAACTTTTTCTTCTCTTCTTGCTCCCTTCATGACTAAAATGTTTAATTCTCTGTCAGAAGACATTTTGTTTGCACCTCAAACGTTGGAGGCTCACATATCCCTTATCCCGAAACCCGACAAAGACCCCTCTTTCTGTGCAAATTATCGCCCCATATCTTTGATTGGGGTGGTTATTAAAATCTATGCCAGAGTTTTAGAAAATAGGTTGCAGTTGGTAATGCCCAAGTTGATCCATTTGGATCAGGTGGGGTTTGTTGGGGTCGGGAGGTAAGAGATAACACTTTAAAGACTCTACTTCTGATGGATTATGTGCGTTCCCACAATATTCCAATGTGCCTTCTTACGGTGGATGCCGAAAAGGCATTTGATCGGGAAGATTGGCAATTTCTCCGGCTTACTTTGCAACAGATTGGGTTGGGATCTCATATGATATCAAGGATCATGGTTTTGTACTCCTCTTCTTCTGCAAGAATTTGAATTAATGGTTCATTATCTACCTCATTTAGGATTCATAATGGGACACAGCAGGGGTTCCCCCTCTCTCCTCTTTTGTATGTACTGACAATGGAGCACTTAGCCGTAGCTCTACGGAATAACCCCTCTATTTGTGGGGTTACAACTGGTCCTATTCATTCAAAATGGCTCTCTATGCGGATGACCTATTGTTGTTTGTTACTCGCCCCCATAATTCACTACCTGCAATTATACAGGAGTTTGAGGAGTTTGGGAGAATGAGTAACTTTAAAGTTAATTTTATCAAATCTGAAATTCTACATGTATCTCTATCTATAAGTACCCTACAGCAGCTTTCGTCTTCCTTCCTATTTAAGACAAATTCTACTTCGGTTCGTTATCTAGGGATTATCCTCCCCACTAAGGCATCTGAGCTTTTTGCAGTAAATTTTGAGCCCTTATTTTGTAAAACTCAAACAGATCTGTTGTCCTACTCTAATAAAAGACTTTCCTGGTTTGGAAGGCTAAACGTTTTGAAGATGAATGTTCTTCTATGCTTTTTATACCTGTTTCGGACGATCCCCATTGCTATTCCATCTGTTTATTTCATTAAACTTAATCGATTGTTTTCTTGGTTTATATGGAACTCAAGCCGACCTAGATTACGATATGAAACCTTGTCCCTTCCGAAAGATAAGGGGGGTGCTGGAGCTCCTGACCCTTCTCTTTATTACAAAGCGGCAGTGTTGACATGAATAGTAGATTGGTTCCATGGCTTATCATCTAAGCTATGGGTTCAATTGGAGCAATATATCAACCCCTATGACTTACGAGCCAATGCCCTGGGTGCCAGCAACTCACCGAGGAGATTTATCTCTATTTGCTGGAATGACATGTCAGACCTTACGGATTTGGGACAATGTGGTGTAATCTAGTTCAATCTCTAAGATTCGGGGACCAATGTCACCATTCTTTGGGACCCCAGAATGCTGTTAAGAGTGCACGATTTGGCCCATGGAATAAGAAGGATCATCGTCGCCTGGCCTAATTATTACAAGCAGATCCTACATTATTATTGAATTACCCCTCAATAGAGTAGAGCGGACACCTGGATGTCCGTGTTCGGCGGGTTCAGCCGAACTTTAAAAAAAAGTCCGGGTCCGTGTCCCGGACTTTTGCCGAACTTTTCCCGGACACCGAACCCCATTGAAGTCAATGGGGACCCGAACTTTCAGGCACTAAAATGGATCTAAAACACCAATGGAAAGGGTTAAAGTGCTGCAAATGGCAGCAAAACGTAGTTAAGAGCATGGCAAGTGCTCTGCAAACAAATGTGGATAGGGAAATAACTTAAAACAACAAAAAAAAAAACAGAAAAATAAAACAATGTTCTTCATCTCTGAAGGACGAGGCCCATATGGAGTAGGAGGGAGGTTGAGGTGGTGGTGGATGTGGCGGTGTCATAGGCGTGCGCACAGGGTGTGCCGGGTGTACCTGGGCACACCCTAATCACCTAGGGCACATAGCATTATCGCTCTGTTTGCCAGTGAGGAGATGGGAAAGATCTCCCTCGGACCTGCTCTGCTCTATTTCTCTTTGCCAGCAGGGAGAGTAATGTATCGGGGCCATGTACATGTAGGCAAACACATGCATGTGTATTTAAACTTTGGGGTGCACACCCTAATGCAATAGGCTGCACACACCTATGGGCGGTGTAGGTGGAAGCGGCGGTGGAGGAGGACCAGGGCCAGATTAAGAGCATCATGGGCTTGGTGCTGAGGATTTTGAAGGACCTTAAGGGCCGTGCCTTGGCATGCACCCAGAGGAGGAAGGGTGCAGCCATGCATGCCTAATTCAACATGGGATGCTGTCTCTGAAGCCCATAAACACATCCATGCATCGGCAACTGTCCCTCCTTGTCCAGCCTTCATGCTGTGTGGGGAGGTTCTGAGGGAGCTGCCTGGGGAAGCGAGCATAGAAGCCAGACTTCTGTGTTTACAAGTGACAGAAGAGCGGTAACAGTGAATATGGCCAACCCGGGGCCTATATAAAGGTAGGGGCCTGGAGCTGCAGCTCCAATTGCCCCTACGTTAATCTGGCCCTGAGGAGGATGAGGTAGCCAACACTGCTTCTTTTCACAAATTTTAAATGAGGGTACACCCCAAAAGAGTGAGAAAGAGCAAAAATACAACAATGGCTGGGTAAGGTCGGTATCCATCGCTATTCTGCACAAGGTACGGAAAGGTCCCGTGGGATCCATGCCTGGTTCATTTTAATGAACGTGAGCTTGTCCACATTGTCTCTGGACAGGCGGCTGCGCTTGTCTGTGATAACGCCCCCAGCCGTGCTAAATACCCATTCAGATAATACACTGGCTGCAGGGCACGCCAGCACCTCCAAGGCGTAAAGGGCAAGCTCAGGCCATGTGCCCAATTTGGAGACCCAGAAGTTGAAGGGGGCAGACCCATCATTCACTACATGTAGGCGTGTGCACACATACTGCTCCACCATGTTGGTAAAATGCTGCCTCCTGCTAAGACGTTCCATATGAGCTGCTGGTGCTGCTGTTTGTTGTGGCATGCTGACAAAGCTTTTCCACATTTCGGCCATGCTAACCCTGCCTTCTGAGGTGCTGGCGGTGCCCTGGTTGCGTTGGCGACCTCTTCCTCCTCCTCCTCTGCCTTGTGCTTCCACTGTGGCCCCGCTGTCAGGTGGGAATGCCAGCAGCATCGCGTCTACCAGCGTGCGCTTGTACTCACGCATCTTGCGATCGCGCTCCAGTGAGTGAATTAAGGATGGTACGTTGTCCTTGTAACAGGGATCCAGCAGCGTGGCCACCCAGTAATAAGCACAAGTTAGAATGTGGGCAACTCGGCGGTCGTTGTGGAGACACTGCAGCATGTAATCGCTCATGTGTGCCAGGCTGCCCAGAGGCAACGAAAGGCTTTCCTCTGTGGGAGGTGTATCGTCCGTGTCCTCTGTATCCCCCCAGCCACGCACCAGTGATGGCCATGAGCTGGCCTGGGTGCCACCCTGCTGTGAACATGGTTCCATCTCCTCCTCCAGCTCCTCCTCCTCATCCTCCTCATCCTCCAGAACTGTGCCCCTGCTGGACAATTGTGTCCCTGGCATTTGTGTGTGCAGGAACCCACCCTCGGAGCCCCTTGTGAATGACTGCCCTGAAAGCCTTGGAAATGTTACCTTTTCATCCTGTGCCACATCCTCTTCCATCATCGCCCGAATTGTTTTTTGAAGGAGGCATAGAAGTGGGATAGTTAAGCTGAGAACGGCGTCATCGGCACTGGCCATGTTGGTGGAGTACTCAAAACAGCGCAACAAGGCACACAGGTCTCGCATGGAGGCCCAGTTATTGGTGGTGAAGTGGTGCTGTTCCGCAGAGCTACTCACGCGTGCGTGCTGCAGCTGAAACTCCACTATGGCCTGCTGCTGCTCGCACAGTCTTTCCAGCATGTGCAAGGTGGAATTCCACCTTGTGGGCACGTCACATATGAGGCGGTGAGCGGGAAGGCCGAAGTTACGCTGCAGCGCTGACAGGCGAGCAGCAGCAGGGTGAGAACGCCGAAAGTGCGCACAGATGGCCCGCACTTTCTGCAGCAGCTCTGACATATTGGGGTAGTTTTTAAGGAACCTCTGCACCACCAAATTCAGCACATGCGCCAGGCAAGTGATGTGCGTCAAACCGGCTAGGCCCAGAGCTGCTATGAGATTTCGCCCGTTATCGCACACCACCAGGCCGGGCTTGAGGCTCGCTGGCAGCAACCACTCATTTGTCTGCTGTTCCATGCTCCTCCACAACTCCTGCGTGGTGTGTGGTTTTTCCCCCAAACAGGCAAGTTTTAAAACTGCCTGCTGTCGTTTACCCCTGGCCGTGCTGAAGTTGGTGGTGAAGGTGTTACGCTGTCCGGATGAGGAGGCGGTAGAGGATGAGGAAGCGGAGTAGGAGGAGTTAGGAACAGGAGGCAAACTGAAGCGCCCTGCAATCCTCGGTGGTGGAAGGACATGCGCCAAATTGCTATCCGCCTCAGGCCCATCCGCCACTGCATTTACCCAGTGTGCCGTTAGGGAGATATAACGCCTCTGACCGTGCTTACTGGTCCACGTATCGGTAGTTAGGTGGACCTTGCCACAGATGGCGTTGCACAGTGCACACCTGATTTTTCCCCCACTTGGTTGTGCAGGGAAGGGATGGCTTGCCTGGAAAAGTAGTGGCGGCTGGGCACGACGTACTGTGGGACAGCCACCGACATAAGGTTTTTAAAACTGTGCGTCTCCACCAGACGGAATGACAGCATTTCAAAGGCCAAGAATTTTGAAATGCTGGCATTCAGGGCCAGGGATCGCGGGTGGGTAGGGGGGTACTTCCTCTTCCCCTCAAGTGTTTGGGAGATGGAAAGCTGAACGCTTCCACGGGACATTGTGGAGATGGTTGGTGACCCAGGTGGTGGTGTTGCTGACAGATCCTCTGTTTGCAGGGTGGCAGGTGCCGGTATCACTACAGATGTGGCTGGAGCTGCCGAGACTGCAGCAGAAGAGGAAGCAGGATGAGCCAGAGACGTTTCTTGGTTTTGAAGGTGTCTACTCCACTGCAGCTCGTGCTTTGCACTTAGATGCCTGATCATGCAGGTTGTGCTCAGGTTGAGAAGGTTTATGCCTCGCTTCAGGCTCTGATTGCACAGGGTGCAAACCACTCGTGTCCTGTCATCAGCACATTTTCTAAAGAACTTCCACGCTAGAGAACTCCTTTGAGCTGACTTTGGTGCGCTCGTTCCTTTGCTGCGTTGGGCAGTAGCAGGCGTAGTGTCTAGGGCACCGCCGCTCCGCTTTTGCACCCTGCTCCCTCTTCTGCTGTGCTGGTGGCTCTGTGCGACCACTGCCTCTTCCTCCAAACTACTCAGGTCACCTGCATGATGTTCATTCCATGTGGGGTCGAGGACCTCATCGTCCTCCACATCATCTTCCACCCAGTCTTCACCCCTGCCCTCCTTGTCGGTCTCCACAATTCTGAACGCCGCAGCAGTTGGCACCTGCGTTTCGTCATCATCGGAGACGTGCTGCGATCGTCCTTGCATGTACTCATCTTGAGAAATAAGTGGTTGGGCATCGCTGTACTCAATCTCTTCCACTTCTGGGGAAGGGCTAGGTGGATGGCCCTGGGAAACCCTGCTGACAGAGTCCTCAAAAAAAAGAAGAGACTGCTGTATGGCTTGGGGCTCAGACTGCTTGCCTGATTTGCAAGGGGGTGAGGTGAAAGACGGTTGGACATCGGCTGCAGGTGCCAACTCTGTCCTTTCTGCAGTAGACTGGGTGGGAGACAATGTGAAGGAACTGGAGGCACTGTCAGCAGCAAACCAATCTACTATCTCCTCTCTGTGTTCTGGCCTCATCACTTCTAGAGGCGTATGATGCCCTACCAAATACTGATGCAGGTTCTGTCGCCTACTAACACTTGAGGAAGGTGTTTCACTTGTGCGTGTAGCTGGCACAGATCGACCACGTCCTCTCCTTGCAACAGGAGCTCTACCAGCAGCACCACGACCCAGGCCACGGCCCCTATTTGACGGTCTCCTCATATTTCTGTAATTTAAGATCTTGCCCTAGAAAATTGTTTATTGAATAGCGGAACAAAACAACAACAGTATCGCATGGGTGTATCTCACAGTCAAATATGCAAACTATGCCGCAATTTAATGTTTTTTACCCCAAAAGGGTGTATATTGAATAGCGGAATAGGGATAAAAAACGGTGTATCTCACACGTACAAACACAGACTAGGCCCCGATTAAAATTTTTTGTACCCTAAAGGGAGGATGAGGAAGAGGAGTAGGAGGAGTTGGGAACAGGAGGCAAACTGAAGCGCCCTGCAATCCTTGGCAGGGGAAGGAGATGCGCCAAACAAATTTAAAAGGTGTATCTCACACGTACCGATACAGACTATGCTGTAATTAAATTTTTTTACACTCCAAAAGGGTGTATATTGAATAGCGGAATAGGAAAAATTTTATAATACTGTGTATCTCACACGTACAAACACAGACTAGGCCCCGATTACAATTTTTGGTACCCTAAAGGCAGGATGAGGAAGAGGAGTAGGAGGAGTTGGGAACAGGAGGCAAACTGAAGCGCCCTGCAATCCTTGGCGGGGGAAGGAGATGCGCCAAACAAATTTAAAAGGTGTATCTCACACGTACCGATACAGACTATGCCGTAATTTAATTTTTTACACTGCAAAAGGGTGTATATTGAATAGCGGAATAGGAAAAATTTTATAATACGGTGTATCTCACATGTACAAACACAGACTAGGCCCCGATTACAATTTTTTGTACCCTAAAGGCAGGATGAGGAAGAGGAGTAGGAGGAGTTGGGAACAGGAGGCAAACTGAAGCGCCCTGCAATCCTCGGCGGTAGAAGGAGATGCGCCAAACAAATTTAAAAAGGTGTATCTCACATGTACTGATACAGACTATCCCGCAATTTAATTTTTTACACTCAAACAGGGTGTATATTGAATAGCGGAATAGGACAAATTTTACAAAACGGTGTATCTCACACGTACAAACACAAACTGGGCCCCGATTACAATTTTTTCTACCCTAAAGGCAGGATGAGGAGTAGGAGGAGTTCGGAACAGGCAGGAGGCAGACTGAAGCACCCTCAAATCTTCAGAAGTATGAGATGAACCCCAAAAACTTGGAAAGGTGGATCTCATACGTACCAACACAGACTATCCCGCAATTTAATTGATCCCCAAAGGTTTTTATTGAATAGCGGAATAGAAAATATGATCAAAAAAAGTGTATGTATCTCACACGTACAAAACCACACTAGGCCCCAATTACTATTGTTTGTACCCCTAAAAGGCTGGATGAGGAGTAGGAGGAGTTTGGAACAGGCAGCACCCTCAAATCTTCAGAAGTATGAGATGAACCCCAAAAACTTGGAAAGGTGGATCTCACACGTACCAACACAGACTATCCCGCAATTTAACTGTTCCCCAAAGGTTTTTATTTAATAGCGGAATAGAAAATATGATCAAAAAAAGTGTATGTATCTCATACGTACAAAACCACACTAGGCCCCAATTACTATTGTTTGTACCCCTAAAGGCAGGATGAGGAGTAGGAGGAGTTTGGAACAGGCAGCACCCTCAAATCTTCAGAAGTATGAGATGAACCCCAAAAACTTGGAAAGGTGGATCTCACACGTACCAACACAGACTATCCCGCAATTTAACTGTTCCCCAAAGGTTTTTATTGAATAGCGGAATAGAAAATATGATCAAAAAAAGTGTATGTATCTCACACGTACAAAACCACACTAGGCCCCAATTACTATTGTTTGTACCCCTAAAAGGCTAGATGAGGAGTAGGAGGAGTTTGGAACAGGCAGCACCCTCAAATCTTCAGAAGTATGAGATGAACCCCAAAAACTTGGAAAGGTGGATCTCACACGTACCAACACAGACTATCTCGCAATTTAATTGATCCCCAAAGGTTTTTATTGAATAGCGGAATAGAAAATATGATCAAAAAAAGTGTATGTATCTCACACGTACAAAACCACACTAGGCCCCAATTACTATTGTTTGTACCCCTAAAAGGCTGGATGAGGAGTAGGAGGAGTTTGGAACAGGCAGCACCCTCAAATCTTCAGAAGTATGCTATGAACCCCAAAAACTTGGAAAGGTGGATCTCACACGTACCAACACAGACTATCCCGCAATTTAATTGATCCCCAAAGGTTTTTATTGAATAGCGGAATAGAAAATATGATCAAAAAAAGTGTATGTATCTCACACGTACAAAACCACACTAGGCCCCAATTACTATTGTTTGTACCCCTAAAAGGCTGGATGAGGAGTAGGAGGAGTTTGGAACAGGCAGCACCCTCAAATCTTCAGAAGTATGAGATGAACCCCAAAAACTTGGAAAGGTGGATCTCACACGTACCAACACAGACTATCCCGCAATTTAATTGATCCCCAAAGGTTTTTATTGAATAGCGGAATAGAAAATATGATCAAAAAAAGTGTATGTATCTCACACGTACAAAACCACACTAGGCCCCAATTACTATTGTTTGTACCCCTAAAAGGCTGGATGAGGAGTAGGAGGAGTTTGGAACAGGCAGCACCCTCAAATCTTCAGAAGTATGAGATGAACCCCAAAAACCCCAAATATCATTCAGCTCTGCTGCAGGCCACAATTTAATTTTTTTTAACCCAAGGCTGTATATTGAATAGTGGAATAGAAAAAAGTGTATGATTTTTGAAACCACTCAATAATAGCACATGTGAACTGAACACTGAACACAGCAGTGTATGATCAGTCAGCACAGCACAGCTGAAGGAAAAACGCTGCACACAGTGACTGATAGAAAAATACTTTTCTCCCTCCTCCTCAGTGGGCAAAAAAAATTGTATTCACTGCACCCCACACACAGCAAAATCGATGTGGACCACTGACACCTGCCTATCTCCAGCCTCTCCCTAAATGGATTGATAAGATCGTAGATCGGTCACTGCAAACCCCTCCCACACAGCAAAATCGATCGTAGAAAACTGACCCTAAAAATCAGCAGCAGCCTCTCCTTAAAAGGATTGATAAGATCGTAGATCGGTCACTGCAAACCCCTCCCACACAGCAAAATCGATCGTAGAAAACTGACCCTAAAAATCAGCAGCAGCCTCTCCCTAAAATGCCTTCAACTCGCCCTGCCTAACACACTCCGACCTGTTCCTCAATTCTATGCGGACACAAATGAGTTTTGCCTGCCTGTCTGTCCCTAATCAGCAGCCAGCACGTATGTGTGCTCTGTCCCTTAACTAGTACACAGCAGAATGACGCTGCACGGCGCTGGCTGGAACTTATAAAGACTTGGTCACATGCTTCAGATGGTCAATCACAGCTACTAATACATTTGTAGGCATGGCTGGGATGGCTTAAGGCACACCAGTTAAACGCTTGTTGATTGGCTGTTGAAAGCCCGCCATGAAAAGCGCGCCAATGCATGCAAAACCCGGAAATAAAACGACCGAACACGGATTTTTACCCGAACATACAGTAAAGTTTTCTGGTCCGTGTTCGGGTAACAAAAAACCAATTATTTGGTACGAACACGAATAATACAGTCCGTGTTCGCTCAACCCTACCCCTCAACTCAAAAATGTTTTTAAAAGATGACAACATGGATGTGGAGACAACAAGTTCCTTCATACCTAGGTACTTTTTCTTCCCTGGCAGATGTCCGAGGGGAACCATCGGAACTTAAGGGTATGCTTCTTCATACAGACCCTCCTAAGCATGTACTCTCTTCTTTATACAGATTACTGATTAAGGCCTTTAGCCCAGAATTCCCTTCCTACACTAGGGTGTGGGAACGGGAACTCGGGCATGCTTTATCCCCTTTGGACTGGCATAAGTGCTTTGTTCTAATCCATGGATTTTCTGTGGATATTAGGATTAAAAAAAAAGGGGTTTAAACTACTAAACAGATGGTATTGTTGCCCGGCTACTATCAAATATATAGATTCTACAGCGTCCGAGGTATGTTGGAGATGTTCCTCAGATAGGGGCACAATGCTACATATATGGTGGCACTGCCCCCAAATCCTGAAGTTATGGGAAAATGTTTTTGTTTTGTACTGCAGGTTGACAGAGACCACAATGACTCCTTCCCCTGAGATAGCTCTGTTATCCTTGATACTGGGACCTCTCAGGTTGGTTAAATTAGATATCCTACGCCATTTTTTGGCTGCTATGAGAAATTTGATCCCTAGATACTGGAGACAATCAGAAGTGCCCTCTCTGATGGAGTGGGCGATAGAGGTGGATAAAATGAAAGCCTTGGAATGTTTACTTGCGCAAGAACTTGCTGATTTGGAACGTTTTGCGAATACTTGGTCCATGTGGGCTGAGTTTCGGGATTCAGCCGAGTTTGTTAAGTGGGTCACTGATATATTATCATAGCGGAGTGCGTACTTTCTGTGCATATTTTTTGTGTTTTTGTGTTTTGTTTTGTTTTTTGTATTTTTTTGTGTTTATTTTTATTTATTTATTTATTTTTTTATTTATTTTTTTCCCTGTTCGGTTGAGAGTGTTTTACATCATGTCATTAAGCCAACTAAGATATTTTGAAGTATTTGTACAGTAAATCAGGATTAAGTAATATATTCAGAGGAGCATTTCGTTATGGGATTATAATTATGATACGAGTTGGTCTTACTATAATATATTAAGGTTTTGTAAGATAAAGTACTCTGTGTAGCTATAATGTTTGATGGATATTAAATGTTTGATATCTATATTTCTAACATTAACATGAAATACTTATGTACTAAATACAGCTGCCCCTTTAAGTGTGAATCACACTAAAATAAATTGAAAAAAATGAAAAATCAGGCGCTATTCTCATGTGCAAAAATGTGTGTGAACTGTACCATGTACTCAATAGTGAACCCCTCATTCAAATAATGCTCAAAATCTCAATATTGATAGTAACATGTGACCATTTCAATCAAAAAATTACAGTGTACAGAAGACAGAAAAACAAATCATATAATGCTGTGATACACAAGGAGTCCAGGAAATTCTAGGGGACCAGGATACATATGAGGTACTCCATGTGATCCAGTCACACAGTAAAATAAAGATCTCATACACCTATTGGATATAGCATTAATGAATGACATTCTAACCAAAGATGAATACAATTTTTTAATACAAAAAAACATCCAGCCACTCCATATTTTTACCACATCCCAAAAATACATAAGGATCTAGTAAATTCCTCAGGGCATCCCATTATAGCAGGAATTGAGAGCCTCACTAGCAATCTGGGCTGCTACATCGATTTCGTCCTTCAAGACGTAGTCCTTAATCTTCCTTCATAATTTAAAGACTATTGCCAGATGCTTGACATATTAACTCATTATTCATGGCAACAAGGCTACAGGTGGCTCTCTTTGTATGTGACTTCTCTGTACACATCCATCAAACATGATTTTGACTGATGGCTATCCTTCATTTTCAGTCCAATGACCAGGTGTTACAATATAAACAAGTCCAATTCTTGTTTGACAGTATAGATTTTGCCCTTAAGCACAACAATTTCTCCTTCATGGGAAAACACTATAAATAGGTCCAAGGCACAGCTATGGGGGCCAGGTTCACCCAGAACTATGCCAATCTTTTCATAGGCTACTAGGAGAACCAGTTCATATGGGCAAACAACCCATTTGGGGCAAACCTGGTCCTCTATGCTAGGTACATTGATGATTTCTTGATCCTATGGGACAGCACTGACTCCCAACTTGAAGGCTTCCAGGAACACTGCAGGTAGAACCCCTATGGCATTTCCTTTAATTATGTAATTGATGATAGCCACCTGATATTTTAGATCTAGAGTTAAGATCTGCCCCAGATGGGTCCATTCTGTCTAAGACACATTTCAATCCCAGTGCTGGAAACTCATACCTACATACAGTCACCATCATCTTTGCGGAATTCTTATCCACTTACCTTTTGGACAGTTTTGCAGATTAAGACACACCTGTACACTAGAACATGACTATGTGGAGCAAGAAGCCATTCTTAAACAGAAATTTAAAGAGAACGGATATATGAATAGCCACATTGAAGAAGCCTCTAAATTAAGTACCGGGCATTATACACAGAAAACAATAGATAATAGCTCCCCTGCATTGTCCAGAACCATTGTCCAAAGAGAGACAGACAAACCATCTGTCAGGTTTAACAGTAAAGCCTGGGAAATACAACCTATTTACAGAAAGAAGTGGAACATCCTAAGCAAGGATCCAGTACTTGGAGACATTCTAACTAGAAAACAATAAAAGAGGGAATATCAATGAGGATGTAATCAACATCCTCTAGTAACCTACCCGCTCACTCTTAAAAACAGCGTAAGGTAAAGAGTGGGGCTCTAATGGCAACAGAACAGCATACATAACAAAAGTAGGAAAACAAGTAGAGTAGCCTAAAGGACCAAACTTGATGAGCCACCGGGAATGGTTACAATGGATTTGATTATTAACTACAGACAATGTAGCAAAAAATAACAATCTTTATTGTGAATACAACATATTCGGAATCCAGCATATAAAAAATATACAAGGCCAAAACCTTCCCACCACCACCAATTAAAAAGACAATGTTGTCTTAAAAATAAAGAACCCCACGGTGCATCAGACACCACATGATCACATACACAGTAAGTCAAGTGATATATTCATGCAGTTGTCCTAATCAGACTCTTTAAATGGTGCAGCAAGTATAGTATATATACCAAATCAAATATGTTGCCAAAAAAGAATATAAGGCGATCAATATTCCAGAGATGCTGTAGCATTATTCTGAGTCAGCGGATGGGTGCCAAAAAAAAATAATATAGCATTGACTCTGCTGAGTGCATATAACTGAGCAAATATTCCACAGAGCCCAGTGATGTAAATGTCTGTCAATGAACTAGGCCTCTGATCAACAGGTGTCCATCTGGTGTATAGCAATTATGAAATAATAGAACTAACACGGCAGCTGTTGCAAATATCTATTGAGTAGTTGAGAAAAAATACTTAGTTCCACTCTATTAGACCAATTGTGGTATCTATCCCAAACTAGAACATAGAAAATTCAATCCCAGGGGGATTGGCAATCGGGGAAAGGGATATTGTGATACCAAGAAGAAAAAATGGAAGATGTGGATGCAAAAGGTATATTAAAAAATTCTATCTTTTTATTGTTGCAAGATAAAAAGCACAATATGCTATAAGAGTATCAAAACGACATTCACATTACAGAGAGAATAATTAGTACATGCATAGAATACAAAAAAGTACAAATGATTCAGAAAAAGAACACTTATGCCCAATTTATTAACTCTCTCAGTACATTGGGCCTTAACCCATCAAATAAACTGTGTCAAACAAATATCAAGGTAATCCCTTTTTTACCCTTTTTCAGGGATGAATCAATTAAATAGATTCCAATTCTTCTTTGTCTGAAATTTCATGATAAAAATTCACAAATACCGTATGACTTTGAGGTTGGGTTATGTTCTATGTATTCCTTCAGGACTATATTTTTAATCTGTGCCCACAGTTCTTTTTGTGTTCCAGTGTGGGCTTCTGCATTTTCGGCATTCCCCATGCAGATCATTTAGTCACAGCCACGTCAGATTTTAAAAGATTTCTTTCTCTTTTTGGTACTCCATTTTTGATGTAAGTTTATGTTATATATCAAATACAATAGTTAAATATATCTATTTTGTGAACCTCTGTTTTTGCCTTAGGTGTATTGACCTTTGTTATTGCATGTACATTGCCTACATGTTTTATTCCTATCATATATACAGATATGTTTAAAAACTCTGGACAAAATATATCCCCTGAAGAAGACTCACCATGGCTAACAGAGGGGGAAATCAGGGAAAGGCTGGATAAACTTAACACAAACAAATCGCCAGGACCGGATGGCATACATCCGAGAGTACTCAAGGAACTCAGTAAAGTTATATCGAGACCACTGTTCCTGATCTTTGCTGACAGTATTAGGACAGGAGATGTACCAGGGGATTGGAAGAAAGCTAACGTGATTCCAATATTCAAAAAGGGCCAGAGGCATATCCCGGGAAATTATAGGCCTGTCAGTTTGACATCAGTAGTATGTAAACTTCTGGAGGGGATGATAAGGGACTATATTGTAGAGTTTGCTAAGGACAACAACATCATCAGCAGTAATCAGCACGGGTTTACAAATGGGCGTTCTTGTCAAACCAATCTCCTTACATTCTACGAGGAGGTGAGCTGTGAGCTAGATAGGGGGAGACCAGTGGATGTGGTGTACTTGGATTTCGCTAAGGCGTTTGATACAGTTCCCCACAAGCGCTTAATTTATAAAATAAGGTCTGCAGGTATCGATAGCAGGGTTTGCTCTTGGATACGGAACTGGCTAAAAAGGCGGGTCCAAAGGGTAGTAATAAACAGCGCATACTCAGACTGGTCTGAGGTGGTAAGCGGGGTCCCCCAAGGCTCAGTCCTGGGACCAACCTTGTTCAATTTATTCATAAACAACATTGAGGTCGGGATCAGTAGTTCGATATCAGTTTTTGCAGATGACACAAAATTGGGCAGGGCAATAACTTCACAACATGAAGCAGATATCCTGCAGAATGACCTGGACAAAATAACAGAGTGGGCAACGACATGGCAAATGAGGTTTAACGTGGAGAAGTGTAAGGTTTTGCACTTGGGGACTAAAAACATAAAATCACAATACACGTTAGGAGGGGAGCCCTTGGGGGAATCAAAAATGGAGAAGGATCTGGGAGTATTGGTTGATGATAGATTAGGAAACAGCATGCAATGTCAAGCGGCAGCTTCCAAAGCCAACAGAATATTAGCATGCATAAAGAAAGGGATGCATTCCAGAGATAAGACTATAATCCTTCCACTTTATAAAACTCTGGTCCGACCGCATCTGGAGTATTCCGTCCAGTTCTGGTCGCCAGTCCTCAGGAGGGATGTGTTGGAGCTGGAGAGAGTCCAGAGAAGGGCAACTAAACTAATTAGGGGATTGGAGGACCTTGACTATGAAGAGCGTCTACAATCGCTCGATTTATTCTCCCTGGAGAAGAGACGTCTGAGGGGGGACATGATAGCAATTTATAAATATCTTAATGGGGATCCCAGCTTAGAAAAAAAAGCTGTTCATTCGAAGGGATTGCATGAGGACTCGAGGGCATACAATGCGATTAGAGGAGAAGCGTTTTAACCTCAGGCAACGCGGGGGGTTCTTTACTGTTAGGGCAACAAGATTGTGGAATTCTCTACCACAAGAGGTGGTTTCTGCGGGTAGTATGGTGGCTTTCAAAAGACTCTTAGACTTACATCTCAAGGATCAGAACATTCAGGGGTATAGGAGATGATTACAGCCACACATGCCTACACAGGTTGAACTGGATGGACTATTGTCTTTATTCAACCTCACCTACTATGTAACTATGTAACTATATGTAAATGCGTAGGGGTTTTGGAGTCCATATGTCATGCTGTACATAAGTGTTCTTTTTCTCAATCATTTGTACTTTTTTATTTTTTTATTGAAATGGCCCACCAGAATGAATTTGTTCTGGATCTTTTGGAATTTGCACTGAATAGCAACTTTTTCCTATTTGATGGGATTGACTATCAACAGATTTCAGGCAAATCCATGGGGGCTCCATGGGCCCCATCATACACATGTCTGCATTTGGGCATGTGGGAGGAAATAAATGTATACAACCTGCCCTCCTTCACAAAGTTTGTGGCCCTCTGGGTACGCTACATTGATGATAGCCTGGTGATCTGGAGGAGGCAGGAGGCTGAACTACATGAGTTTATCAATTAATTAAATCTTAATGATCGTAACATCAAATTGACATATACGTACGACCTTGTACACATTCCTTTCCTGGACCTCCAGATCACCAGGGAACACAATCCCTTGGTAACCACTACATTTCGTAAAACCAGTGCAGCCAACACATTACTGCGTGCAGATAGCTTGCATCCTCAGCCGTTGATACAAGGTATCCTTGTGGGTCAATTCCGTTGAATTCGAAGGAATTGTACCAAAAAATAGACTTCAATAAGGAAGCACATCAAATGCATAATAGATTTAGGGAGAGGGGCTACACCAACAACGTTTGAAAAATAGCTAAAAAAGCAGCCTCAGACAGAGACCGTTCTACTCTATTAACAGAGAAGGCATCTTGTCACTTCCCAAAGGAGGCCCCTGGACAGACAAGGTTCATTACACACTACGGTGTACAATGAAATAAAGTGAAGGAGATCTTGACATCACACTGGTCGATTTTATGTTAATGCCCCCTCCTATCAAAAATTGTAAGTGACTATTCCCACATGGTTGCCCGTCGAGCCCCAACCCATAGGCTGACTCAATCAGAGTACATGCATTCTCGAGATGATACGTGGCCTTCTTCAATCCCCAGAACACTAGGGATGGTCCATTGTGGCCATTGCCAGAGCTGTACGCATTTTGAACGTACGGATGCGGATGGGACAAATGTCTACTCAATTAAAAGCCTCATTAATTGAGCTACTACCCTATAGTATACAGTACCTGTGAAATAAGATGTATATAGAGGTAAAACAAGGAGGCCGTTGCTCATCCGCATCAGTGAATGTCTTAGAGACGTCAAGAAAAAAGAACCTGAAAGCCTATTAGCACAGCACTTTCTTTAATTTCATGGATCAAGTGTTGCTGGACCTAGAGTGAAAAGTATTTTCTCTCTAAAACTCAGTAAAAGACGTGGTGATTTTGATAGGATTCTTTAAAAAAAGAAACATTATGGATATAAAAATGAAATACCCTTATACCCCATGGACTGAATGGAGAAATGAACCTTCAGGTCATTCTGGACTAATACTGTATTAATAGTTATGTGAGATAATAATAGGGTGTGCTGCAGGAGTTGGGCCCTCCAATTCTCTCCCTTAATTCTTTCCACTTTTGTCTTCTTCTTTTCTGTAAAAAACAGTTTGAGACCTTAAAAACTGACCCTTTTTGGGCATTTGGTGCATAACTGCATTCACTAAATATGACTGACTAGACATTGAGTTTGCCATACTTCTTTTAAAATATATGTTTACAATTGTGTTGACCACTTGCACGTCCCCTTTAAATGTATTTTGAAGCTTGGGCAGAAAGTGTGTTGTAAACACGCTCCAGCTAGGGGGCGCCACGTCCTGAAGAAGCTGGTTTTTCAGCAAAATGGGTAGACATCATTCTGAAATGCTCCAGACACCATTGATCACGCTTGTCACCATTCTCACCCACCCGGGAGTGTGCTATGGGAGTAGATATGGGAGTAGCTGCAGCGGTGATCGACAACCACACATCCGGTATTTGGTCACCGACAGGTAGAGCCTACAGGGCATACTGGGATTGTATCCATGGAATATCCAGACAACGGCTTCTCACTGAAAACATGTAAAGGAAGGATACATGGATATACTGGAGACTAAGAATCAGGTTTGAGTTAGCTGTGATTCTTTCCATTTTGCTGAGCTATAGCATTGGCCTTCCTTACTCGGATCATTGGGTCAACCCACGGAGTGTAAATTCTGAATCCAGATTGCCATGCTGGACTTTCAGAGTGGTCTCCCTGCCATATCATGCGTATTCTGTCTATTCAGTGCCGCATTCCACTGAACTTATCCATCTGTTTATTTTCTGATGCACATCCCCTTCTACCCATGCTGCTCTGACAAGCTGACACTGTCTACTAGCGATTTGTGCTGCTACTGCTTATGATTAGAGTTGAGCGGACACCTGGATGTCCGTGTTCGGCGGGTTCGGCCGAACTTGAAAAAAAAGTCCGGGTCCGTGTCCCGGACTTTTTCCGAACTTTATCTGGACACCGAACCCCATTGAAGTCAATGGGGACCCGAACTTTCAGGCACTAAAATGGCTCTAAAACACCAATGGAAAGGGCTAGAGTGCTGCAAATGGCAGCAAAACATAGTTAAGAGCATGGCAAGTGCTCTGCAAACAAATGTGGATAGGGAAATAACTTAAAACAACAACAAAAAAAACCCCAGAAAAATAAAACAATTTTCTTCATCTGTGAAGGACGAGGCCCATATGGAGTAGGAGGGAGGTTGAGGTGGCGGTGGATGTGGCGGTGTAGGTGGAAGACTAGGTGGAGGAGGACGAGGTAGCCAACACTGCTTTTTTTCAGTTATTTTAAATGAGGGTACACCCCAAAAGAGTGAGAAAGATCAAAAATATAACAATGGCTGGGTAAGGTCGGTATCCATCTCTATTCTGCACAAGGTACGGAAAAGTCCTGTGGGATCCATGCCTGGTTCATTTTAATGAACGTGAGCTTGTCCACATTGTCTCTGGACAGGCGGCTGCGCTTGTCTGTGATAACGCCCCCAGCCGTGCTAAATACACGTTCAGATAATACACGCCAGCACCTCCAAGGAGTAAAGGGCAAGCTCAGGCCATGTGCCCAATTTGGAGACCCAGAAGTTGAAGGGGACAGTCCCGTCATTCACTACATGTAGGCGTGTGCACACATACTGCTCCACCATGTTGGTGAAATGCTGCCTCCTGCTAAGACGTTCCATATGAGCTGCTGGTGCTGCTGTTTGTTGTGGCATGCTGACAAAGCTTTTCCACATTTCGGCCATGCTAACCCTGCCTTCTGAGGTGCTGGCAGTGCCCTGGTTACATTGGTGACCTCTTCCTCCTCCTCCTCTGCCTTGGCCTTGTGCTTCCACTGTGGCCCCGCTGTCAGGTGGGAATGCCAGCAGCATCGCGTCTACCAGCGTACGCTTGTACTCGCGCATCTTGCGATCGCGCTCCAGTGAGTGAATTAAGGACGGTACGTTGTCCTTGTAACGGGGATCCAGCAGCGTGGCCACCCAGTAATCAGCACAAGTTAGAATGTGGGCAACTCGGCGGTCATTGTGGAGACACTGCAGCATGTAATCGCTCATGTGTGCCAGGCTGTCCTCTGTGGGAGGTGTATCGTCTGTGTCCTCTGTATCCCCCCAGCCACGCACCAGTGATGGCCATGAGCTGGCCTGGGTGCCACCCTGCTGTGAACATGGTTCCATCTCCTCCTCCATCTCCTCCTCCTCATCCTCCTCATCCTCCAGAACTGTGCCCCTGCTGGACAATTGTGTCCCTGGCGTTTGTGGGTGCAGGAACCCACCCTCGGAGCCACTTGCGAATGACTGCCCTGAAAGCCTTGGAAATGTTACCTCTTCCTCCTCCTCCTCATCCTGTGCCACATCCTCTTCCATCATCGCCCGAATCATTTTTTGAAGGAGGCATAGAAGTGGGATAGTTAAGCTGACAACGGCGTCATCGGCACATGGTCATGTTGGTGGAGTACTCAAAACAGGCACACAGGTCTCGCATGGAGGCCCAGTTATTGGTGGTGAAGTGGTGCTGTTCCGCAGAGCGACTCACGCGTGCGTGCTGCAGCTGAAACTCCACTATGGCCTGCTGCTGCTCGCACAGTCTTTCCAGCATGTGCAAGGTGGAGTTCCACCTTGTGGGCACGTCACATATGAGGCGGTGAGCGGGAAGGCCGAAGTTACGCTGCAGCGCTGACAGGCGAGCAGCAGCAGGTTGAGAACACCGAAAGTGCGCACAGACAGCCCGCACTTTCTGCAGCAGCTCTGACATATCGGGGTAATTTTTAAGGAACCTCTGCACCACCAAATTCAGCACATGCGCCAGGCAAGGGATGTGCGTCAAACCGGCTAGGCCCAGAGCTGCTATGAGATTTCGCCCGTTATCGCACACCACCAGGCCGGGCTTGAGGCTCGCTGGCAGCAACCACTCATTTGTCTGCTGTTCCATGCTCCTCCACAACTCCTGCGCGGTGTGTGGTTTTTCCCCCAAACAGGCAAGTTTTAAAACTGCCTGCTGTCGTTTACCCCTGGCTGTGCTAAAGTTGGTGGTGAAGGTGTTACGCTGACCGGATGAGGAGGCGGTAGAGGATGAGGAAGCGGAGTAGGAGGAGTTCGGAACAGGAGGCAAACTGAAGCACCCTGCAATCCTCAGCGGTGGAAGATGCGCCCCAAAAATTTGGAAGGTGTATCTCACACGTACCGATACAGACTATGCCGCAATTTAATTATTTTTACCCCAAAGGGTGTAGATTAAATAGCGGAATAGAAAAAAATGTATAAAACGGTGTATCTCACACATACAAACAAAGACTAGGCCCCGATTACAATTTTTTGTACCCTAAAGGCAGGATGAGGAGTAGGAGGAGTTTGTAACAGAAGGCAAACTGAAGCACCCTGCAATCCTCGGCGGTGGAAGATGCGGCCCAAAAATTGGAAAGGTGTATCTCACACGTACCGATACAGACTATGCCGCAATTTAACAAAAAATGAAGCAAGGTAGTGTTCTGTAAAGGGCTCAAAAGAGGTTCACTTGAAATGTGGTGGACACCTCATAAATTAGTGAAGCACCTTAATAAATTACAAAAAGGAGAACGGTTGGGGAGTCGTGAGAATACAAACAAAGGTCTGTTACCCACTACCCCAGCCACCAACTAAGGACACCACAGGTATGTATTCTTATTAAAAAGGTATAAGTTGGGGGGGCGTGGCCTGGAGCGTGATGGGATAGGTCGCATGTGGTGAGAGCTCCGTCTACCCGATCTCCGGTTTAGCTATCCTGTGGCAATATCTCTGCTATTTACTTACCTCTTAGGGTGCCCTGAGTCCCGCTGAACCTCCGGGCATCATGTCTCCTCCGAAGCGAGGCATGGACGCCGGTGCACAGCTCGCCAAGTTCCGCCGGCAGGAGCCTTCTCCACAGGCCCAAGATGGCGCTGGCCCTTCCTCCACCCCTGAGAAGCCCGCGGCAGACACCACTAAGGTCCTGGATGCCATCTCCCTCTGCCAAAGCACCCTCACCTCAAAAATAGAGGAAGTCAAAGTCGACATTTCTCTAATTCGGCAAGACATGTCTCAGCTGAGGGACCGGGTCACAGAGGCAGAGACACGCATCAGTGCCAGTGAGGACGTCCTGCATCCCCTGCAGCACTCCGCCGAGGAGCTCCGTCGCCAAGTGCAGCAGCTTCATTCTAAACAGGATGACATGGAGAATCGTCTCCGCAGATGCAACCTCCGTTTCATCGGCCTGCCTGAGAGAGCTGAGGGAAATGATCCGGCTGGCTTCCTTGAGGATCTACTTCTTACCACCTATGGCCGCGATTCCTTCTCTGTTATGTTTGCGGTGGAGAAGGCCCATCGTATTCCGGCGCGGCCTCCCCCATCTGGAGCCCCGGCCCGCACATTTATTGCCAAATTCCTTAATTTCCGGGACAGGGATAAAATCCTTCGCCTTTCCAGAGAAAAGGGTAATATTCCCTATCAGAATGGACATGTGGCTATCTTTCCGGATTTCTCCAGCGAAGTTCAGCGTCAACGGGCCCGGTTCCAGGAGGTTAAACGCCGCATGAGGGCATTACATCTAAAGTATGCTATGCTGTACCCTGCTTCGGGTGGAGGTGGATGACCGCGTCCAATTCTTTGAGGATCCTGCACTGGCCATGGACTGGCTTGACCGCCGCAATGTTGCACCTGCCTGAGGCCCCTTGCTTTCCTTGATGACTGTTTGATTTTCTTCTGTTTTTTTTCTTTTTTTGGCACTACCCCTTTTTTTGGGGGGGGGGGTTTGGGGGGGCTTCCCACTATCCTGACTGTGAGCCATGTTTTTTGTGTCTTCTGCAGAGGGCCTCCCCCCCCTCCCCTTACGGTCTGGAGTCTTTATATGTTTCATCTGCCCTATAGCTGCTATGCCTGGAGGTTTTTCTGACTCTTTTTCTCCTGCTTGATGTTCTTGGGGTATTTGGGACTACTGACTGTCGCACGATCTTGTTGTATACTGGGTAGTCTACCTAGCTCTTCCTGAACTGTGCGGTGATCCTGTTCCTAAGGAATGGGATTTGCTCTCTCTCCACGTTACTCAGCGAGTTAATCGCCCCCAGATTGCACGGATGCATTCTACTGTTTTTTTTTTTCTGTTTTTCCCGCTCTGCTTTATATTTTCTGCTCATATAACTGTTTTATTTTTTTGCGGTATGTTCAGTATTGTCCCCCGGTCCTTGCCTGCTCCCCCCTTTTTGGGGCCCAGGTGTGGGGCTGGAGGACGTGCTGCTATATGCCTGTGCCCTTTTTTTACTCTGTTCAGGGTTTATGCTCGCACGAGTTGGGGTTTGTGCAGAGCCGGGTGGGAATGGGGTTTATGTTTGCAATGTGATGTTTTTTATCTTTTATTGAGAGGTCCCCCCCTCTATCTGTTTATTTGTTTTCTATATGGTTCTACAGCACTTGTCCACCACCATTTCTTTGTTTTATGGTACGCAACTGCCCATGGATGCTCTGCCGGCTCTGGGGGTCCCTGTTTGCCACCGGAGACGACTGTTTTTGATATGTTTTTTGTCTCCATATGGCGTCCCTGACTTTTTTGACGTGGAATGTCCGTGGCCTTGGGGATAGAGTGAAGCGCTCCGCAGTGTTTTCCTATTTGAAGCACCGTCGAGCCGATGTTACTGTGCTGGTTGAAACCCATGCTGCTGGCTCTCTGCAGCGGGCGCTTAAACGCCCTTGGGTTGGTTGGGCGTTTCACTCTACCCACACTACTTCCTCCAGGGGCGGGTTCTGGTGGCTAAATCTGTTAATTTTGCTGTTCATTTGGTCGAATTGGACCCTCAGGGCCGGTATGTATTCCTTAAAGCTGTTATTGATAACTCCCCTCTACTGCTACTGGCCTGGTATATGCCTCCCCCCTATTGTTCGGGTGTCCTGGCAGAGGGGTTTGCCTTCATGTCTAGACACCCGACCTTTCCGGCCATGTGGTTGGGGGATTTTAATACCGTATTGAATCCAGCTCTAGATAGGTTGGGACAGTCCGGAGGCTTTGCCTACCCCTCCCGTGATACTCGCTTTGCCCGCCTCCTGGCAGACTTTGCCCTTGTGGATACTTGGAGACATCTGTACCCCACCTGTAGGGCTTATTCATGTTTCTCCTCCTCCCACTCCTCTATGTCTCGTATAGACTTCATACTGATTTCCCGGCATCTTCTCCCCAGATTGCTGGGGGCAAGCTTCTGCCCTCGCATTTTGTCTGATCATGCTCCATGCTGCATCACTGTACGTAGGACGGTGGTGACTCCTTTCCCGACCTGGAAACTGAACCCCTTCTGGCTGACTGTTTTGACGGATCTTGCTAAGCTAGCGGGCGAATGGCAATTCTACTTCAGTTCTAACGCGGGCACTGCCTCCCCCTTAATTGTCTGGGACATGTTTAAGAAGCACTGTCGTCGCTTGCTGAGCGAGCATATTAATCGTCACAAGCGCAACTCTGACTTGTCCTACACTCAGGCTCTTGCCCGGCAGCAAGAGTTGGAGGCTGGATATGCTGAGGCCCCCACTTCTGCTGGCTTGGCCGATCTTAAACTGCAATCCCGGGTGACTGACCAACTTTGTTTTGAGAGGGCTAAACGCCGTATGTTTTTTGCCAGACAGCGAATATTTGAACAGGGCGAACGGCCTGGTCGATTGTTGGCATATTTGGCCCACCTTGACTCTAGGCCCCCGGTTGTTATCTCCTTGCTTTCCCCCTCGGGGGAGCACGTGACGGAGCCGGCTGCTGTAGCGGCCGAATTCATTGCCTTTTTCAGGGAGGTTTATGCGACTAGAGCGGACTATTCTGCTCAGGAGCTCTCCTCGTTTCTAGATCAGTTCACATTCCCTACTCTGACGGACCCACAGCTCCGGGCTCTGGAGGCCCCTATAACGGAAACCGAAATCGTGACTGCGTTGTCCCTATTTGCTCGTTCTAAAGCCCCTGGATCTGACAGACTTCCAATTGAGTTCTACCAATCGTTTTCTGAGACGTTGGTCCCCAGACTTCTTGAATTATAGCAGGCGGCCTTTAAGGCTAATACACTACCGGACTCCATGCGAGAAGCGCTTATTGTGCTCATTCCTAAACCGGGCAAGGACCCGAGTCAGCCGAGTTCATATAGGCCTATATCCCTATTGCAAACGGATGTCAAAATCCTAGCCAAAATCTTAGCCCTGCGTCTGAACAAGGTGATTCTCTCGTTGGTCCATGCGGACCAGACCGGATTTATGCCTGCTAAGAACACTGCGTTCAACACCAGACGGTTGCATATGAATATTCAGGCTTCTTACTCGCAGATTGGTACCAGGGTGGTGGTTTCCTTAGATGCGGCCAAGGCATTTGATTCCGTTGAATGGCCATATCTGTGGCAATGCTTGCGTTGCTTTGGCTTTGGCCCCAATTTTATCAAATGGCTTTCCATACTCTATACCTTCCCAAGAGCGCGGGTCGTGGCGAATGGGTGGACCTCTGTCGCCTTCCCCCTCTCTAGGGGGACACGGCAGGGGTGCCCCATTTCCCCCCTGCTATACGCCTTGGCGGTAGAACCTTTAGCAATGGCGCTGCGAGACCACCCTGGTATTGTTGGTTTGTCTTCGGGAACATTGGATGAAAAGGTGGGCTTATATGCCGATGATATGGTTCTGTATCTCGCTGACTCTGGGCCTTCCCTCGCTACTGCCCTCCGCCTCATTGAGAGCTTTGGGGTCTTCTCTGGATTGAAAATCAATTGGGACAAATCTCAGATCCTTCCTATTGATCTCTTACCCCCCCCCCCCCCCCCCGCTGGACCAGGCCTCTTTGCCATTGCAGAGAGTTAGTTCCATTAGATACCTGGGGATTCAGGTCTCTCGGGACTTGGCGGACTACGTACCCCTAAATGTTGAACCCCTCATAGCGCTGACTAAGAGTAAGACACAGGTTTGGTCTAGGCTACCGTTAGGCATCATGGGCTGCATCGGCTTGATTAAAATGATTTTGCTGCCTAAGATCCTATACGTTCTCTGGCATGCGCCAGTTTACATTCAGTTGAAATTCTTTCGGGTTCTGGAGTCTATCTTGAAGTCTTTTGTTTGGGGTTCCTCCAGGCACAAGCTGTCCTGGAGGGCCCTGAAGTGCCCTACCAAGCTTGGAGGCCTAGCGGTCCCCGATCTTAGCCTATACTATATAGCGGCGCAGTTGTCCCATTTCTTTTATTTCGATAAGGTAGATAGGCATCGCTTTGATTCCTTGGTTAGCGCTGGTTCCCCCGGCCAATTCCCTCATCCCTTTTGTGATATCCTGCGAGGCCTTCCGGGTGCGCTTGGTAGCCCTGGTAGGCACACATATGCGTTCCACATTAAGCGGATCTGGGACTTGGCGGCGGCGAAACTGGGCTGCCCTCCCCTTCACGACGATACTCCCTTGTGGTTTAATAGAAGCCTTCGGGAGCTTCTGCTGATTCCGGATCCGCAGGTCTGGATACGACACGGCATATACCTGCTCTCCCATGTTCTCCGCGGTGGCCGCCTTAAACAATTTGATCAACTAAAGGCCGAATTCCAACTGCCTAACTCTATGTTTTTCCGGTTTCTCCAGCTGCGTCACGCTTTGCGTGCGCAGTTTGGTGGTACTTACCCCCAGTTGCAACCGTTGGATGTTGTTCTGATCCTTCGGGGAGACGAACCTAAGCAATTGATCTCGTTGTTTTACGACTTGCTTCTTACCCCGTCGGCTACGAAGTTGGCATATTCTCTGAAACCTGCCTGGGAGGAATGGGCTGGGGAATTGGATGATGAGGACTGGAGTGATGTGCTGGAGGTGGGTAGGCTGGTGTCTCCTAAGATGTCTGACAGGCTGACGCAAACTTATATTTTACACAGGGTGTATCTTACTCCTGCTCGTATGGCAAAGTTTGACCCCTCCCGCAGCCCGGACTGTCCTAAATGTTCGCTATCCGCTGGTACCTTTGAGCACCTGATCTGGCAGTGTCCCCGCGTTAACTGTTTCTGGCAGCAGGTGGTCCGGTTCCTGCACGATCAGATGGGCTCTCCGGTCTCACTGGATCCGCGGCAATGTTTATTGGGTTTATTTCCTGATCTAGAGGTACCTAAGAGCACTTTGAAATTTATACACGAAAAGCTGTTGGCGCGTAGCTGGATGCAACCCTCGCCTCCAACACTGAGTGCCTGGATTGCCGAGGTGAATGCTACTCTGCCTTACAAAAAGATTATTTATGTTAACCGGGGCTGCCCCGCTAGATATCATAAGATCTGGGATAGGTGGCTGCAGTCGTCCTTAACGTGTTCCACTTGATGGGTTATACATGTGTACGTTTTCTTTGTGTTATGTTCTCTGTGCTGTTGGACTGATGCTTTATGGACTCTGGGGGATCCTCTCTCTGGGGGATCCTCTCTGGGGGATCCTCTATGGGGTTTTTTTTTTTTTTTTCTTTTTACTTTTATTTTTGTTTTTATTTTTGTTTTCCTTGTTTTTGTTAGGGGGGGGGTGGTGTGGGATGTGTTTATCTCTCCTTCTGGGTTTATTTCTTGTATTTTGATGCCTTGCTTGTCCATTACTGTACATGTGGTTTTGTACCTTTATATGCTCCTATTTTCTGGTGCTTGTTGTACTTTTTTCACAGTTTAATAAACTCGGTTTTTGATTAAAAAAAAAGGTATAAGTTTATTAGGCACGTGTGCCTGAAAGGCAAAAATAAGACAAAAACAAAGGCGGTGAGCCGTAGTGTTACAAAACAACAGTTAAAATCAACAATTGAAAGCACCCATGCACATTGGAAATGACACCTTCTATCTAATTCCACATGAACCCGACGGGCATCAGGATACAATGTAGGCTGAATTGTCTGTAGGGTACAGTGTGATGACCTCAATTATGTAGATAACCCCTCTAGTTACTGTGGGAAATGAGCTTGGCTTGATTATACCGTAAATGTAGTCACTGTAGAAGTATGATAAATTCCTCAAAGGGAACAGGAATTGCACAAGAAGATTCCAACTTGTTAAGCACACACTTGCCTGCCGACAGAATTGTCCGTAAACAGTCAATAAGCTGTATTGAGTAAGCTCAAAATGATGCAAAAATATGAGAAGCAGTGCATTGAGTGGTCTGCCAAGGGTTCAATGCTGAGTCTTCACAAGGGAATCCTAATACATGAAGTAGATGAGGACCGTAGATGCCATTAAACAGAGCTCAAAATAGGTCCCAAGTAAGCAATACGTGTGATAGGTAACATACCGTCCTTGCAAGGAAAACAAACAAGTTGGAAGTGGAGCAAGTCAGAGAATTACCTTGACATGTACTTCATTTGATGGCGGTATGTACCTCATGTAGAGGGGGGAGGATAGATGGCGGTGTATTACGGCAGGGGCTCCCGGTGTCCGGTTAGCCTGTTGCTATCATATTCACCCATCGGCGTTCTACCCTTCCATGTGGCTGAGCCGGCGGCTACGGGGCTTGACTTCCGGGTCGGAGGTGTCCTCCCGGTCGTCACTTCCTGTTGAGCTGGTCAGCCGGACGCCTTCTCGGGGAACAGCCTGGGGAACGATAGATGACGGATCCCGTGCAGGGGATTCAACTGACGCTAGTGCATGGGTGCTCAATGCACAATGCTAGACGCTGACGCGTTTCACCAAAAACGTTGGTTTCTTCAGAGCTACTGAATGGCCTCAAGGTGCATCGATATATACCGCCCTTAATTGATAATTATTGCTTAATTGTTCATTGATGTGCGGGACTAAGGGGAAGAATACTACCGCAAACTTCCACAAGATGTCCTCGCTCTTTATGAACAGTGCGGTATATTACTTTGATGCAACTTGCCATTCTACCAGCAAAGTAATTAGCACTATTTCCAGATATATCATCATGGAGATAGTGCCAAATCTTTATGTTGAACAAAGTGAACATGTAATTGAAAGTGATTAAAAGATTACACAGCATAGTGTACACCAAAAATATGAATAAATGACTGGATATGCACTCTCTAACATGGCAAACATTCATTAAATATAATGTGAACTACTAATTAGTAATAAGTTGGAAACGATCATCCTTTTATACTCCAAAGGACATAACCCAAGGCCGGTATATGAGAGGAGGTACTTGGAATCAGAGATGAGAGGAGATACCTGAATTCACTCTGTAGTAACTGCTAATGATAATTTTGTTTAACCTGATCTCTTAGTCTACCAATTATATTTATAATATTTTAAGATGGCTAAAGTCCAAAATTGGATAGAGAGAATGACCACCATTGATATAATGATAGTCAGTATTCATTTAAAGTTTAGATTGCAGGGGACTGTCATCACTATTCCATACCCTCCTTGAAATTTACTCATAAGTAGGGTTGAGCGGACACCTAGATGTCCGTGTTCGACGGGTTCGGCCGAACTTTAAAAAAAAGTCCGGGTCCGTGTCCCGGACTTTTACCGAACTTTTCCCGGACACCGAACCCCATTGAAGTCAATGGGGACCCGAACTTTAAGGCACTAAAATGGCTCTAAAACACCAATGGAAAGGGCTAGAGTGCAAATGGCAGCAAAACGTAATTAAGAGCATGGCAAGTGCTCTGCAAACAAATGTGGATAGGGAAATAACTTAAAACAACAAAAAAAAACAGAAAAATAAAACAATGTTCTTCTTCATCTCTGAAGGACGAGGCCCATATGGAGTAGGAGGGAGGTTGAGGTGGTGGTGGATGTGGCGGTGACATAGGCATGCGCACAGGGTGTGCCGGGTGTGCCTGGGCACACCCTAATCACCTAGGGCACATAGCATTGCCAGTGAGGAGATGGGAAAGATCTCCCTCGGACCTGCTCTGCTCTATTTCTCTTTACCTACAGGTACATGGCCCCGATACATTACTCTCCCTGCTGGCAAACACCTGCATGTGTATTTCAACTTTGGGGTGCACACCTTAATGCAATAGGCTGCGCACACCTATGGGCGGTGTAGGTGGAAGCGGCGGTGGAGGAGGACCAGGGCCGGATTAAGAGCATCATGGGCTTGGTGCTGAGGATTTTGAAGGGCCTTAAGGGCCGTGCCTTGCCATGCACCCAGAGGAGGAAGGGTGCAGCCATGTATGCCTAATTCAACATGGGATGCTGTCTCTGAAGCCCATAAACACATCCATGCATCGGCAACTGTCCCTCCTTTTCCGGCCTTCGCGCTGTGTGGGGAGGTTCTGAGGGTGCTGCCTGGGGAAGCGAGCATAGAAGCCAGACTTCTGTGTTTACAAGTGACAGAAGAGCGGTAACAGTGAATATGGCCAACCCGGGGCCTATATAAAAGGTAGGGGCCTGGAGCTGCAGCTCCAATAGCCCCTACGTTAATCTGGCCCTGAGGAGGAGGACGAGGTAGCCAACACTGCTTCTTTTTACAAATTTTAAATGAGGGTACACCCCAAAAGAGTGAGAAAGAGCAAAAATGGAACAATGGGTGGGTAAGGTCGGTATCCATTGCTATTCTGCATAAGGCACGGAAAAGTCCCATGGGATCCATGCCTGGTTCATTTTAATGAACGTGAGCTTGTCCACATTGTCTCTGGACAGGCGGCTGCGCTTGTCTGTTATAACGCCCCCAGCCGTGCTAAATACCCGTTCAGATAATACACTGGCTGCAGGGCACGCCAGCACCTCCAAGGCGTAAAGGGCAAGCTCAGGCCATGTGCCCAATTTGGAGACCCAGAAGTTGAAGGGGGCAGACCCCTCATTCACTACATGTAGGCATGTGCACACATACTGCTCCACCATGTTGGTAAAATGCTGCCTCCTGCTAAGACGTTCCATCTGAGCTGCTGGTGCTGCTGTTTGTTGTGGCGTGCTGACAAAGCTTTTCCACATTTCGGCCATGCTAACCCTGCCTTCTGAGGTGCTGGCGGTGCCCTGGTTGCGTTGGCGACCTCCTCCTCCTCTGCCTTGTGCTTCCACTGCGGCCCCGCTGTCAGATGGGAATGCCAGCAGCATGGCATCTACCAGCGTGCGCTTGTACTCGCGCATCTTGCGATCGCGCTCCAGTGAGTGAATTAAGGACGGTACGTTGTCCTTGTAACGGGGATCCAGCAGCGTGGCCACCCAGTAATCAGCACAAGTTAGAATGTGGGCAACTCGGCGGTCGTTGTGGAGACACTGCAGCATGTAATCGCTCATGTGTGCCAGGCTGCCCAGAGGCAACGAAAGGCTGTCCTCTGTGGGAGGTGTATCGTCCGTGTCCTCTGTATCCCCCCAGCCACGCACCAGTGATGGCCATGAGCTGGCCTGGGTGCCACCCTGCTGTGAACATGGTTCCATCTCCTCCTCCAGCTCCTCCTCCTCCTCATCCTCCTCATCCTCCAGAACTGTGCCCCTGCTGGACAATTGTGTCCCTGGCGTTTGTGTGTGCAGTCTTGCGAATGACTGCCCTGAAAGCCTTGGAAATGTTACCTCTTCATCCTCCTCCTTCTCCTCATCCTGTGCCACATCCTCTTCCATCATCGCCCGAATTGTTTTTTTCAAGGAGGCATAGAAGTGGGATAGTTAAGCTGAGAACGGCGTCATTGCCACTGGTCATGTTGGTGGAGTACTCAAAACAGCGCAACAAGGCACACAGGTCTCGCATGGAGGCCCAGTTATTGGTGGTGAAGTGGTGCTGTTCCGCAGAGCGACTCACGCGTGCGTGCTGCAGCTGAAACTCCACTATGGCCTGCTGCTGCTCGCACAGTCTTTCCAGCATGTGCAAGGTGGAGTTCCACCTTGTGGGCACGTCACATATGAGGCGGTGAGCGGGAAGGCCGAAGTTACGCTGCAGCGCTGCCAGGCGAGCAGCAGCAGGGTGAGAACGCCGAAAGTGCGCACAAACGGCCCGCACTTTCTGCAGCAGCTCTGACATATCGGGGTAGTTTTTAAGGAACCTCTGCACCACCAAATTCAGCACATGCGCCAGGCAAGGGATGTGCGTCAAACCGGCTAGGCCCAGAGCTGCTATGAGATTTCGCCCAGGCCGGGCTTGAGGCTCGCTGGCAGCAACCACTCATTTGTCTGCTGTTCCATGCTCCTCCACAACTCCTGCGCGGTGTGTGGTTTGTCCCCCAAACAGGCAAGTTGTAAAACTGCCTGCTGTCGTTTACCCCTGGCCGTGCTGAAGTTGGTGGTGAAGGTGTTACGCTGTCCGGATGAGGAGGCGGTAGAGGATGAGGAAGCGGAGTAGGAGGAGTTAGGAACAGGAGGCAAACTGAAGCGCCCTGCAATCCTCGGTGGTGGAAGGACATGCGCCAAATTGCTATCCGCCTCAGGCCCATCCGCCACTGCATTTACCCAGTGTGCCGTTAGGGAGATATAACGCCCCTGACCGTGCTTACTGGTCCACGTATCGGTAGTTAGGTGGACCTTGGCACAGATGGCGTTGCGCAGTGCACACTTGATTTTTTCCCCCACTTGGTTGTGCAGGGAAGGGATGGCTTGCCTGGAAAAGTAGTGGCGGCTGGGCACGACGTACTGTGGGACAGCCACCGACATAAGGTTTTTAAAACTGTGCGTCTCCACCAGACGGAATGACAGCATTTCAAAGGCCAATAATTTTGAAATGCTGGCATTCAGGGCCAGGGATCGCGGGTGGGTAGGGGGGTACTTCCTCTTCCTCTCAAGTGTTTGGGAGATGGAAAGCTGAACGCTTCCACGGGACATTGTGGACATGGTTGTTGGTGACCCAGGTGGTGGTGTTGCTGACAGATCGTCTGTTTGCGGGGTGGCAGGTTCCGGTATCACTACAGATGTGGCTGGAGCGGCCGAGACTGCAGCAGAAGAGGAAGCAGGATGAGCCAGAGACGTTTCTTGGTTTTGAAGGTGTGTACTCCACTGCAGCTCGTGCTTTGCACTTAGATGCCTGATCATGCAGGTTGTGCTCAGGTTGAGAAGGTTTATGCCTCGCTTCAAGCTCTGATTGCACAGGGTGCAAACCACTCGTGTCCTGTCATCAGCACATTTTCTAAAGAACTTCCACGCTAGAGAACTCCTTTGAGCTGACTTTGGTGCGCTTGTTCCCTTGCTGCGTTGGGCAGTAGCGGGCGTAGTGTCTAGGGCGTGGCCGCTCCGCTTCTGCACCCTGCTCCCTCTTCTGCTGTGCTGGTGGCTCTGTGCGACCACCGCCTCTTCCTCCAAACTACTCAGGTCACCTGCATGACGTTCATTCCATGTGGGGTCGAGGACCTCATCGTCCTCCACATCATCTTCCACCCAGTCTTCACCCCTGCCCTCCTTGTCGGTCTCCACAATACTGAATGCCGCAGCAGTTGGCACCTGCGTTTCGTCATCATCGGAGACGTGCTGCGATGATCCTTGCATGTACTCATCTTGAGAAATAAGTGGTTGGGCATCGCTGCACTCAATCTCTTCCACTTCTGGGGCAGGGCTAGGTGGATGGCCCTGGGAAACCCTGCTGACAGAGTCATCAAAAAGAAGAAGAGACTGCTGTATGGCTTGGGGCTCAGACTGCTTGCCTGATTTGCAAGGGGGTGAGGTGAAAGACGGTTGGACATCGGCTGCAGGTGCCAACTGTGACCTTTCTGCAGTAGACTGGGTGGGAGACAATGTGAAGGAACTGGAGGCACTGTCAGCAGCAAACCAATCTACTATCGCCTCCACTTGTTCTGGCCTCATCACTTCTAGGGGCGTATGATGCCCTACCAAATACTGATGCAGGTTCTGTCGCCTACTCACACTTGAGGAAGGTGTTTCACTTGTGCGTGTAGCTGGCACAGATCGACCACGTCCTCTCCTTGCAACAGGAGCTCTACCAGCAGCACCACGACCCAGGCCACGGCCCTTATTTGACGGTCTCCTCATATTTCTGTAATTTAAGATCTTGCCCTAGAAAGGTTTTTATTGAATAGCGGAATAGGAAATATGATCCAAAAAAGTGTATGTATCTCGCACGTACAAAACCACACTAGGCCCCAATTACTATTGTTTCTACCCCTAAAAGGATGGATGAGGAGTAGGAGGAGTATGGAACAGACAGCACCCTCAAATCTTCAGAAGTATGAGATGAACCTCAAAAACTTGGAAAGGTGGATCTCACACGTACCGACACAGACTATCCAGCAATTCAATTGATCCTCAAAGGTTTTTATCGAATAGCGGAATAGGAAATATGATCAAAAAAATGTATGTATCTCGCACGTACACCACCACACTAGGCCCCAATTACTATTGTTTGTACCCCTAAAAGGATGGTTGAGCAGTAGGAGGAGGAGTATGGAACAGGCAGCACCCTCAAATCTTCAGAAGTATGAGATGAACCCCAAAAACCTGGAAAGGTGGATCTCACACGTACCGACACAGACTATCACGCAATTTAATTGATCCCCAAAGGTTTTAATTGAATAGCGGAATAGAAAATATGATCAAAAAGAAAGTGTATGTATCTCACACGTACACCACCACACTAGGCCCCAATTACTATTGTTTGTACCCCTAAAAGGATGGTTGAGCAGTAGGAGGAGGAGTATGGAACAGGCAGCACCCTCAAATCTTCAGAAGTATGAGATGAACCCCAAAAACTTGGAAAGGTGGATCTCACACATACCGACACAGACTATCACGCAATTTAATTGATCCCCAAAGGTTTTAATTGAATAGCGGAATAGAAAATATGATCAAAAAGAAAGTGTATGTATCTCACACGTACACCACCACACTAGGCCCCAATTACTATTGTTTGTACCCCTAAAAGGATGGTTGAGCAGTAGGAGGAGGAGTATGGAACAGGCAGCACCCTCAAATCTTCAGAAGTATGAGATGAACCCCAAAAACTTGGAAAGGTGGATCTCACACGTACCGACACAGACTATCATGCAATTTAATTGATCCCCAAAGGATTTAATTGAATAGCGGAATAGAAAATATGATCAAAAAGAAAGTGTATGTATCTCACACGTACACCACCACACTAGGCCCCAATTACTATTGTTTGTACCCCTAAAAGGATGGTTGAGCAGTAGGAGGAGGAGTATGGAACAGGCAGCACCCTCAAATGTTCAGAAGTATGAGATTGTGTTCACTGTACCCCACAAAGATTGTGTTCACTGCACCCCACAAAGATTGTGTTCACTGCACCTCAAAAAGGATTTTGTTCACTGCACCCCACAAAGATTGTGTTCACTGCACCCTAAAAGGATTTTGTTCACTGCACCCCAAAAAGATTGTGTTCACTGTACCCCCCAAAGATTGTGTTCACTGCACCCCACAAAGATTCTGTTCCCTGTACCCCACAAAGATTGTGTTCACTGCACCCCACAAAGGATTTTGTTCACTGCACCCCAAAAAGATTGTGTTCACTGCACCCCAAAAAGGATGTTGTTCACTGCACCCCAAAAAGGATTTTGTTCACTGCACCCCAAAAAGATTGTGTTCACTGCACCCCACAAAGATTGTGTTCACTGCACCCCACAAAGGATTTTGTTCACTGCACCCCAAAAAGATTGTGTTCACTGTACCCCCCAAAGATTGTGTTCACTGCACCCCACAAAGGATTTTGTTCACTGCACCCCAAAAAGATTGTGTTCACTGTACCCCCCAAAGATTGTGTTCACTGCACCCCACAAAGATTCTGTTCACTGTACCCCACAAAGATTGTGTTCACTGCACCCCACAAAGGATTTTGTTCACTGCACCCCAAAAAGATTGTGTTCACTGCACCCCAAAAAGGATGTTGTTCACTGCACCCCAAAAAGGATTTTGTTCACTGCACCCCAAAAAGATTGTGTTCACTGCACCCCACAAAGATTGTGTTCACTGCACCCCACAAAGGATTTTGTTCACTGCACCTCAAAAAGATTGTGTTCACTGTACCCCCCAAAGATTGTGTTCACTGCACCCCACAAAGGATTTTGTTCACTGCACCCCAAAAAGATTGTGTTCACTGTACCCCCCAAAGATTGTGTTCACTGCACCCCACAAAGATTGTGTTCACTGCACCCCACAAAGGATTTTGTTCACTGCACCCCAAAAAGGATTTTGTTCACTGCACCCCAAAAAGGATGTTGTTCACTGCACCCCAAAAAGGATTTTGTTCACTGCACCCCAAAAAGATTGTGTTCACTGCACCCCACAAAGATTGTGTTCACTGCACCCCACAAAGGATTTTGTTCACTGCACCCCAAAAAGATTGTGTTCACTGCACCCCAAAAAGGATTTTGTTCACTGCACCCCAAAAAGGATGTTGTTCACTGCACCCCAAAAAGGATTTTGTTCACTCCACCCCAAAAAGATTGTGTTCACTGCACCCCACAAAGATTGTGTTCACTGTACCCCCCAAAGATTTTGTTCACTGCACCCCACAAAGATTGTGTTCACTATACCCCACAAAGATTTTGTTCACTGCACCCCAAAAGGATTTTTTACCCGAGCATACAGTAAAGTGTCCGTGTCCGTGTTCGGGTAACAAAAATCCAATTATTCGGTACGAACACGAATAATACAGTCCGTGTTCACTCAACACTAATGTTAAGGGACCACATACAAGACTTTAGTAATGTGGTGAGTAGTATACCGGTCGGACAGTTCCTACGCCTCAAAAGGAACTGTTCAGAACCGGTTGACTACCAGGAAGAGGCAAAGCAATTACACCAAAGATTCAGGGAGAGGGGTTACTCTCATGGTACGATCAAGAAAGCGTGCAAAAGAGCAGCGTCAAGACCTAGATCCACCTTACTCGGGGATCCACAAGTTCCCACCCCACATGTGATGGCCGTTGATGAAAAATATCCCCGTATTATTACCCAGTACAGCACACAATGGGAAGAAGTTAGAACAATTTTAACCAAACACTGGCAGGTCCTGACGGTATCCCCTCTCGTTGAAAAATTGGTAGGCCCTAGGCCCCTACTTACAGCTAAAAGGGCAAGAAATTTAAAAGATACACTTTGCCACTCAGAGTTTGTTAAATCACGAGGGGATGACAACTGGTTGACCTCTCTACCACCTCTACAAGGAATGTTTCCGTGCGGCCACTGTCAGATGTGCAAATTGGTCATAAAGTCAAAAACTTTTAAAAGCTGTAATGGGCAAAAAGATTTCACCATTAATGACTTTATTAATTGCCAAACAGAAAGAGTCATCTATGAAATAATATGTCCCTGTCAAAAATCATATATTGGCAAGACCAAACGTCAACTCAAAACACGCATCCTCGAACACGTCGCTGATATTAAAAAGAGGGTAGATAAGAGAACGGTACCCCTCCACTTCATAGAGCATCACGATGCCAGTCCCGAGGGGCTCAGGGTCAGGGGGATTTATGCCCTTAAATTACCTGCCAGGAGGGGAGATTTTGATAAGATCCTCCTCCAGAAGGAGAAGATGTGGATCTATAAGATGGGATCCCTATCACCAGTGGGACTAAATGTGGAATTTAGCCTGCAGCCCTTCTTGAACCCCTGAACCCTTAGCCCCTCGCGACTGGCCTCGTGGTGCTCTCCGGTACCTACCCCTCCTATTCAGTTAACCATGTTCCATTATACAAATGGCTAAGATATGGATATCCATATGATGTTCTACTTGCTAATCTTGGGGTTAACTGTATTTGCCATAGGTTCTTGACAATCGGGAACTTATGAGTAAATTTCAAGGAGGGTATGGAATAGTGATGACAGTCCCCTGCAATCTAAACTTTAGATGAATACTGACTATCATTATATCAATGGTGGTCATTCTCTCTATCCAATTTTGGACTTTAGCCATCTTAAAATATTATAAATATAATTGGTAGACTAAGAGATCAGGTTAAACAAAATTATCATTAGCAGTTACTACAGAGTGAATTCAGGTATCTCCTCTCATCTCTGATTCCAAGTACCTCCTCTCATATACCGGCCTTGGGTTATGTCCTTTGGAGTATAAAAGGATGATCGTTTCCAACTTATTACTAATTAGTAGTTCACATTATATTTAATGAATGTTTGCCATGTTAGAGAGTGCAGATCCAGTCATTTATTCATATTTTTGGTGTACACTATGCTGTGTAATCTTTTAATCACTTTCAATTACATGTTCACTTTGTTCAACATAAAGATTTGGCACTATCTCCATGATGATATATCTGGAAATAGTGCTAATTACTTTGCTGGTAGAATGGCAAGTTGCATCGAAGTAATATACCGCACTGTTCATAAAGAGCGAGGACATCTTGTGGAAGTTTGTGGTAGTATTCTTCCCCTTAGTCCCGCACATCAATGAACAATTAAGCAATAATTATCAATTAAGGGCGGTATATATCGATGCACCTTGAGGCCATTCAGTAGCTCTGAAGAAACCAACGTTTTTGGTGAAATGCGTCAGCGTCCAGCATTGTGCATTGAGCACCCATGCACTAGCGTCAGTTGAATCCCCTGCACGAGATCCGTCATCTATCGTTCCCCAGGCTGTTCCCCGAGAAGGCGTCCGGCTGACCAGCTCAACAGGAAGTGAAGACCGGGAGGACACCTCCGACCCGGAAGTCAAGCCCCGTAGCCGCCGGCTCAGCCACATGGAAGGGTAGAACGCCGATGGGTGAATATGATAGCAACAGGCTAACCGGACACCGGGAGCCCCTGCCGTAATACACCGCCATCTATCCTCCCCCCTCTACATGAGGTACATACCGCCATCAAATGAAGTACATGTCAAGGTAATTCTCTGACTTGCTCCACTTCCAACTTGTTTGTTTTCCTTGCAAGGACGGTATGTTACCTATCACACGTATTGCTTACTTGGGACCTATTTTGAGCTCTGTTTAATGGCATCTACGGTCCTCATCTACTTCATGTATTAGGATTCCCTTGTGAAGACTCAGCATTGAACCCTTGGCAGACCACTCAATGCACTGCTTCTCATATTTTTGCATCATTTTGAGCTTACTCAATACAGCTTATTGACTGTTTACGGACAATTCTGTCGGCAGGCAAGTGTGTGCTTAACAAGTTGGAATCTTCTTGTGCAATTCCTGTTCCCTTTGAGGAATTTATCATACTTCTACAGTGACTTCATTTACGGTATAATCAAGCCAAGCTCATTTCCCACAGTAACTAGAGGGGTTATCTACATAATTGAGGTCCTCACACTGTACCCTACAGACAATTCAGCCTACATTGTATGCTGATGCCCGTCGGGTTCATGTGGAATTAGATAGAAGGTGTCATTTCCAATGTGCATGGGTGCTTTCAATTGTTGATTTTAACTGTTGTTTTGTAACACTACGGCTCACCGCCTTTGTTTTTGTCTTATTTTTGCCTTTCAGGCACACGTGCCTAATAAACTTATACCTTTTTAACAAGAATACATACCTGTGGTGTCCTTAGTTGGTGGCTGGGGTAGTGGGTAACAGACCTTTGTTTGTATGCCGCAATTTAATTCTTTTTACCCCAAGGGTGTAGATTGAATAGCGGAATAGAAAAAATTTTATAAAACGGTGTATCTCACACGTACAAACACAGACTAGGCCCCGATTACAATTTTTTGTACCCTAAAGGCAGGATGAGGAGTAGGAGGAGTTCGGAACAGGCAGGAGGCAAACTGAAGCACCCCGCAATCCTCGGCGGGGGAAGATGCGCCCCAAAAATTTGGAAGGTGTATCTCACACGTACTGAAACAGACTATGCCGCAATTTAATTATTTTTACCCCAAGGGTGTAGATTGAATAGCGGAATAGAAAATATGATATCAAAAGGTGTATCTATCTCACACGTACAGACCCAGACTAGGCCCCGATTACTATTTTTTGTACCGTAAAGGCAGGATGAGGTGTAGGAGGAGTTCGGAACAGGCAGGAGGCAAACTGAAACACCCTGCAATCCTCGGCGGTGTAAGATGCGCCCAAAAAATTGGAAAGGTGTATCTCACACGTACCGATACAGACTATGCTGCAATTTAATTATTTTTACCCCAAGGGTGTAGATTGAATAGCGGAATAGAAACTATGATATCAAAAGGTGTATCTATCTCACACGTACAGACCCAGACTAGGCCCCGATTACTATTTTTCTTACCCTAAAGGCAGGATGAGGAGTAGGAGGAGTTCGGAACAGGCAGGAGGCAAACTGAAGCACCCTGCAATCCTCGGCGGTGGAAGATGCGCCCCAAAAATTGGAAAGGTGTATCTCACACATACCGATACAGACTATGCCGCAATTTAATTCTTTTTACCCCAAGGGTGTAGATTGAATAGCGGAATAGAATATAAATATAAATAATATAAAATTGGTGATTTTCAATAGCACATGTGAACACAGCAGTGTCTTATGTCAGTCAGCTCTGCAGCAGGCTATGAAGGGAAAAAAAAGAAAATTCCCCTTCAAGTTTGTAATTTTTAAATAAATTAGTACAGACTATGCCACAATTTAATTTTTTTTAACCCAAAAGGGTGTATATTGAATAGTGAAATAGAAAAAAGTGTATAAAATTGAAAATCACTCAATAGCACATGTGAACACAGCAGTGTCTCATTTCACAGTCAGCACTGCAGCAAAAAGGCTATGAAGGGTTAAAAAAAAATCCCTTTTAACTTGTAGTAAAATAGATCTAAGATGAACGCTGCACACAACTGACTGATAAAAATAGATTTTTTTTTCTCCCTCCTCCTCCTCCTCAGTGGGCTCAAGTGAGGGCAAAAAGATTGTTCACTGCACCACCCCCCACACAGCAAAATCGATATATACTGTACCTGCCTAATCTCCAGCCTGTCCCTAATATGCTCAATAAGATTGTTCACTGCACCCCCCCCCCCCCACACAGCAAAATCGATGTAGAAGACTGACCCTGCCTAATCTCCAGCCTCGCCCTAAAATGCTCTAATAACTTTTCCTGCCTGCACTCTGACCTGTCCCTGCATTCTTTTCAGACACAATTTTTCACAGAATCACTGGCTGTCCCTAATCAGCAGCCAGCACGTATGATGTGTGCTCTGTCCCTAAACTACAGCAGAATGACGCGGCGCGCTGGGGCTCTCGAACTTATAAAGACATGGTCACATGCTTCAGATGGCCAATCACAACTACTAATACATTAGTAAGCATGGCTGGGATGGCTTAAGGCACACCAGTTAAACGCTTGTTGATTGGCTGTTGAAAGCCCGCCATTAAAAGCACGCCATTACATACAAAACAGGAAATAAAATGACCGAACACGGATTTTAAACCCGAACATACAGTAAAGTTTTCGGGTCCGTGTTCGGGTAACAAAAATCCAGTTATTCGGTATGAACACGAATAATACAGTCCGTGTTCGCTCAACACTACTTATGATGAGTCAATGACGTTCCATTCCATGGTTAACGTTGCTGTCTGCAGATGGTGTTATACTGATATTTTCTGCATATTTTCCACTGCCGCTCACCTGCTACTTCGTGCAACAGCTGCCGTGTTAGTTCTATGATTTCACAATTGCTATACACCAGATGGACACCTGTTGATCAGCAGCCTAGTTCATTGACAGACATTCACATCACTGGGCTCTGTGGAATATTTGCTCAATTATATGCACTCATCAAATTTCAGTGTCAATGCTATATTTTTTTGGCACGCATCCACTGATTAATGCTGCAGCATCTCTAGAATATTGATCGCCTTATATTCTTTTTTGGCAACTTATTTGATTTGGATTATGTTCTTTCCTCCTGCACCATTTAAGGAGTCTAATTAGGTGAACTCCATGCACTTTTCATAGTAATTGCTTGTAGCATTACCAGAATATATGACTTAACTTACTGTGTATGTGAGCGTGTGGCGTCTGGTGCGCCGTGTGGTTCTTTGTTTTTAAGACAACGTTGTCTTTTTAATTGGTGATGGTGGGAAGGTTTTGGCCTTGTATATTGTTTATATGCTGGATTCTGAATATGTTGTATTCACAATAAAATTTGTTATTTTCTCTGTAGTTTATAATCAATCACATTGTAACTATTCCCCCATGGCTCATCAAGTATGGTCCTTTAGGCTACTCTACTTGTTTGCCTACTTTTGTTATATACTTGGAGACATTCTACCTCACAAACCCAACTTTATTTTCAGAAAACCAGAAGACCTGAGAAGCCTAGTAGCCGCTGGGTAAAGAAGGCCAAAAGACCGACGGATGGTAACCAGACGATGTGGACTTCAATATTCAATCAGAAAGGAAGCTACAAGTGTGAGGTCCACAACTGTGGAGCATGCAGTCTAATGTGACACTGCAATCGACATTGTAGGAACTGATGGAAAGACACACTCCATCAAGCAGTTCATTAATTGTGGTAATTCTTCCATGGTTTATGGATTACCTTGCCCACTGAGGGTACAGATCAATGAACACAAAGGTAACATCCAAAATGGTAAAGACAACTATTCTGTCCCATGCCACTTCAAGGAAGTTTATGGAGGGGGGCTACCTGGAAATAAAATTCTTTGAGATTGAAGTAACGCCCAATGATCTGGATAGTGGCAGATGACATCAAAAGCTGCGAGCAGTGAAAGCTATTGGATCTTCACCCTGGGATGTCTGACTCCAAATGGACTCAATAAGTATCTAGAAATCCATAATTTAGTTTAGTCTAATCCAAACACAGTCCAACTCACTAGAACAGTAGCATCATCATTTCCCTGCACCCTTCCTCTCCTTGCCCCTCTTTTGCCACGCAAATTACATCAGGCATGTGATGTGTCCCTATAATGAAGGCAGTTTCTCACTGCCAGTACAGTTTGTTCCATCAACACAACTGTTACATGGTGGTACATCACCCTTCCATCTAAGTGCCAATGATAACATCTACAGCTATGATAGCATGGCCAATATAATTAGCACTAGAATTACAATACCAACTAGTTTCCAGTAATTAGTTTCTATTCATCATCAAAAACAAAATATTATCTGAGTCCACCACCAGTATCCCATCTTTTGATTGCATTTTTTAATCATGTCTCAAAATGTGTATATATATATGTATATATATATGGATATATGTGTATATTTATGTGTGCGTATGTATGTGATTCATATGCATTGCATGCTGATTTCATGTATACATGTATATATATGTATAAGAATAGTTAACTTACACCATTTATCACATTGACCTAGCAGACAGCCAAATGTATAGATTTGTTGTTGGATTTGTGAATAGATCTGTCATGCCATTTTTAAACTATTATATGAATGTATTAGTATTAGTATTACTATTTTTATATTAGGTACTGTTTTTTACATGGGTCATGTTTTTAGTCTATTTGATAGGTTACCCCATTCTTAAAGACCAATGCTTTCTTATGTAATTCTGCACATGTATCCTTGCATGTCAATTTAAATAGTTTCTCCTCCCCCTGTTTATTTTTACACATGCTACACATGCACACATCCATGTCGACATCTTGCATGTGTGCACATATGTACACTTGTGCAGGCACTCCTAGTGTCAGGTAGGGAGGCCAAAGGCCCTTTGAATTGGTGAGACCATAGTTTGCAGCTTCTCATGCAGGCTGAATCACCGTCCTTGTTGTACCATGTCCGTGGGCCGTCCCCGTGCACCATTCTTCAAATTGGGGGTCCCCAGAAAAACATTCATGGGATCAGATAGGGCATTGCTCCGAGACCTGCCCCTGTAAGGACAATCAAACACTCCACATTAGAGATGACTTCTGGTTGATGGAGCGCATATCTCTCGGCTGGGTGCCGTGCCCGCTGGTGTGACTCTATGGGGCCCTCATGATACCGGATGTGATGTTCCAGCACTCTGCCCCTTTGATTCTCTCCAACAGGAAGCTATGGCTGGAATGCACTAACCATGTGATGCTTCCGCTCTTGGATAGCATTTGTTCCAGCCACAATGCAAGCCAGTGAAAAGTACCCTTTCAAAATACCCCCCCATGCACAGAGGATGCGCAGAGGAGGAACCTGGACCATAGGACACAGATCCACATCAGGTGGAGTGAGTGTTCCGTGTTTTATACACCAAGTATTACACCATATAATCCATATATACATATATATATATATATCATTATTATTATTATTTGTTTTTAAGGTCTTATGTATATGTATATGTATATGTAATATAGATTTATTTCCTATAGACTCAAACTGGCACACTGTTTACTGGCTATATTCAGCTGTTATTTGTATACATAAACTGTTTTAGTGTCATGTGGGGAGGTCATAGCCCCCACCCACTGATGGGAGGGACCTCCACAACATCATGTGGTCTGAATCATTTGCTATTTTAAAGCAGAACTTTACCCATAACAACTTGCTTCTTGCTGGAGGCAGCCCAAAGCCCCCAAACAGCTGTAAATCATAAAGTGGAACTAAACCCATTAAATTAATGGTTTCAAAAAACAGTTACATTCCTGGAATGCTGGGGTTTGCTAACTGTCATATTTGCTTGTGTTCCCAACCAAACTGTAAAATCAGTAAATGGCTGGTGTCATAACTGATCACATGTGCAGCACCATGGCAGTTGCAGTTTAAACAAATACAGCTTCCTTGGCTGTAAAGGAGTGTTTAATTCTACTTTAAGGCTGTCAGCAGATTGGCCTCTACAGACTCAGCAGTGCCTAAAAATGCCTAAAATGTAAGAGAAACTGAGCATGAGCAGGGTGACATAATGTATTACTGGATTTTAAACAGTATAGGCACTTATTTTTAATGTTTTACATAGCTATACCTACAAAAGGGGCCAGCTTGGAGTGATCTAGCAGGACTTCATTTTCTGACTAAAGTTCCACTTTAAGCTGGTCAATGCAACATCTCAGACTGGCTCTGAGTAAGAGGGGATCTCCCCTCTAAACACGTCAGCTATCTTGAAGGTCCTCCAACTTGCTGGGTATAGTCTCAGTGACCTGGTCGCTTTTGATTTTACCATGGACTTTGAAATGCTTTTATCACTTATATCTTTGTGATAGACATGTGCGGTCCGTTTCATTCTGAAATTAAATTTGGACACATTTTTTGTTATTCAGAAATTCAGATGTATCCGAATTTTTGAATTACAATAGTAACAAATTTAAACTAAACCAAAATAACAAAACAAAATTTGGGACAAAATTTAAATTTGAATAGTTTTTAAAACGAAATTGAATAGTTTTTTAATCAAATTTTAAATTTGAATAGTTTCCTAATCAAATTCAAATTTACGAAGAGAATAAAATTAAATATAAATTAAAGGAACAGAATAGAAAAGAATATAATAGAAAAAATGGAATAGAAAATAAAAGAATAGAATATATTACAGTAAAACTGAAAATAAAAGGATAGATTAGAAAAATAAAAGAATAGAGTAGAATAGAACAAAACAGAATAGAAAATAAAAGCACAGAATAAAAATAGAATAGAAAAAAAAGAACTAGAATAAAAAAAATAGAACAAATAGGCTATAACCATCCTCTGAAATTTGAATTTCAAATAGAATAAATTTGAATTGGAATATAATAGAAAAGAATAGAATAGATTAGAAAAAAAGAATAAAATAGAATATAATAACATCGAATAAATATAACTAGATTGGGTTTGAAGACAAACCGACTGGTCCCAGTACTCAGTCGTTGTCATATAGGGATTTGGGACTTTCTAGGATTGGATAAGTAGTAAAAGAGGTAAGCACATGAGATAAAATGCAAAATGTTTATTACAAAGAATTCATATTAAAATTCAACAAGACAGTACATGTATGATTGCAAAATACAATACATATCAAGATAGATGAATATATGTCGAGCAGGCGCCCATTCATTCAACGCGTTTCGCGGACTGATTAAACAGACATTGCTTCATCAGGAATGAGGGCAATATACTCATCTTCCAACACTTTAATAATGTGAGAAAAAACAACAATAAGTTAAAAGGCACTATACAATATCTGAGAGTACCTATTACTACCTGTGCGACTGACCGGGCTGTGTGTCTGTGAGTGTTGTGCGACTGACCGGGCTGTGTATCTGTGAGTGTTGTGCGACTGTGAGTGTTGTGCGACTGACCAGGCTGTGCGACTGAGAGTGTTGTGCGACTGACCGGGCTGTGCGACTGAGAGTGTTGTGCGACTGACCGGGCTGTGCGACTGAGAGTGTTGGACAACTGAGAGTGTTATGCGACTGACCGGGTGGTGCGACTGGGAGTGTTGTGCGACTGACCGGGCTGTGAGATTGTGAGTGTTGTGCAACGGAGTGTCAAGTGAGGGTAGCGGAGTACCAGAGGGTGAGAAGGTAGAGTTAGAAAGCCAGGAAATGGCCACATAGGATAGACTTAAATCGCTGAATCCCCATTAGATTAGATTAGTAGGTACAATGCCCGGCGGGTGTTGAGATGCGACTCGGTGTACATCTTGTGATATGTATGCGTTCCTCGGTCATGCGATCGAGGGCGAATACAAATGCGCAAAATGTAAGCAAGTTGCTTCCCTGGAAGCTCAGGTCCTGAATCTAGGGAAGCAGCTGGCAACACTGAGACAAATGTCCATACCGGAGGAGAGCCAGGATCGTACCAGTCAGGTGCAGGCAGGGGTCTGCACAGAGGTGGGCGGAGTATTGGAGGTACAGGCATCAGAGCAGAGTAGAGGGGTGACAGTTAGGAGGGGTAGAAGGGGACAAGGCAAGGAGGCTGATCCTGGGCTGGAGGCAATAGATACGCCCCGTTGTGTGATGTTGGGGAAACCAGTCAGGGACCAGCATTGCTGGAGCAGAGCGACGCCCCTAGCTGCCAGGGGAAGAACTCCTCCAGTGAGGCCGGGAGAAAGGGAAAGAAAAGACAGGTGCTGGTGGTAGGGGACTCAATTATTAGAGGGACAGACAGTATAATCTGTCCCAAAGACCGTGTGCACCGAACAGTCTGTTGTTTGCCGGGCGCTCGGGTTCGGCACATCGCGGATCGGGTGGACAGATTATTGGGTGGGGCTGGGGAAGACCCAGCTGTCATGGTACACGTGGGCACCAATGACATAGGCAGAGGAAGATGGAGAGTCCTAAACGATTTCAGGGACTTAGGAGCTAAGTTGAGGAGTAGGACCTCCAAGGTAGTATTTTCCGAAATACTACCTGTACCTCGAGCCACACCAGAGAGGCAGTGGGAGATTAGGGAAGTTAACAAGTGGCTGAGGAGCTGGTGTAGTAAGGAGGGTTTTGGGTTCCTGGGGAACTGGGCCGACTTCTCAGTCGGCCACCGGCTCTTTGGTAGGGACGGATTGCACCTAAATGGGGAGGGTGCAGCATTACTGGGTGAGAGGATGGCAACAAAGTTAGAGGGGCTTTTAAACTAGGTGACGGGGGGGAGGGTACAGATGTAGAATTAGCCAGTAGAAAGCAAGATTCAGAGGGCACAAATGGGGGCATTAACGGTAGGGTGTTCGGAGCTCCTAAACCCAGGGTGGGTATGGGGAAAAATCAAGAGAGCAGCCTAAAAACATCAAATGAGGATATATGTAACCGATCAAAATTAAGAGGTTTGTATACCAATGCCAGAAGCCTGGCCAACAAGATGGGATAGCTGGAACTACTGATGTTTGAGGAGGACTTAGATTTTGTGGGGATAACTGAGACTTGGTTTGACAGCTCTCATGACTGGATGGCGACCATTCAGGGGTATTCCCTTTATCGCAGGGATAAAGAAGGTAAAAAAGGAGGAGGGGTATGTCTGTATATTAAGAACAGTATACAGGTAAATATGAGGGATGATATTAATAATGGAGCTATGGATGAGGCAGAATCCCTATGGGTAGAGCTTCAAAGGGAAGGCACGGTGGGGAAGGTAATATTGGGCGTATGCTATAGGCCCCCCAACCAGAGGGAGGAGGGGGAGGCGGACCTTATGTTACAGATAGGATTGGCAGCAAGGATGGGAAATGCCATTATAATGGGGGACTTTAATTATCCAGATATAGACTGAGCAGAAGGAACCGCGCACTCAGCCAAGGCTAGGCAGTTCCTAAATGTTTTGCAGGACAATTTCATGGGTCAGATGGTGAATGCACCGACAAGAAACAATGCGGTACTTGACCTACTGATTACCAACAATACAGACCTGCTCACGGGAAATACGGGACAACTTAGGAAACAGTGACCATAGGTCAATACGTTTCAGTATTAATTACAGTAATAGGAAACACAAGGGTAATATAAGGACACTGAATTTCAAAAGAGCCAATTTCCCTAAACTGCGCTCGCTGCTAGAAAATATCAAATGGGATAGAACCCTGGGAACAAAGAACACGGAGGAAAAATGGGAGTGCTTCAAAAGCATACTTAACAAGGGGATTGGCCAGTGCATTCCAAAGGGAAATAAATTTAAAAGAGCAAAACTAAACCCTGGGTGGCTAAACTCCAACATAAAAATGCATATTAGTGCTAAAGAAAAGGCCTTTAAAAAATACAAGACTGAGGGGTCATTGGCAGCATTGAAGCATTACAAAGAGTGTAATAAGAAATGTAAAGATGAAATCAGGGCGGCTAAAATAGAACACGAGAGACATATAGCGGAGGAGAGTAAAAAGAACCCCAAGAAATTCTTTAAGTATATAAACAGTAAGAAAGCGAGGCCAGAACACATTGGCCCCATAAAAGATGACAAAGGAAATATAGCCACTGAGGACAGAGAAAAGGCGGAAGTGTTAAATAATTTCTTCTCTTCAGTCTTCACAAAAGAATGGGGGGGCTACAAGAACCTAGCTTGTAAGGCCGAACTAAACAACACACCTCAGGAAGTGCCGCCATGGCTAACAGAAGATAGACTTAGAACTAAACTAGAGAAACTTAACATAAATAAATCCCCGGGACCGGATGGCTTGCACCCGAGGGTTCTTAAAGAGCTCAGCCAGGTGATTGCCAGACCATTATTCTTGATCTTTAAGGATAGTTTACAGACGGGTATGGTGCCAGCTGATTGGAAAAAAGCAAACGTGGTACCAATATTTAAAAAGGGGCCGAGATGTATCCCGGGTAACTATAGGCCGGTCAGCCTAACATCAGTAGTCTGCAAGATTTTGGAGGGGATGTTAAGGGACCACATACAAGACTTTAATACTGAAAACTGTATTATTAGTAGTAATCAGCATGGATTCATGAAAAATCGTTCTTGCCAAACCAATCTATTAACCTTCTACGATGAAGTGAGCTGCCACCTAGATAAAGGAAAGCCTGTGGATGTGGTGTATCTGGACTTTGCAAAGGCCTTTGACACCGTTCTTCACAAACGCTTACTGTACAAACTAAGGAAGGTAGGTATGGACCATAAGGTGAGTACCTGGATAGAGAACTGGCTCCAGGGGAGAGTCCAGAGGGTGATGATTAATGGGGAGTACTCGGATTGGGCAGGTGTGGAAAGTGGGGTCCCCCAGGGTTCTGTCCTGGGACCAATCCTGTTTAATTTATTCATAAATGATCTAGAGGAGGGGATATTGAGTACAATCTCAATATTTGCAGATGATACTAAACTAGGCTTGCCAATATCTTCTATGCAGGATGTGGAAACCTTGCAAGCGGACCTGAAAAAAATAACGGGGTGGGCAACTACATGGCAGATGAGGTTTAATGTTGAAAAATGTAAAGTAATGCACTTGGGGGCCAGAAACCGGAAAGCAAGCTACTCACTAGGGGGGGGGAACCTCTGGGTGAGTCTAGGATGGAAAAGGACTTGGGGGTACTGGTAGACAACAGGCTTGGCAGTGGCATGCAATGCCAAGCCGCTGCAAGCAAAGCCAACAGAATACTGGGATGTATAAAAAAGGGGATTCACTCCAGAAATAAAGAGATTATTCTCCCGCTCTACAAGACTCTGGTCCGGCCACATCTGGAGTATGCTGTCCAGTTCTGGGCACCGGTCCTCAGGAAGGATGTGCTGGAACTGGAGAAAGTCCAGAGAAGGGCAACAAAAATAATTAGGGGAATGGAGGACATCAGCTATGAGGAAAGACTACAAGCACTGAACCTATTCTCTCTGGAGAAGAGACGATTGAGGGGGGATATGATATCAATGTACAAATACTGTACTGGCGACCCTAGCATAAGGAACAAACTATTCAGAGAAAGGAGATACAATAAGACACGTGGCCACTCACTAAAACTAGAGGAAAGGCGGTTTAACCTTAAAGTGCGTAAGGGGTTCTTCACTGTAAGAGCGGTAAGGATGTGGAATTCTCTTCCACAAGCAGTCGTATCAGCAGGGAGCATTGATAGTTTCAAAAAACTATTAGATGGGCACCTTATAGACCACAACATACAGGGGTATACAATGTACGGTTAAAACCAAACACACACACACATCATAGGTTGAACTGGATGGACTGATGTCTTTTTTCAACCTCACTAACTATGTAACTATGTAACTATGAATAATAGCATTGTTGTGCTCTCTACATTCAAAAACTGTTTCCTTTAATTTTCAACTGCTTACCATACTTCATAAATAACAATAGTTTAAACAGACTCCAGTGGGACGAATCACCAGAATGGACGGATCATGGCCTTAGCCGTATATCCTAGGCATTTATATAAGGGTAGAAAGGGAATTACGTCAAAATGGATAAAGCCCAGAGAGCCCCATACTTCATAAATAACAATAGTTTAAACAGACTCCAGTGGGACGAATCACCAGAATGGACGGATCATGGCCTTAGCCGTATATCCTAGGCATTTATATAAGGGTAGAAAGGGAATTACGTCAAAATGGATAAAGCCCAGAGAGCCCTCGGTAGTGGAATGGCAGAAAAGGATGAATAATATAATAATAAATGAAAAAATGTTTTATAGGAGGAGGGGTAATGAAATTTTTGTATTTGGGAAAAAAGAAAGAAATTAAAATAAAGATGAATTTAATTAAAAAACAAAAAGACAGACTATCATATGACTGTTATGTATGCTTATTACCGACACTTTAGTACTTAAGTGATATACTTTCTTTTTGTATGCCGTTGTTCAGTGCAGGACAATATGTCATTATCTATAGTATTACATACATTTCAATATTATATAATATAGTATAATAAATCATATTTTAAATTATATTATATTATATTCCATATTCTTAGATTATATTATCTTACACTTTATGACAATATGTCATTATCTAGTGTTAGTATGAAAGCTAAAATGTGTATCACATACAACACATTCATAGGTATATGCATGAAGCCAAATTCATTCCATTTAATGATTTTCAGTGACATACTGTACTTATACCATATAGTTTCTTTTCTGCATTTTGTAGCATGTGTTGTAAATGCAGTAAAACTTTAAACTCATTAATGTGTATTGTGCCAGCAAAGGACAATGAACTGAGGTGGTGCTGCAACATAATTAATTGCCTATAAACTTGTTTGTTTCAGTAGATTTCACCAGAGAATATTCTTATTGACAGAGGCTCAAAGGAATTTTAAGGATAAAAATCTTTAATGGCAACCGGCATACAGAGAACATCTGCTGTTTATAAAGGAAGAAAATAAAGCCGTATTCCTAAGGGCCACTGCTCTGCTATATTTCTTACATTGCCTAGCTATAGCCGCCACATTCACCATGTTGTCAGAACCTTAGGACACCCCAGAACTCTTTATGCACATTTGCTTTGATCCTTGTGTCTACATGGATATATTAGAAATTCTATACTAAATCTATATACAGTGCTACTTTATATACTCTATAAGCAAACATACTCTAAATGCAATAAGCATATCCCTATGTGCAAACCTAAATAAACTGCTCTAGTCCTCTGTTGGAATTTATATGCTTAATGTAACAAACCCCTCAATTAATGCATCAGCAGTTAATTCATTGTAATAACTGTAAAACTACTATAAAAATACTAAGCATTAACTTCTGTGCAAAAAAAAAAATCTTGTACGAGGCCTGGTTCATACTCATGCGGGCTGCATTCTGTGGGTAGGGTAGCCTATTCATTTCAATGAGCTGTCTTACCCACAGGACCACAGGGAAAGAAGTCCTGGACCCTTTTTACAATCTTCCCTGCACAGAATCACATGGTGCTGTACCATGCAGTTTCAAATGCGAGGGTGTTTTGCTGATGCATGGGTGTGCTATAAAGAATTAATGGCATCCCTGTGCATCTGCTAAAGGCAGTGGGAACACCTGCAATTGTATGTGTGTTCCTGGCACGCAAGGAACTTTTCCTAAAGGGATAGTTCACCTTTACCACAAAACTGCCTATGCAGATAAGGGGCCTCTATAGGTAAAAACAAACTGTGCAGCTTTAACTAAAGTTGAATAAAGCCCTTGCTATAGGTGTGGGCCATTTACATACCTTATAAAGACGGGAATACTCCCAAGATGTTGCTAAGTACTCCCAGGACGTTGCTAAGTGAGGCCTAGTCATTACTGCTCACTTCCACCATCACAGGAGTGAGCTCTCAAACTGAGCTCAGAGCTACTGCATCAGGGGAGAGAGAGCATGTGAGGGGGTTTGATTCAGAGAAAGCGCTCGCTCTTGTGATGGTGGAGGTGAGCAGTGACGAATAGGCAACTTAGCAATGTCCTGGGGGTACTTAGCAACGTCCTATGGCCTACACCTATAGCAAAGGTTATATTCAACTTTAGTGGGAGCTGCACAGTTTGTTTTGATCTACAGATGCCCCTTATCTGCATAGGCAGTTTTGTGGTAAAAGTGAACTATCCAATTATAGTGACTTGTGAATTCTGAAACTTTTGAAAAAATACCCAATACAAGCAACTATGTCCTTAAAGGCATTGTTCACCTTTACAACTAAATTGCCTTTGCAGGTACAGTATGGGGCAGCTATAGATATAAACAAACTGAGCAGTTTTGACCAAAGTTAAATAATGCTGTTGCTATAGGTGTAGGTCATTTATGTACCTCCTGAAGCCTGACAGAAAAACTCCCAGAGATTGCATCAGATGAAGGAAAGAAGGGACTTGTGGGGTTACCCCTAGAGATCACAGCGCTCAACCTCAGTGGACCCCAGTGTGAATAATGACAGAAGAAGACCAAAAGTAAAAATGGGAATAGTTTACCAAAAATTTAACTGAATCTAAAACTGTGAACTGCAACAATATATACACAAGTAAATATGATCCACAGAAATAATGCTTAAAAAAGTAAAGGTGAATAGCCCAAAGCTTAGTAACAGCCAACTACTTCAGCTAAGTGCAGTGCTACAAGGATGTCCTACAAGCTTATATAGTTGAGGTGGAAACCATTTGTAATAGAGGAGAAGAAGCAGGACTTTGTGGATGGTCTGCGCACACTCTGTGGAGCCGGTGATGTCAAGTCACGCAATGGAATTGCCATCCATATTTACACCTGCAACACCTCCATGATTGATAGGTGCTTATATAACTCAGACAGCGACTTTCTCATCATTCCCCCTTGTGATTACATGGTATTGCGGTGGTTGGGAGACATCTGGAGGATCGTTTGCTGTCCATGACACGTGGTCTGTGGTCTGCTGCTGCTTGAGGGACCGGTCCTGGGAGCCTTGCCAGAGTATTAACCTATAAGGCGCAGTGTACATGTTCTGAGGGTACGTGAGTACTACCAAGGGGGTCCACAGAGGTGCGATGAAGGTGCACATTATCTCATATAGCATTCCCTGGCTGCATTCCTCAGTCAGTATGATGCAAAATATGTCAGGACAGGAAGCGAAAGATGTCAGGAAGAGATCACTTCCTGTTGCTATGACAGTAATCTCATGTGATTTCCTTGATGATTTAGTAGTGAAAATGAGGCTTGTGGGATTTTTGCTGGAAGAAAAGGGCGGGTCCAGAATCTGTCACTCATCCTACATGAGGGATGTGGGGGGTGGGGCCAGAATGTCAATGGTCTACTGAATGAAGGGGTCATATAAAGTACATACAGTGGGTATAGAAAAAGATCACCCTAAAAAAATCACATTTTGTTGTTTTTTTGCAGCCTGAAGCTAGGACAAACACAGTTTTTTGTTCTATCCAGCTGCAAATTATAACATCCAAGTGAAAGATAAAACACCAACATGTCAGAAAAAAAAATTCAAAAGCAGAATCACTGAGTTAGAAACACATCAGTATTTTGTTGAACCACCTTTTGCTTTAATTACAGCCTTTAGTCTGTTGGGATATGTCTCTCTACTACTGCACATCTAGATTTTGAAATCTTTGCCCACTCGTTTTTGCAGAACTGCCTAAGTTTAGTTAAATTTGATGTGACCATTTGTGGACTGCAGTCTTCAAGTCATTCCACAGATTTTAAATGGAGTTTAAGTCTGGGCTCTGACTAGACCATGCAATGACATTCACCTCTTTCTCCTTCAAGCATTGTGTGGTCATTTTTGCTGTGTGTTTTGGGTCATTGTCATGTTGGAATGTAAACCTTCTTCCCATTAACAACTTTCAGAGGGCAGCAGATTTTCCTCAAGAATTTTATGGCATTTTGCCCCATCCATTCTTCTTCTATCCTGACAAGTGCTCCAGTCCCTGCTGCAGAGAAACACCCCCATAACAGGATAAAACCACCTCCACGCTTTACTATGGGAATGGTGTTATTTGGATGGTGAGCTGTATTGGATTTCCGCCAGACATATGGTTTGGTGTTGAGGCCAAATAATTAAATTTTAGTCTCATCTGACCATAACACCTTTTTCCATGATGCCTCAGAATATTCAAGGTGCATTTTGGCAAAGCCCAGTCGTGACTGCATGGGGCTTTTTACTTGCAACCCTCCCATAAAAGCGACATTTGTGGACATTTTGTGATCTTGTGATCACATGCACACATTGACCACTTTTTGTCATTTAATTCCTGCAACTGATTCAGAGTTGCTGTAGGCCTCTCGGTAGCCTCTCTGACCTCCTGGCTCTTTCATCCAGTTTGGAGTGACGTCCTAATTCAGGGAGGGTCTGTGTTGTACCAAATACCTTCCACTTTTTAATAATACACTTTACTGTGCTTCTAGGCATTAATAAAAGAGAGAGAGAGAGATGCCTCTAAGTGTAAATTTAAAAGATGTTTAGTAAGAAGCAAGTAGTTAGGCAACTCACATATTCCTATTGAAAAAAAAGGCATGTAGTAAGATCAAACGCTGGTGGGGTACGTCTGTAGCACCGCATCCGCTGCCGCTCAGTCCGCCACTCGTAGGGGTTCCGGAAGCTGGCTGGTGTGTAGGAAGATACCAGGAGAGAGGCCTGGAGTACTCATTGAATGCAGCGTGGGGTGTGATGACTTTCCAAGCATGCGCTCTGAGGATAGTCTGTTAGCCGCGCTCATTTATCAAGATGCTCTTTCTACATGTACCCTGGAGATCGCTTCCACTCCTACCAGAGGCTTGTCCTAGGTCACTGACAACCCCCATAATAATATTTGCTATCATTGGATGGACTATATTATTAATTATAACAGTAATGGACTATATTCTTAAAGAAATTCTTTAAGTATATCAACAGCAAAAAAACTAGGGCAGAGCATATTGCACACATAATTAACAATGATGGGAGGATGGTTACAGAGGACACTGAAAAAGCAACCGTACTGAATGCTTTTTTCTCATCAGTCTTTACACAGGAATCGGAGGGGTACACTGACCATGACTGTATAGTTAGTAGTAATACACAGGACTTGCCACTATGGCTAACAGAGGGGGAAATCAGGGAAAGGCTGGATAAACTCAACACAAACAAATCACCAGGCCCGGATGGCGTACATCCGAGAGTACTCAAGGAACTCAGTAAGGTTATATCTAGACCACTGTTCCTGATCTTTGCGGACAGTATTAGGACAGGAGATGTACCAGGGGAGTGGAGGAAAGCTAACGTGATTCCGATATTCAAAAAGGGTCAGAGGCATATACCGGGAAATTATAGGCCTGTCAGTCTGACATCAGTAGTATGTAAACTTCTGGAGGGGATGATAAGGGACTATATCGTAGAGTTTGCTAAGGACAACAGCATCATCAGTAGTAACCAGCACGGGTTTACAAATGGGCGTTCTTGTCAAATCAATCTCTTAACATTCTACGAGGAGGTGAGCTGTGAGCTAGATAGGGGCAGACCAGTGGATGTGGTGTACCTAGATTTTGCTAAGGCGTTTGATACAGTTCCCCATAAGCGCTTAATTTATAAAATAAGGTCTGCAGGTATCGACAGCAGGGTTTGCTCTTGGATACGGAACTGGCTAAAAGGGCGTGTCCAAAGGGTGGTAATAAACAGCGCGTACTCAGACTGGTCTGAGGTAGTAAGCGGGGTCCCCCAAGGCTCAGTCCTAGGACCAACCTTGTTCAATTTATTCATAAACAGCATTGAGGACGGGATCAGTACTTCAATATCAGTTTTTGCAGATGACACAAAATTAGGCAGGACAATAACAGCACAGCATGAAGCAGATATCCTACAGAATGACCTGGACAAAATAACGGAGTGGGCAAAGACATGGCAAATGAGGTTTAACGTGGAGAAATGTAAGGTTTTACACTTGGGGACTAGAAACATAAAAGCACAATACACGTTAGGAGGGGAACCCTTGGGAGAATCAAAAATGGAGAAGGATCTGGGAGTCTTGGTTGATGATAGACTAGGCAACAGCATGCAATGTCAAGCGGCAGCTGCCAAGGCTAGCAGAATATTAGCATGCATAAAGAAAGGGATGTATTCCAGAGATAAGACTATAATCCTTCCACTTTATAAAACTCTGGTCCGACCTCATCTGGAGTATTCGGTCCAGTTCTGGTCACCAGTCCTCAGAAGGGATGTGTTGGAGCTGGAGAGAGTCCAGAGAAGGGCAACTAAACTAATTAGGGGATTGGAGGACCTTGATTATGAGGAGCGTCTGCAATCGCTTGATTTATTCTCCCTGGAGAAGAGACGCCTGAGGGGGGACATGATAGCAATTTTAAAATATCTAAATGGGGATCTAGGCTTAGAAAAAAAGCTGTTCAGTCGAAGGGATTGCATGAGAACTCGGGGGCATACAATGCGATTAGAGGAGAAGCGTTTTAACCTCAGGCAACGTGGGGGGTTCTTTACTGTTAGGGCTACAAGATTGTGGAATTCTCTACCACATGAGGTGGTTTCTGCGGGTAGTATGGTGGCTTTCAAAAGACTCTTAGACGTACATCTCAAGGATCAGAACATTCAGGGGTATGCAAGATGATTACAGCCACACACATCTACACAGGTTGAACTGGATGGACTTTTGTCTTTATTCAACCTCACCAACTATGTAACTATGTAACTATGTAATATACTAAAGGACAATATAATGTTGCTCTCCATGATCACCTTATCTTGCGCATCAATCATACCCTTATTCTAGGCATTGATAAAGCCATTGACATTTTTTGTATCCATCCCCTGACTTGTGCCTGTCCATTACTTTATCCCAGAGATCTTTTGAGAGTGCCTTGTCACCCATAGTTGATTGTGTGCTTCAGGTGCACTATCAGGGACTGAAATGCTCCAGGAAAGCTCTTTTCATGCTCAACTAATCAAAACGATCACAGCTGATCACAGTTGAAAGTCAAATGGCTTTGTATGCCATTGAGAAGGGGATTAGCTACACCTGATTGTGTTTACAAGTCATTATTTGGAACTCAGTAATTCTGTTTTAGATGAAAAAAAAAAAAATTCTGACATGTTGGTGTTATATTGTTTACCGTGATGTTGTACATTGTACTAAATACAGCTGTATAAAACAAAAACTGTGTCTGTCTTCACTTTAGGCTGCAAAGCAACAAAATGTGTATATTTTAAAGGAGTGTGATTCTTTTCTATACCCACTGTACTGGTAACTAAAGTAGTAGCATGGGGGGGCTACATAGATTATTATAGGTACAGTACATACCAGATACTATTGGAGTGCTACATATATTTTTGTAGGGTTCCACATACATACACACATACATACATTACATACATACATAACAAACAGCAGAAAATTTTCCAGCAACCTTACCACCTGCCTGCAAAAAAACAAATGTTTAGTTGCACACATTTGCAAATATATGTGAAAACCGCAGTGCTTTGCCAAGGCCCTCCTGTATACTGTGGTTCTAACTCTATATTTGAGTGTTTCCAAGTACAATACATAGGGGTGAAGTATGCATGCATGTATGTCGGGGTACTACTTCCATAATACTTTGCCCCTATACAATAGAATAGGGGTGAAGATCTCTTCTTTTAGGAATATAAGGGCTACATGCAGCTATATTGGGTTCTAAGTACATGACTACATGTGAGAAAATAAGTGGGTACAGTGAGAGAAGAGGAATGATGTACTGGTGAAGGGGGAGCGGGATTTTAGCCTTTTCTCTGTCCCCACCACTGAGCTGAAAACTGCTATCAACTTCCTATTTATCATGAGTAGAGATGGCCTTGCGATTCGCCCAGCGGTCGGTTCGAGGCGAACTTTGCTCGTTCGCGGAACATGCGAACATATGGCGATATTCGCGTCTGCCATATTCTGTTACATTGTGAAGAACTTTGACCCATGACACATCCATCAGGTGGTACAGGACAGCCAATTGAGACATTTCAGCACATGGACATAACCCTACCTTATAAATACACCTGATCTGGCTGCCATTTTACATTCTGTCTTTTGTCAGTGTAGGGAGAGGTTGCTGTGTGGTGCAGGGACAGACTGTTAGTTACTAAAATCGCTAGCTATTGCTAATAGGTCCACACAAGTCCTTTTAGGACTGGTATAGATGTACTATTGTTTGGTGTGCAGTATATAGGGGTGTAATACACTTATAATATACTTTCTAATATAGAAAGCATATTATAGTGGATTTGTATTGTGCAGCATTGTGACTGGTGAGCGGTTTTGCAGCAATACAACAACTACAAGACAAATTGGCCGGCATAGCAGAGGAATTCTACTTCTATCGTAAAAAGTTCTTGAATTTTTTATACAGTAATACCTTGGTTTGCAAGTAACCTCTGTTACATACCATTATGTGTCCCTGTGCCTGTACTGTATATAAAGATGCTGATTTCTACTGTTTCAGAGAGTCTCCCGGTGCTTATGTGACTCCTCGTCTCTGCTCTCCCTGGTGGGCGGGGCTGATCACTCCCGCTGACGTCATCTGAGGAGGAGGGGAGGAGAGAAGCAGAGAGCTGAGGAGTCACGCGAGCGCCGGAGACGCTCTAATACAGTATAAATGGGCATCTTTATATACAGTACAGACAGAGGGCCACATAATGTTATTTAACAGAGGAGATGGCATGCTTATACTGTACAGTAATGTACTTTATATATGATAGTAGCATATCTTTATTTATACCATTAAATGGTTGTGGAACGAATCATCTGAGTTTCCATGATTTCTTATGGGAAAATTTGCTTTGATATACGAGTGTTTTGGATTACAAGCATGCTGCTGGAACGAATTATACTCGCAAACCAAGGTATTACTGTATGTTGATTCCTCGGTGGACGCTGCTCATGCCGTCTACTGTTTGAGTACGATTTAAGGCTGTACTCCCACTCAGTGTTGATCCGTGGTTACAACGTATTAGCCTGTCAACTTGGACCCACTAGAGATTGAGCTGATTTGTGCATCCTTTACCATAATCTGGTAAGCATATTGGCATGCCACACTAACGGACGCACTGCAGATGAATATACTGAATACTGCTGTGGTGGAGGACTTTACAATTTTTCCCACACCGTTGTCACCTTCATTTTTGGACATTTATTTTCTTTATTTAGGTTAATCAGTGTTTATCTCCCATTTTTTTTAAGTGTGCACTTCACTATATCAGGCTGTATTGTCTATATACTTGGCCTCTATATCTGAGTTATATGTGTTTGATATATATTTGTTTGATTTCACTTTATTGCACTTGTGCACATATGTATTCACTTTTAATTTAATATATTTGGTATTATTCACTTTCATTTATCAAACCCAGCGCAGGTACAATTTATATTTCTACATCGTACCTTACGCCTTCTTTCTGGAGCGTGCATTGCGTCGTGTCATTGATCAAGCCGTCGAGGAGCAGAAGCAGGAAGATGAGGAAGTCGCAATGCTGGATGAATTCCCAGGGGGGGCTACTCCATCTGAGACAAGTCAACAACAGGAGTCTGAAGAGGAGTCAGAGGAGGATGGTACCGGGGCGGATTAGGAGGAGCAAGAAGAGCATGCTTTAAACCTTTCTGGGATCCCCGTGTTGTCCGTGGATGGGGGGAGGTGATTGAGGACGACGTTATCCTGGATGATGAGCAGGAGCCAGGCCACTACACCGCTTCCAGTTTAGTGAAAATGGGGGACTTCATGCTCCAGTGTTTTAAGAGGGACTGCCGCATAAAAATCATAAAGGGCAAGGACCAGTACTGGGTGGCAACGTACTCAGATCCGGTACAAACAAAAAATGGTGGAAATGTTACCACTATCACAGAGGGCTGTCAGAATGCAGCACTTCCAGGCCTTGCTTCGAGAAATGCTGCATTCTTCTTTTGCGTGCGCTGGCAGAGGAATTTCCACTCACAGAGAAACAGTTGCGGGTACCAATCCAACAGCACCTGCAAGAAGAGGGCAGTTTGAAGATGTGTTGGTCACTTCTGATATGAGATCATTCTTTCAGCTGACCCATCGACAGCTGTCCTCCGGATCCAGCATCAGGGAACGCCTAGACCGACAGGTGTCCGACTACATCGGGTTAATGGCCGATGTGGACCCTCTGAGAAGTGATGAACCCCTGGACTACTGGGTGGGCAGGTTTTACCTCTGGCCAGAGTTTGCACAATTTGCAATGGAACTGTTGGCTTGCCCCTCGTCCAGTGTCCTGTCCAAAAGGACGTTCAGCGCAGCAGGGGGGATCATGACCGATAAGCGCACTCGCCTAGCTCACGACAGTGTTGACTACCTCACATTTCTAAAAATGAATGAGGCATGGATCTCGGAGGAATTAAACACATGTGACCAGTAGACCATGCTTGATTCAAATTCCTCATGACAGGCCACAAACATCCGCCACCACCCATAACAATTCATGGTCCCTGTCTTAGGTAAATACAGTGGCATAAAAGGCCTTTTATGGCCGTTGAATGCCTAATTTTTGGGGCCTGTAATAGCCGACACTTATTTATCCTGTGAATGCCTAACGTACCACCAGCCACAGAATACAAAGTTCTTTGCTGTCAGGTGAACGCCTGTGGGCTAATTTTTGGGGCCTGTAATGGCCGACCCTTATTTATCCTGTGAATGTCTAATGTACCTCCAGCCACAGAATACAACGTTCTTTGCTGTCAGGTGGATTGCCTGTGGGCTAATTTTTGGGGCCTGTAATGGCCGACACTTACTTCTGTATCCTGTGAATGCCTAATGTACCTCCAGCCACAGAATACAAAGTTCTTTGCTGTCAGGTGCACGCCTGTTGGCTAATTTTTGGGGCCTGTACTGGCCGACACATACTTCTTTATCCTGTGAATGCCTAATTTTTCAGACTGGAATAGAAAATCAACGGGTCTGTAAACTTTCCACGATGCGGACCCATTTTACAGACGTGTGAATGGACCCTATATGTGTTTGACATGTATTTACCTGCTGCTGCCAGTTCCGGCTGATTTAGGCCGAGTTATTATACTAAAACCGAGCAATATTACAAAAAACAAAATACATGTTATAACTGTATAAACGATTTATATAACTTATAAAAAAAAAAATTATGGCAACTTTTCCAATAGCAGGATCATCTCCTGCACCCACTTCATAGCCTGGTGTTGCCTCTCCTCCATGGCCTTCATGCGCTCCTGAATTGACGAAATTTTGCAAATAAAAAAACAATGCTTTTCGATCGCAGATTCGCTTAATACTTCTGGTATGTCAGTGTCCATGTTGTGGGACTATGTGTGCCCAGCTAGTAAGTATTTTGTGGCTGCAAATATGACCTGGAGGTTTTTCATGTTCGCCTGCCATTAAAATGAATGGGACCCGCCGCGAACCTGAGGTTCGCGAACATTTGAGTGAGTTTGCGCGATCGCATTCGCGAACCGTCCCATCAGATGTTCATCAATCACCAATCATGAGCACAAAGCATATTACTGCCAGCTGTCCACCTCCTAGGAGCATGTAATGCATTAATAAAAGAAGGAGTCCTGATGGATTCCTTCTAAATAATCTAAGAGAACTTTGAAGTAGAGTTGTTGGACCATTAACTGATCAACTTTCTGGACCCAAGGCAGCATGGTTTTCCTGAGGATATATCATGTCAGACTATACTGACTTAATTTTTTTTTTACTATATTACAAATGTTTTGAACCAGGGTGGTGCTTTGGAAATCGCCTATTTGCATTTCAGAAAAACATTTGATACAATTCCACATACTGATCTCATAAAAAAAAGTGTACAAACTAAGATTTAGTACTTGGGTGGTTCAGTGGATACACAATAGGCTAAAAGATAGATCAGGGAAGGGTTGTAAATGAGGATAGTTTGGAACAGTACAAGGCATTGTGGTATACCACCTCTCTCTCCTTAAGGGTTCAAAGCAGCTCCTTTAACACCAGGCACAGGTTTGGTATTGTTTACCCAGCCTTGCTAATGTACTCTGTTCTTCCTCCTCCAGTAGTGCCCTGGAATTAGTTTTCTTGGATTTTTGTATTTGGCTACAGGAAATCCTGAACATTACTATATTCTTTGTCTTGCAACTCACCCTGCAGAAGGCAATAATTGTGTTCCAAAACCATTTCTGCCAATACTGCATTTCACACTTACATAGTTACATAGTTAGTCGGGTTTAAAAAAGACACAAGTCCATCTAGCTCAACCAATAAAAAAAAATAATTAAAAAAACACTTCTTTCCCCCCTCCCTAGCTATGACCATGGAGGGAGGTGCTGCTTATCATATGGGGAATATGGGGGTGTGAGGGGGTGTAGGGAATTTTGGGTTGTGGTTTTAATGTATTTCTTGTACACATTGTTTGACATGATATTAAACTTTTACCCTTGTGTGGACTGCCCCATGTACATATATGGCAACAGGGCGGCAAATCTGCTCCTGATCCCGTACATTTATATGGGTAGGGTACGTGTGCCCGCCGACCGTCCCATCTGTGCTGTGATTTGGTACAACACAAGTTCAGTCACATCTACTAGTAAAAGTAGCACATACTACACACATTACACTTGTTAGACGCATAGTTAACCCTTTCTTTGCTCCCAGTCAGTGTCATTAGTACAGTGACAGTGTAAAGAATTAGCACTGATCACTGTATTAGTGTCCCTGGTGATATCAGTGTCAGTTACTGCCGCACTATCACAGTCCTACTATAAGTTACTGATCATTTATCACCATTACTAGTAATAAAAAAATGAATAAATAAAAATGTCAGTGTATATACCATAATTTGTAGAAGCTATAGCTTACACGCAAACTAATCAATATACAACTATTGGGATTTTTTGCCAAAGACATGTAACAGAATACATTTTGGACTACAGTATATTTATGAATAAATTCGATTTTTTTAAAAAAAATGTATTGGTTATGTTTTATAGCAGAATAAATTATAAAAAATCCACATGCTTTAAATATCACAAAAGACAGACAATATATTACAGCCTAGGGAGATAAGTAGAGCTGCTACCACCTACAGTATATCACAAAAGTGAATACACCCCTCACATTTTTGTAATTATTTTATTCTATCTTTTCATGTGACAACACTAAAGAAATGACACTTTGCTACAATGTAAAGTAGTGAGCGTACAGCTTGTTTAACAGTGTAAATTTGCTGTCCCCTCAAAATAACTCAACACACAGCCATTATTGTCTAAACCTCTGGCAACAAAAGTGAGTACACCCCTAAGCAAAAAAGTCCTAATTGGACCCAATTTGGACCCCCATTTTCCCTCCCTGGTGTCATGTGACTTGTTAGTGTTAAAGGGTCTCAGATTTTAATGGGGAGTAGGTGTGTTACATTTGATGTTATCGCTCTCACTTTCTCATACTGGCCACTGGAAGTTCAACATGGCACCTCATGGCAAAGAACTCTCTGAGGATCTGAAAAAAGAATTATTGCTCTACATAAAGATGGTCTAGGCTATAAGAAGATTGCCAAGACCCTGAAACTGAGCTGCAGCACGATGACCAAGACAATACAGCGATTTAACAGGACGGCTTGCACTCAGAACAGGCCTCACCATGGTCGACTAAAGAAGTTGAGTGCATGTGCTCAGCGTTATATCCAGAGGTTGTCTTTGCGAAATAGACGCATGAGTGCTGCCAGTATTACTGCAGAGGTTGAAGGGGTAGGGGGTAAGCCTATCAGTGCTCAGACCATATGCTGCACACTGCATCAAATTGGTCTGCATGGCTGTCATCCCAGAAGGAAGCTTCTTCTAAAGATGATGCACAAGAAAGCCCACAAACAGTTTGCTGAAGACAAGCAGACTAAGGACATGGATTACTGGAACCATGTCCTGTGGTCTGATGAGACGAAGATAAATGTATTTGGTTCAGATGGTGTGAAGCGTGTCAAACAAGTGTGTCTTGTCTACAGTCAAGCATGGTGGTGGGAATTTCATGGTCTTGGGCTGCATGAGTGCTGCCGGGAATGGGGAGCTACTGTTCATTGAGGGATCCATGAATGCCAACATGTATTGTGACATACTGAAGCAGAGCATGATCCCCTCCCTTCGGAGACTGGGCTGCAAGGCAGTATTCCAAAATGATAACAACCCCAAACACACCTCCAGGACGACCAATGCCTTGCTAAAGAAGGTGAGGGTAAAGGTAATGAACTGGCCAAGCATGTCTCCAGACCTAAACCCTATTGAGCATCTGTGGAGCCTCCTCAAAAGGAAGGTGAAGGAGCACAAGTCTCTAACATCCACCAGCCATGTGATGTCGTCATGGAGGTGTGGAAGACTCCAGTGGCAACCTGTGAAGCTCTGGTGAACTCCATGCTCAAGGGGGTTAAAGCAGTGCTGGAAAATAATGGTGGCCACACAAGATATTGACACTTAAGCCCCGTACACACGTACCGATGGTCGGCATACAAATGTTCCTCTTTTCTCCCCGGGATGTCGGTGTCTGCTGAAAAGTGCAAAGACAGCACAAGGACAGCACAAGAATTTTGTCCGCCGACTGCAGAAGTGATGTCATGTAATGGTTAACTTTCCCTGTGTTTTCTATTTTCTGAGCATGCCCAGTCTTGCAAATCTGCGGTCTGTCGGCCGAATTCTGTACTGACAGGCGAACAATCGTCCGTTCTGGTGTCGGCATACAAAAATTTTCATGTTTGCAAGAAAGACTTTTGTCCGCGGATTGTGCGCAGACATCTGTCGGAGGCACCATACTAACACGCGTACAATCGGCAGATCCTTCGTCCACCGACGTTTGTATGCCGACGATCGGTACGTGTGTACGGGCCTTTATGGGCCCAAGTTGGACATTTTCACTTAGGGGTGTACTCTCTTTTGATGCCAGTGGTTTTGACATAAATGACTGTGTGTTGAATTATTTTAAGGGGACAGCAAATTTACACAAATCTACAGCTTGTTATACAAGCTGTACACTCACTACTTTACATTGTAGCGAAGTGTAATTTCTTCAGTGTTGTCACATGAAAAGATATCATAAAATATTTATAAAAATGTGAAAGGTGTACTCACTTTTGTGACATACTGTAGATGTGCAACCAATATACACATAAAAAAACAATCAGTCAGCTAAAAGTGAAGCGCTCCACACTACAAACATGAAAATAGATGTAAGACAACAAAACAGAATAATGCAAAAAAAAAATAGGTCCTAAATAAAGTCCCAAATGTCACACATGTGAAATAAGAAGTGATTATATAGAAGTCCCATATGTAGTCCAATTTGATTCTTTAAGCAGTCTTGATCTGCCAATTATCTCCGCGCAACACACATACAAGTAAATAGGAAACCGTAAAATAATACAATAATGCAGATAAAAATAGGTCCTGATTCAAGTCCCAAATTCCACACATGTGAAACGTGAAGTGACTAAGTGAAAGTTTCATATACAGTTCACTTTAAATCTTTAAGCAGATCTTAATCTGACAAATAATCTGTGAACTTCAGTAATTCTTCAGTGTATACAAATGTGTGCAAAACACCCTGGATAACAGGGACTACCACAGCTCACAGTGAATATGTCTTCTCACCTTGTAACATAGACCTCATTAATAACAAGAAGGTCAATAAGCAATCTTAATGTAGCCAGCCGGTCAGCATGCAGATATCTTGTCCAGCTCTCCAGTCCTCAGCATGTAATGATCATGTAAATCACAAAAATAAGCTTCACAGTGTATACTGCTTGGTTTATTAAAAAAATGAAAGCTAAAATAACACGCACAGGATAAAAAGCCGCATTGCATATGTCGTAATAAGCACAATATACTTTCATAATGAATGATTAGACATCTGCAAGATGCCAATGTCTAATCTGCCATTGTGAGAGTATACTGTGCTTATTACCACATATGCAATGGGGCTTTTTATTTATTTCATGTGTGTGGCATTTGGGACCTGATTCAGAACTTTTTTTTTTTGCATTTTTGTATTATTTTGCTGTTTCATATTTACTTTTATGTGTATAAAAAATTGGACTGTGTATAGGACTTCTATTCAATCACTTCATATTTCACGTGTGACATTTGGGACTTTATTTAGAACTTATTTTTATTAGCATTATTGTATTTTGTTGCCTGATATATTTTATCATGTTTGTAGTGTGGAGCGCTTCACTTTTATCTCATTGAATGTTTTATAACAGAAAGTAAAAAAATATTTTTTCTATTTTAACATTTTCGTTTTTTGGTGTTTATATAATAAAAAATAAAAAACCCAGAGATGATCAAATACCACTGGGTTTGAGTACAGCGTTGCATGACAGCACAATTACCAGGTAAAATAGTGCAGTGCCAAATAGCAAAAACTGGTCTGGCCACAAAAGGGGTAAGATAACACAGTGTAATACTGTGAGAAAGGAAATCACAAAGTACTGTATATTATTAAATTGCCTTTTCTGAGCTGTAAGTGTGTTGAATTGAAGCATTCTCTGTGGTCATACTAGCACAGAATGATTATCTAAATTAAAGGTCTTTTTTTTTTTTTAAATTGGCTGTAAATAGTGAGTCTGCATTTTTGGTCTTTTGAATATCCTGTGCCATAATTCTTCTCTCCATGGGTTTATAGGCTTTAATAAACACTGTTAAAATAGTTTGAAAGTGACTGGTGTCCAATTTCTTCCACCCCACCAAGAGTCAAGTATTCTGCCCTTAGGCTGGTTTCACACGGGTGATCCGATCACTGAAAAAAAAAACTCACAGGCAGACCTGATTAGACCAACCATTGTTCTCTATGGAGCTGTGGATGTCAGCAATAGAGATGGCCTTGCGGTTCGCCCGGCGGTCAGTTTGCGGGAATTTTGCTTGTTCGCTACCTGCCAAATTTGCGAACACATGGCGTTGTTTGTGGCGGCCATATTAGTTTACATTGGGGAGAACTTTGACCCATGACACAGCCGTCAGGTGGAACGGGACAGCCAATTAAAATATTTCAGCACATGGACATGCCCCCTACCCTATAAATAGACCTGAGCTGTCGGCCATTTCACATTCTGCTTTTTGCCAGCGTAGGGAGAGGTCTGCTGTGTTCATGAGGGAGAGATTGCCAGACACAAATAGCTCTGTGAAGATCCACAAAAGTCCTTTTCAGGGCTGGTAATTTCGGTATAGGTCCAGTCTCTTTTCAGGTTAGGGGCAGGTATCCAGTCTTTGCTTTAGGGGCAGTTAGAGAGATCGGCAGCAGTCACACAAATCGCTCTGTTAATGTCCACAAAAGTCATTTAAAGGGCTGAAGTTTTTGGTATAGGTCCAGTCTCTTTTCAGGTTAGGGGCAGGTATCCAGTCTGTGCTTTAGGGGCAATTAGAGATCGGCAGCAGTCACACAAATCGCTCTGTTAATGTCCACAAAAGTAATTTAAAGGGCTGCAAATTTTTTGGTATTGCTGTGCAGTGCAGTGCACTATATGGGGGGGGGGGGGTAATCCACAGTATAATATACTTTGTAGAAAGCATATTATAGTGGACTAGTAGTATTATTGTGCACTGTGCAGCATTGTGACAGGTGTGGTGACTGAGCGTTGCTGCAGCAATACTACAAACAGTGCCAAAGTCCCTGGCCAATTTTTTGAACAACTGGTGTGATAGACCAGTGGCCCCCCAATACCACATATTGAAGTGGGGTGTTATTTAACACTATACTTTTCTAAGAGTGTATTTTAGTCCTGCAAAAATGTGGCATCTCTTGCTGTGTTGACTGTGCTACACACAGTGACAACAGTTACTGGCCAATTATTTGTAGAACTGTTGTAATAAACCTGTGGCCCCCCAATACCACATATTGAAGCGGGGTGTTATCTGAGTATACTTTTACAAGTGTATTTGTGTCCTGCAACAATATTGCCTCTTTTGCTGTGTTAAGTCTGATACACACAGTGCCAAACTCCCTGGCCAATTTTTTAAACAACTGGTGTGATAAACCAGTGGCCCCCCAATACCACAGATTGAAGAGGGTGTTATCTGAGTATACTTTAACAAGTGTATTTGTGTCCTGCAACAATATTGCCTCTTTTGCTGAGTTAAGTCTGGTACACACAGTGCCAAATTCACTGGCCAATTTTTTGAACAACTGGTGTGATAGACCAGTGCCCCCCCCCCCCCAATACCACATATTGAAGTGGGGTGTTATTTAACAGTACACTTTTCTAAGAGTGTATTTTAGTCCTGCAAAAATGTGGCCTCTCTTGCTGTGTTGACTGTGCTACACATAGTGACAACAGTTACTGGCCAATTATTTGTATTACTGCTGTGATAAAACTGTGGCCCCCCAATACCACAGATTGAAGTAAGGTGTTGTATACCTTTTTCCAGATATACTGCGATTCTCTAGAGACTTTTGTCACAGGGTAATTAAAAAACATGACAGGCAGAGGAAGAAGCAGACACTTACACAGGGGTGGGAGGGGTAGGGCAGGAGCAGTAGGCCAAAGCCAAAGTGTGAAGTTTCAGAAGGCGCGTTCGATTACGTCAAAGGTCGCACCAGACTTGGTTGAGTGGCTCACTCTGCCTTCCTCTTCTGCACCCTCCTCATTCTCTCTATCTGCACCCTCTTCACTCTCTGCTGTGTGCGCCCCCAAAAACACCACCACAAACACCACCACCATATACCCTCCGCTTGAGTCTCTGGAATTATTTTCCGATCCATCACAAGACATTTGCGATGCGCAGCCATTGTTGGCATCAAATCAGGAAGAGGAGGTAGCAATAGCCGCCACTCAGCAGTATGACGACAGTACCCAGATCAGCCCAAGGAGGTTGGTCCCCGCTGTTGCTGCCTACTCTGAGATCTCAATTGTTAGTGGTGGGGAAGGTGACGTGGATGATGACGACGTGTCTATGGACGTCATGTGGGTGTCCACAAGTGAGGCAGAGGAGGGAAGTTAAGAGAGAGAGACGGACCGGCAGATAGGGAGGAGAGGCAGGCAGAACTTGCATTGTACAACAGGTACAAAGCAGACTGCAAATGTATCAGGAGCGAGCCATCAACCATGTACAGTCACATCTGGCGCTCCCAGGACGCCGGCACATGGCTCCGCAGTGTGGGCTTTTTTTAATGTGTCCATTGCTGACAACAGTGTTGCCATCTGCAGCCTTTGCAGTCAACGCATAAGTCGCGGTAAGCCCAACACTCACCTAGGGACGACCGCCTTAAGAAGGCACCTGAACTCCCATCACCGAGCCCAGTGGGAGCAACACCGTCAGAACCCACAAAGCCACACTCCAGGCTCTCACTGTCCAGCCTCTTCTCCTTATCCTTCTTGTCTCTCCTCACATGATGCCGTCGTCACGTTGTTTCTGGAAAAAGGCAGGCTTCTGTGGCCCAAATGTTGGAGAGTAAAAAAATGATGACGACGGATAACCATCTTGCCCAACGTTTGACTGCTGGCTTGTCGGAACTGATAGCCCGCCAACTACTGCCATATCAATTGGTGGACTCAGAGGCCTTTCAGAAATGTGTTGCCATTGGAACACCACAATGGAAGGTCCCAGGCAGGAAATATTTTTCGCAGAAGGGCATTCCAGAGCTGTATGGCCATGTTCAGCAGCAAGTGAATATATCTCTGGCACACAGTGTTGGTGCCAAGATACATCTGACCACAGACATGTGGTCTAGCAAACACGGGAAGGGAAGGTATATCCCTTTTACTGCCCACTGGGTGAACCTTCTGACGGCCGTCAAGCATGTAACCCGTGGCACCCGTGTAGATTTGGTTGTACCGCCACGGATTGCATGCACTCCTGCCTCTTCTTCTCCTCCTCCTCCTCAACCCTCCCTCTCCTCCTCGGCTGACTCCTCCTCTTCCGCTGCTACCGTCTCTTCCGCTGCCCAAGATCCCCAGAACCTATTCCACATGCCAGGTGAGACGTTGCCATGCTGTGCTGCGTCTGTTGTGCCTGGAAGCCAAGAGCCACACTGGTCCTGCACTTCTTTCAGCTTTGCGTTCACAGGCAGATCAGTGGCTGACACCGCTGAATTTGACAGTTGGTAAAGTGGTGTGTGACAATGGTGCCAATCTGCTGAGCGTGCTGAAACAGGGCAAAATAACACACGTGCCATGCATGGCACACATCCTGAACTTGGTGGTGCAGCAATTCGCTGCCAAATACCCTGGGGTCCAGGACGTCTTGCGGCAGGCCAGGAAAATCTCGGGCCATTTCAGAAGATCTTACACAGCCATGGCTCGCCTTGCTGACATTCAGCGGTGACACAACCTGCCCGTCAGATGTCTTCTTTGTGACTGCCCGACACGATGGAACTCAACGTTGCATATGCTTGATAGGCTGCTCCAGCAGAAATGGGCAGTTAATGACTACCTGTACGAACTCTGCGGCAGGACAGGTTCTGGGGAGCTTGGGTTTTTTTCACCTCGCCAGTGGCTGCTCAAGCGGGACGCATGCAGACTTCTGCGGCCATTCGATGAGATCACCAAACTGGTCAGTCACGGTAAGGGTGCCATAAGTGACATCATATCTTATGCCTTCTTTCTGGAGCGTGCATTGCATCGTGTCATTGATCAAGCCGTCGAGGAGCAGGAGCAGGAAGATGAGGAAGTCGCAATGTTGGATGAATTCCCAGTGGGTGCTACTCCATCTGACACAAATCAACCGCAGGAGTCTGAAGAGGAGTCAGAGGAGGAAGGTGCTGAGGTGGATGAGGAGGAGCAAGAAGAGCATGCTTTAAACCTTTCTGGGATCCCTGGTGTTATCCGTGGATGGGGGGAGGAGAACGAGGACGACATTATCCTGGATGATGAGCAGAAAGCAGGCCACTACACCGCTTCCTGTTTAGTGCTAATGGGGGCCTTCATGCTCCAGTGTTTTAAGGGGGACCCCCGTATAAAATGCATAAAGGCCAAGGACCAGTACTGGGTGGCAACATACTTAGACCCCCGGTACAAACAAAAAATGACGGAAATGTTACCACAGGGCGGTCAGAATGCAGCGCTTCCAGACCTTGCTGCGGGAAATGCTGCATTCTGCTTTTGCGTGCGCTGGCAGAGGAATTTACAGTCACAGAGAAACAGTTGCAGGTAGCAATCCAACAGCGCTCGCAATAAGAGGACGGTTTGAAGATGTCTTGGTCACTTCAGATATGAGATCCTTCTTTCGGCCAAACCATCGAAAGCTGTACTCCGGATCCAGCAACAAGGAACGCCTAGATCAACAGGGGTCCAACTACATCGGGTTAACGGCCGATGTGGACGCTCTGAGGAGTGATGAACCCCTGGACTACTGGGTGGGCAGGCTTGACCTCTGGCCAGAGCTTGCAGGAATTCAACACATGTGACCAGTAGACCATGTTTCATTGAAATTCCTCATGCCAGGCCACAAATATCCGCCAGATCGCCATCCACCCACAGCAATTCCTGGTCCTTGGCTTCGCTACATACAGCAGCATAAAAGGCATTTCATGTCCATTGAATGGAAAATTTTTGGGGCCTTTAAGGGCTGACAATTATTTTTTCTGTCAATGCCTAATGTACCTCCAGCCATCAAATACACTATGTTCTTTGCTGTCAGTTAAACCCATGTGAGCTAATTTTTGGGCCCTATACAGGCCGACACTTCTGTATACTGTGTGAATGCCTAATGTATCTCCAGCCACAGAATACATTCTTTGCTGTCAGGTAAACCCATGTGGGCTAAATTTTTGGGGCCTATACTGGCCGACACTTACTTCTGTATCCTGTCAATGCCTAATGTACCTCCAGCCACCAAATACTACGTTCTTAGCTGTTAGGTAAACCCATGTGGGCTAATTTTTGTGGCCCATACAGGCCAACACTTACTTCTGTATACTGTGTGAATGCCTAATGTTCCTCCAGCCAGCAAATACACTACGTTCTTTGCTGTCAGTTAAACCCATGTGGGCTAATTTTTGGGGCCTATACTGGCCGACACTTACTTCTGTATCCTGTCAATGCCTAATGTACCTCCAGCCACCAAATACTACGTTCTTAGCTGTCAGGTAAACCCATGTGGGCTAATTTTTGTGGCCCATACAGGCCAACACTTACTTCTGTATACTGTGTGAATGCCTAATGTTTCTCCAGCCAGCAAATACACTACGTTCTTTGCTGTCTGTTAAACCCATGTGGGCTAATTTTTGGGGCCTATATAGGCCGACACTTACTTCTGTATACTGTGTGAATGCCTAATGTACCTCCAGCCATCAAATACACTACGTTCTTTGCTGTAAGTTAAACCCATGTGAGCTAATTTTTGGGGCCTATACAGGCCGACACTTACTTCTGTATACTGTGTGAATGCCTAATGTTTCTCCAGCCAGCAAATACACTACGTTCTTTGCTGTCTGTTAAACCCATGTGGGCTAATTTTTGGGGCCTATATAGGCCGACACTTACTTCTGTATACTGTGTGAATGCCTAATGTACCTCCAGCCATCAAATACACTACGTTCTTTGCTGTAAGTTAAACCCATGTGAGCTAATTTTTGGGGCCTATACAGGCCGACACTTACTTCTGTATCCTGTGTATCCTGTGAATGCCTAATGTACCTCCAGCCATCAAATACACTACGTTCTTTGCTGTCAGTTAAACCCATGTGAGCTAATTTTAGGGCCTATACAGGCCGACACTTACTTCTGTATACTGTGTGAATGCCTAATGTACCTCCAGCCATCAAATACACTACGTTCTTTGCTGTCAGTTAAACCCATGTGGGCTAATTTGTGGGGCCTATACAGGCTGACACCTACTTCTGTATTTATGACCCAGCCTGGTCAGTCTTAATGGCTTGCTCGTTTATGGCTTTACAACCTGGCCTGCCATCTGCCAGGCATCCTGTCTGCGGAGAGAAGGTTTGCTGTGAAGCAACGGCTCTTTTTGAAGCTTGCATACTAATGTTAATTGGGGTGTGGTAGGGGCTGGTGAACGAGTGGCCTTTTGGCTTTAAACTTTCATGGCTGAGCTCTGAAACCAAAATGGTTGCTTGACAAAATGGTGTCCCAGCGCAGGATACCATTACACCTCCCCCTTTTGTGGGTGCATAGGAGGGGACTGCAATTTCCCTCCTGACGCAACCGACTCCTGTCGCTCGGCTTGTCGTGACAAAGGGGCCACCTTTCTTATGCTGGTTGGCATATGCTACTTCCCTGGGGAGCAGCTTCCGGATCAGATAGAGGATGAGATTTTCCTCTCCTTTTGCATCCCTCTGGCCTAGGGCTGCATCTGGCCCAAAGGTAATGGCATAGGGTTATTCCGGGACTGGGCGTTTAAATTCCGGGCCCCATGTCCCAGGTGCACGAGCCAGTACCTCCGTCAGGGCCGGACAGTCCTTCTGACACACTGGTGTCAAGGATGCCATTTTAACCAGGGTACCGTTGGGTTGGTCAGTCACGGGTTCAGCTGAGCCACTATAGTCGCACCCCAGCATCCTCCTGTGGCCAGCTGTACCCAGGAAGGACGTAACCAAAGTTGTGGTTTGAGGAGTAGGCCATGTCCTGGTAGCCCCAGTTCCAGATCTCTTGGTGCCTACTCCTCCCAGCTGTTCCCAGTACCAAACCGCTGACATGTCTATCTGACAGTTACTGATCAGAACTGTCAAACTAGGCCGTGCCAGATTGTTTGGGACTGTTGGCAGGAGCCCTGGATGTTCCACCCAGCCAGGGCCAAACACTACCAGGCCCCTAAAGCAGGCCACTGCACAAGGTTCGACCTCTCCTCGTAGATTACACCTTACCCTTAGGGAGGTGTCTGATGTGTTCCTAACCCCATCTAGCATTGCCGTAGATGCAGTTAAGCCACATAAGGTGGGGAAGGCTGGTTGGTCCTGAGCCTTCCAGGTTAAAGGGTTTGGTCCACGCCCTACCGGCTCAGGTTCAAGGTGGTTGGACAGCGGGCACCAGCCAGCTGCTTTGACACCTCATGGTTCCTGGGCACGGGGTAGGCCACAATCGCAGGGCTGGCATTCAGCCTGCTAAAGCCTTCACAAAGCCTTCTCTCTGTCTCCTGTTCCCCATCGGCCTGTGAGACAGGAGAGTTCGCAGGTATGGGGGGAGCAGACACCCAGGCGCCCACCTCGTGGACGTCAGGGTGTGCCCTCCCAGGGTCTCCAATATCTCTGACACAGCATGCTGTAAGCACTGCCAGCAGCATAGATACCTGTAGGGAGAAGGGGGGTTTCAGCTGAAGGCCCAAACCCACTTCCTGAGTGTCAGCTACCGCTAACAGGACACCCGTTTTTCCCAGTTCAGGGGTACTACCTTTGCCCCTGGCATGTGCTGTGCTAGGATGCGGTCTAAGAATCAGGTTAGGCCACAGACCATAGTGTGTTACCCCAGGCCTGGCCCTCCTGATCTCACAGGGATCCATACAAAACAGATCAAGTGACACCTTCAATACATGTCTGTGAGGTTGACTGGACACAATGAGCAGCTGATTAACCCCTTTAGTCTCCAGGCCTCCTGTCTGTTGGCCTGTCACATCTATCTGCTCACTATCCCAGTCAAGCTGCTGTGTACTCTTCTCAGCAGGGGGCCAATCAACTCCACTCCTGAGTTGTTTGAGAGCCTGGTCGATCTGCAGTGCTGGCTTACAGACGGAACTACAAGTCCCAGCCAGCTGTCCTGTGGCAAACAAAGACAGCTGCTGAGGCTTAACAGAGGGGGAGTCCACTGGGTCAGAACAGGGAGAGGGCACAGAGACCTCCTCCTTCATTTCTGCAACCAGGGCCTGCATCTCCGCTGCCTTTTCAGCAATGCGAGGGACCACTAACATTGGCAAAACATAATTTGCATTATCATCATTAGCATCATCATTTTCACCATCATTAGCATCATCATTTTCATCTTTATTATCAGCATTATTAAAGCATACCCCTGGTAACTTCACAGGCAAGGGGGCCTCCTTTCCTTCTTCAAATGTTGGAGGACCTTGTAATTCAACGCCACCCTTCCCCTCCCCCTCCCTCTGTCCATCCATAGGTTGCCCAGACATTAACCCAACATGTGCACACAGTACCTTGTTAAGTCCAAAGAGTTCCGTGGAGTCATCAAGGGTGCTCTTAGCAGGGGTGTAGTAAGAAACAAGGGTACCTAAATCGGCACCTGACAAAACATCAGTGGGGATTTCCTCAGAGACTCCCACCTCCCTCATCCCACTCCCAGCCCCCCAATCAATGAAAACACGAGCTTGGGGTACTCGTGAGCGGGTCCCCCCATTTCCAGTGAGAGTAAAAAACTTTCCAGGGATGATGTCCCTTCTTCTTATCACTTCTGGTCTGACCAAGGTGACTTCAGCTCCTGTGTCCCGGAAACCAGTGACAGTCCGGTTGCCCACGGTGATGGGCTGCAAGTTGGCGGCAGTCACCCGGGATCTCCTGTGGACAAACAGCACGGAGGAGGAGTTGCTGGCCAGCTGACCAGGTGATGTCATCTGCTTCTGCTCAGGGCACTGTGTCCTGAGATATCCAGCTTTCCCACAGGTGTAGCATCTGTGGGTGTCAGTTACCGTTCAGAAGACACCAGGGACTGCAGGTGCTGGTTGCTGGGGAACTTGGCTCATAGGTGCAGGAGGGGTTGCCATGTGCGATTTCCCTCCTTTCGCGCCATACAGAGGAGCCTTACGATGGTCAGATACCCGAGTGTGGATGTAGGTATCTGCAAGTTCTGCTGCTGCTTGGGCAGAGGCTGGCTTCCGTTCCAACACAAACTGTCTGACGTCTGTAGGACAGATGTGTAAGAGTTGATCTCCAATCATGAGATCCTCCAGGGACTCAAAAGAAATGGCGTTCAAGCCTTTACTCCACTGCCCGAATGTGGTGCGTAAGCGGGTTACCACATCCATATATGAGTCCCTAGGCCCCTTTTGCAGGGACCTAAATCGCTTCCGGTACACTTCCGGGGTCAGCTGGTACTTTTGGATGATTGCTGCCTTGATGGCCTCATAATCACCATCCTGTGCTGTTGGCATTTCGACATAAGCATCCAGGGCCTTGCTTTGCAGCCCTGGCATCAGGTACCGGGCCCACTGTGCTTGGGGCAGCTGGTACTGATGGCAAGTCTTTTCAAATGACAGTAGGTACACATCAATGTCACTGTCCCTTTCCATAACTGGAAATTTGGCTGCTTGGCTCACTGAGAGGTGTCCCTATGCTCTAGGGATCCGAGGTTCTGAGCCTGGGGCTGCGGCTGAAGCTTAGCCATCTCCAGGTTGTGCCGACGTTCAGCCTCCTTCTCAGCCCGGCGTTCCTCTCTCTCAGCCATAGCCTGGTGTTCTGCAGCCTCTCTCTCAGCCTGGCGTTCCGCTCTCTCAGCCTCTCTCGCAGCCTGGCATTCTATAAACTGCAGGTACACCATATGATCCATCTCCTTGACACGTTGTAATGTTTCCTGCATTTGAGGAGAGTCTATGCTGGTTGCAGGCAATCTGGGGCTGGTCTGCTCTTGCTGTGGCTAGGAGGTGACATCCAGTGGTACTCCAAGGTCAGTCTCTGCTGGTCCATCCTGCGAGGCCGTTCCTGAATCACTGGGCTCTGAAGAAACGGAAACCTCTTCTTCTGGTTCCGCCAGATTTTGGCTTGCCTGGATATCATGCTCCTGCAGGGCATGAATCATTCCTTCACTAATTTTTGCCACTGACGTCAAGTCCTCTTGATGTGCACTCCTTACTCAGATAATTTTTGCTAATTTTTTTATATTCCAATAAACCAGGCATGTTTGCAAGCAGAAAAGATAGAACAGAAAGCAAAGATAGGAAAGAGCTGTAGAAAGTAGAGGTTGCTGTGTGTCTCTTTTTAAAAACAAAAAAAATATGCACCAGCTTGTCTCTAAGGACTGCTTTCCACAACCGTTACAATCCTTTAGTGCAGAGCTAATTCCTAACAGTGCACTGAATGCTCTTAAATGCAAGACTATCCCACGTACGCTGCCAGCCAATATTTGACGGTGGCGGGCATCAGACCCTTGGCCTTCTCATCCAACTCGTGACCAAGGACCAGGCAATCTCACACCCTGCCGTCACTTGCGTAACAATGCCACTCTCAGCCGCACACCACAATCTAGATGCCAGCAGACTGAGAGCGATTGTCACCGGGCTAATTAAACAATTAACCCTTTCTCTGCCACCACCGCTTTGTTTGAGCCCAGCGGACGCTCGTAATTTTAGAAATACCAATTATGACTTTAGAATAATCGTCTGTAACACACACTGTCACCGCAGACAGGAATGTTCAGAGGCTTTATTCTATACAGTAGCGCTCTTCAAGAGACAGGTTCTTTGGTTAGCTTGCGTTAAGAGCTTAGAGACAAAATTAACACTTTTCAAAATAAGGTTTAATTATAAAAAAAAAGTTAAAATTAGTGCAAATAAAAATATTTACAGAAAAATGGGTTACAAAGAAATAGAGACACAATTCAGCAATTTAGAAAATTAAGATAAAGAATTAGAGACGGAAATACTTGCAGTCAATGTCCGTGTGTTATCAGAGTTTCAGAAGCTGAGCCAGTGATCGGTTCTCAAAGTGATATAGAGATGTTTCTTCTTCGATGTTACTTCTTTGATGTTAAAATGAGAACTTGCAAAGCAAAGTTTGAGCAGGCTTTTCTCTAAGATCAAAGGGGCGGTGACGGACACCCCTGACCAATTGCAACAGAGTGGCAAAGGGCTGTCCTGTGGTTTACGACCATATCAAATGTACCTTTGTGGACAGAGTAATATCACTCTTAATATCTCGAAATATGTAAGGGTTACATTCTTTAAGCGGCTAGTTTATAACTCAGCATGTCATTTGCTTTCAAACTATATCAAACATGAATATATCTATCATATAGGGAATATCTTATCGCTCTTTTCTATTCCATGTGCGGGGGGGGGGGTATGGGAAGAGGAGGGCTCTGGGCAGCAGGGGGAGTCTGCACAGCAAAGGATGATTAGGGTGTGCCCAGGCATAACTGGCATACCCTATGTGCACAGGTATGTATGCAATCATGGTAAATTCCAGGTATGAACAAATCTAAATTGTATATTGCGCTAGAACGATAAATCAAAAATACAGCCAGTGACCGCAGCGACAAACCATGTGATATAACTATAGTAAAACATATAATAAAAGTCATGCTAGTCTGAATATAAGCCATCAACTGTGAAATAACCAAAGCAAAATTATATTAAAAACAGTGTAAATCAATTCAGTAATCCTATACAGTAATGAACCACATCAGGCTAATGCTGTCCTTATGACATCCTATGTAAATTGTCATCAGTTCTAGAAAAATGTGCTAGAAGTGAGTCCACCTGAATTCTATGTATACAGATCCAGATAGATTTAAAAAAATTCGGTCACCAAAGACAAAATAATCCTCCTGTGACACCCACCACCTAGTAATGGGGACATTTACCAGATATAGTGGACCATCTATTTCTAGAGTGGTCAAAGACTCTTGTAGACAGACCTCTGCAGGGTGAAGTGATAGGGTCTTCTATTAGACACTAGAACACGCTGGAAATAGGCTAATTCTCCCAATGGAGTCAGACTCCCATTATAATGTTCCAGTCAGCCATAACCGTATAGGGTTGATCTATAGAAAAAGAGCTCCAATAGTGTGATGTTGTATGAACTAGTTTATTAAAAAGCCCCCAAAAAAATTACTTACTATTTATAAAAACAACATGAGCCTTGATAAAATGTTAGTTTTCAGGCACACAGATACAGAAACACCCGCACTTCCGGGGTCAGGTAGGACGTGATGATCTCAGCGTGTAGCTCCACCCTGGGTTCATTTCTCTTTAGGATCCCTGAATTTATTTACACTGTTTTCAATATAATTTTGTTTGTTATTTCACAATTGATGGTTTATATTCAGACTAGCGTGACTTTTTTGTTTATTATAGGGGAAAAAAGCTGATTATTGTAAGCACCCCTGTCGGGTGGTAAATAGTTTGTCTCAACACTCTTAACAGATACATTTGTAGGAGAGCTTGAGCTGTTGAAAAACAACAGACTTACTCGGTGAAAATACAACAAAAAAAGGCTAAAAAATAAAACAAATTCACCTACAAATCTAAGAATTGGTAAGCTGCAAAATAATAAAAATTGCCATACCATGTGGCTAAAAGTAAATATTGCACCTAAAATATGTATGACGTTATTATACACTTTCTCTTTAAGAATGATTATGCTTTATCACAACCATTCATCTCCACCTGTAATATTTATCTTGTGTCATACTTGTCATCTGCAGCCCATAACATCTTTGTATTAGGCTGCTAACCAACATTCCTGTTTTGAAGCCTTTCCTGAAAGCCCATCTGTTCAGAAAAGCTTATCACGTGGTCTTATTCTCTTCTTTCATGGAATTAAATGAAAAATTGTAAAGCTGTACGTGCATAAATTGCTGGTTCACCATTTCATCCCAGCATTTGCTTGATCTGTATTGCTTCCTTATGCCACACCAGAATGTAAGGTCTTGCATGCAAGGTCATCTTTCTACCTCTTAGTTTAAAACTATGTATTATAATGTCTACGTTTTCTTAAGCTTCCTACAACTATTTAGGATGTTGTGAAAATTCATAAAGTTAATCAAGATGGTAAAGATGAAAATATTTAAATAATACATATATAAAAATAAGCATGACATTCCTCAATTGTAAAACAATTTTTTTAAGATTTTAAAGTTACAAATGATAATGGTATTCCAACAATATAAATATTTGATTATAAAATATTATAAACATAATAAAAATGGAATTTGACTTCCTGAACTGTATCAAAAGGTATTGTGCTGTTGTCACTGAGGATATTGGAAGGAGTATACCTAATTATATTGCCAGGCATTAAAACAGAGGATAAATAGTGTTTCTAAGGTAATGGCAGATTCATATAATAATGAGGACCAAAGGTTCATAGTGTTAAAGATTTCAATTAAATAATCTAAAAATACAACATGGTGGGAAAGAATGAAAGTGTGAGTGAGAACTGTCTAAAAGGACATACAGTATCCCCTCATCTCTTCTTATTTATTATTAGACCCCTCCACCTTCATCAGGGAGCTCTAATTGCTTTCAAGCAGTTAGACTACTAACAATTATTTTAGAATTTTTGATGCTTTGTTACGCTTTTTTAGAACCATTCACACTATTTTATCCAAAGTAGTAAGGCAGAACCGATTCCAAAGTTTTCAGAGGGGAAATAAACATAAGCATGTGTCAAGGAGCCCCCAGGACAAAATGTATAAAATACTAACATTAGCTTTCCACTGTTTTATATATACAAGGCACGCTTGTATCATAAGACAAAAGAGAATTTACTCCACTTGTCTAAATGAATATAAATAGCACTCCACCCAGCTAAAAAAAGGTCAAAATCACCCATCTAAATGTAATAAGTGTGATTGAAACAGACATTATGTTCTTATCTGGAAACTTAGAATTGGCTTACCGCTAAACATTCCTTCATTTTAGGAATTTTGCTCAACTCTACTTGATTTACATTTGTCCTGTTAAAAAAATGAACCAATCATTTCACATTATTTATTCCCCAAGACAAACCTGGCAAAAGGTGTTCAATTTTCCCCTCCAGACTACCTACCTCTGCTTCCTTTCAGCAAGGGATAAATTCCAAATAAAAGTGATAAATACCTAATTTAACTGACTGATATTGAATATAGATTTTTGGGTAATTGCATACCTGCCCCAACATGTAATTGAACTATTTCTTTAACAATAGTAATTACATTATATTGATTGACAGAAGCCAGGAGATCCAACTGCTAACAGTCATTAGTCAAGCAGGGAAACCTACTAGAATTTCTTACTCTCTCATCGATTATTTCACCAGTTTACTTCTATAAGATCATTTTTAAATACATTTTTTTAGGAATTTAAAAACAGAGAAATGAAATCAGCAAATTAAGACAATCTATATTTGTGAGACAGATCACAGTGCTAAATTCAGCCATTTGTCAGAAGAGAATGTTTTAATAAATCCTCAAATTTCTGCTAACATGACTAAAGCTCATAAATGACTGAATCCTTCAATGATAAATGTAAGAGTTGTGTTTGTTCTTTTAAATCTTTGTGCATGATTTACTCTTTTCTGTCTCAAATCTGGAATCATTACTCCCCAACTTACTGTGGGTCTTAGAAGACTGCAGTAACTTATCCAATTACAAAATCAATCTATCAAAATCTGAGGCTCTCAACATAGTAGTCTACAAGAACATTTTAATTTCAGATGGGCGGTGGCTAAATATATTACATATTTGGGTAGGTGTGGCTTGACTCATGGAGCAGTAAGACATTTGTTCTGGTGGCTCCTGGTCTGATCGGCCTTCTGTAAGGCTCCCACCTCCTACTGACACCAGATCTGATTTCACCATGGGCAAGCAGCGAGGCAGAGAGGAGAGGCATCACAGCGGTGAGCAGACTCCTGGTGAAATCTGACGCTTCTTCACCTGCACAGCCTCAGCATCTAGGAGACCAAACTTCTCCAAGATGACACCAGCTTCTCTTCTTAAAGCACAGCATGAGTCTGGTGTGGCTCCTCCTCAATGCCGTTCTCCCTCCAACAGGCTCTCCACCTGCTCTCATAGCCTCTTCCAAACCTCAGTCTGCTCCAGGGAGGTATGTGACCTTGAAGCTAATATAAAAGCTCTCCCAATGAGACAGGACTTTGAATCATATGTGCAATGGCTTGAGAACCCATACAGACAAGAAATGAATGATCTGAAATAAGACTAGAGGACTTGGGACAAACCTCAGAAAATACTGTATATTGGCTAAACTGAATGAACACAATGTAGTCCTACAAAAATATACAGTTCAGATCCAACAACTCATCTATCAGGATGATATAGAACAGGGGTAGGAAACTTAAAAGAGGTGGAGAGCTATATGAACAACATGTAAGAAGTTAAAGATCGCCATGCACAGTGTCACCCAGTGTCGCCTCCTCACACCTGATTTAAACATCTAATTGCCGCACTACCATGTCGCAATCGCATGCAATGCAGGGGAATTATGAGTTTAAATCAGGTGGTGAGGAGGCAACATATCACCTCCTCACCAGCTATGAAACACACTTGGTTTCGCTACAACCAACAAGACCAAGACCCGTGAAGCCAATTCAATCAGTGGGAATTGTAGATGGGAAAGACTCTGCGTAGGTAATGTCAGTTGACTTCCCTGATATGAAACTGATTTGATCAATACTGACCAAGGAAGGCAACTATTTCAAAAGCCTTGTTGTCAAAACCTTGGTCAACAACACCTTTAAATCATAATTTAAAAGAGAGATAGGTCTGTAGGAGGCACACTGCCTAGGATCCTTCTGTCAGATCCCTTCTTGGTAGAGGCCGAAATGCTGAGAGGGCTTCCCTTGCAGCTCGGTGCGAATCACCCCTGGAAGTGGGACAGGAGGTGACGCGTCCCAAGGAGCACTGGATGCTTGTGGAGTGCAGGTAAAGGTTCACAAGGGTATCCAGAACAACTTTCAGGGCCTCCAGGGAATCAAGCAATGTGCAGGTAAAAGTCAGGCCGAGGGTCATACACAGGTATCAGTCCAAACAGGCGCCAAGACAAGGGAATTTGAGCAAAAGCAAGTCCGTTGAGCAAGCAGGGATCGGTACAATAAAGGTCAGGCACAAAGGTCAAAAGGGGCTTTTAATGTGTCCCATTGCACATTCGCAATGCTTCTGTTAGGAATTATAACCTTCCACTTCCACATGCCCAGATGTTACTTAATCTGGCATTCAGGAAACAAATTTTTAATTTATTGAATTTCAAAAAATATATATGCCCTCACAAGATATATCTTTAAGAAAAGCTACAATCAATAGCAGAGAAAATGACAAGCTAGTAATCCAAGATGGCTCCAACGCACCGCCCAACGTGATGATGTCAATAAATGCCCCACTGCTGACGCGTTGTGTCCATACCAGACTTTCTCAAAGGTTAGAAGAGTCAGGGCAGTGACATGTCTTAAGTACAAGCTTGCAGGAGATTGATCTGTTTTCATGTTACCAAGTCCTCGATCAAAGAAATATTAAAAGGACTTTCTAAAAACATTTCAATTTAAACACATATTGTCATCCACAATCCCTTATAAAATATGCAGTAATACATAAATATCAACTAAATTAATTTCCACTGTCCCCAATTCAATGCCTTAAGGGCATATAATACCTTAATACCTATTCAAGTGGTAAGAAATTATAGTTATAGCATTTATATACTAACTGCTGCCACACTATTGCTAAGAATAAAAAAAAATCATAAAAAACGTATAAGACATGCATAATAAAAGAATGGGACTTTAACAATGTCTAATATATATACATAAAATCATAAATGTAGGGTGAAAATTATCTTACCAACCAGGGGGAGGGGGCTCCCCATATAGAGTGGAAGGCTGTACACCAGATCTCTAAAGACTGATGAATATTTCATATCAGAGGGATAAATTACATTAAATTCTCAACATACTTATAGTAATGTGAAAGTATATAATGGGCTAATCAATATATCAAGAATTACTGATAAAGCAGTTCAAATTGAACTTAATATTTAGACCATAGGGATCTAGCACCTTAGTGTTGTAGATCCCCTATGACTCCCTTTTGCTAAGTTGTCTAACGAAGTTGCCCCCTCTCCAGTGTTTATTGATCTTTTCAACCTCCCAAAATTGTAATTTGTACCATGTCGCAATCGCATGCATTGCAGGGGGATTATGAGTTTAAATCAGGTGGTGAGGAGGCAACATATCACCTCCTCACCAGCTATGAAACACACTTGGTTTCGCTACATCCAACAAGACCAAGACCCGTGAAGCCAATTCAATCAGTGGGAATTGTAGATGGGTAAGACTCTGCGTAGGTAATGTCAGTTGACTTCCCTGGTATGAAACTGGTTTGATCAATACTGACCAAGGTAGGCAACTATTTCAAAAGCCTTGTTGTCAAAACCTTGGTCAACAACACCTTTAAATCATAATTTAAAAGAGAGATAGATCTGTAGGAGGCACACTGCCTAGGATCCTTCTGTCAGATCCCTTCTTGGTAGAGGCCGAAATGCTGAGAGGGTTTCCCTTGCAGCTCGGTGCGAATCACCCCTGGAAGTGGGACAGGAGGTGACGCGTCCCAAGGAGCACTGGATGCTTGTGGAGTGCAGGTAAAGGTTCACAAGGGTATCCGGAACAACTTTCAGGGCCTCCAGGGAATCAAGCAATGTGCAGGTAAAAGCCAGGCCGAGGGTCATACACAGGTATCAGTCCAAACAGGCGCCAAGACAAGGGGATTTGAGCAGAAGCAAGTCCGTTGAGCAAGCAGGGATCGGTACAATAGAAGTCAGGCACAAAGGTCAAAAGGGGCTTTTAATGTGTCCCATTGCACATTCGCAATGCTTCTGTTAGGAATTATAACCTTCCGCTTCCACATGCCCAGATGTTACTTAATCTGGCATTCAGGAAACAAATTTTTAATTTATTGAATTTCAAAAAATATATATGCCCTCACAAGATATATCTTTAAGAAAAGCTACAATCAATAGCAGAGAAAATGACAAGCTAGTAATCCAAGATGGCTCCAACGCACCGCCCAACGTGATGATGTCAATAAATGCCCCACTGCTGACGCGTTGTGTCCATACCAGACTTTCTCAAAGGTTAGAAGAGTCAGGGCAGTGACATGTCTTAAGTACAAGCTTGCAGGAGATTGATCTGTTTTCATGTTACCAAGTCCTCGATCAAAGAAATATTAAAAGGACTTTCTAAAAACATTTCAATTTAAACACATATTGTCATCCACAATCCCTTATAAAATATGCAGTAATACATAAATATCAACTAAATTAATTTCCACTGTCCCCAATTCAATGCCTTAAGGGCATATAATACCTTAATACCTATTCAAGTGGTAAGAAATTATAGTTATAGTATTTATATACTAACTGCTGCCACACTATTGCTAAGAATAAAAAAAAATCATAAAAAACGTATAAGACATGCATAATAAAAGAATGGGACTTTAACAATGTCTAATATATATACATAAAATCATAAATGTAGGGTGAAAATTATCTTACCAACCAGGGGGAGGGGGCTCCCCATATAGAGTGGAAGGCTGTACACCAGATCTCTAAAGACTGATGAATATTTCATATCAGAGGGATAAATTACATTAAATCCCAACATACTTATAGTAATGTGAAAGTATATAATGGGCTAATCAATATATCAAGAATTACTGATAAAGCAGTTCAAATTGAACTTGATATTTAGACCATAGGGATCGAGCACCTTAGTGTTGTAGATCCCCTATGACTCCCTTCTGCTAAGTTGTCTAACGAAGTTGCCCCCTCTCCAGTGTTTATTGATCTTTTCAACCTCCCACAATTGTATTTGTTCAGGTCAGGATTGTGCACTAACCTAAAATGTATAGACACTCTAAAAAAATACCTGCAGAATACAAAAACTCTGTTTTAGTTGTAGTGTGCTGTAGTAGGGGTTCATTGAAACTTTGGAACTTACTTACTTAGTTGTGCATTATGATGCCACTCTTCAGGGCCACCATTAAAAATCATAAGGCCCTGTACAGCCCAGCTAAAATGGTCCCCTTCTCCCTCCCTCAGAATTACCACATGCTTTGCCACAATGCATATTGCATGCATTTCTTACCATAAGTGTGCATTTCACTGCCACAAAATATTGCATGCCCCTTTCTTTGTAAGGGCAATACATCTTACTGCATTTCAATGTAAATCTGTTACAAGGTGCCATTCAAAATGAATGGCTCCACATCACACTAAGAAATGTAACATGTGTTGTCATAATGCCATAGTGTGAACAGGCCCTACATGTAAGTGCTTGGATGACAAGTACATGTTAAGCCAAGGTCAGCCAATTAGGCGTGGACAGCAAATCAGAATTATAACATTGATTGTCTCCAAATATTATTATTATTATTATTCAGGATTTATATAGCGCCAGCAGTTTACACAGAGCTTTACAATATAAAAGGGAGACAATACAGTTACAATACAATAAAATGCAAGAGGATTAAGAGGGCCCTCAGAAGAGCTTACAATCTAATGTGGTGGGGCAGGTGTTACAAGAGGTTGTAACAGTAGGGAATGAGCTGATGGAAGATTAATTGGCGGTGTGATAGGCTTCCCCGAAGAGAGGAGTTTTCAGAGATCGCCTGAAAGCAGCTAGCCGTACAGGTTGAGGTAGAGCATTCAAGAGGATGGGAGAGGCCCTGGAGAGATCCTGGAGACGAGCATGGGAGGAGGAGACAAGGGAGCTTGAGAGTAGGAGGTCTTCAGAGGAGCTGAGAGGAAGGTTTGGGTGATATTTTGAGACAACATTGGTGATGTAGCTCAGGGCAGAGTTGTGAATGGCTTTGTATGTTGTGGTTAGTATTTTGAATTTAATTTGCTGGGCAGTCGGAAGCCAGTGTAGGGATTGGCAGAGAGGGGAGGCAGACACTGAGTGGTTGGTAAGGTGGATAAGCCTGGCAGCAGCATTCATGATAGACTGAAGAGGGGATAGCCTATGGCATGGTAGGCCTATGAGAAGGGAGTTGCAATAGTCGAGGCGAGAAATAACAAGGGAGTGAATGAGTAGCTTGGTGCTTTCAGTTGTTAAAAAGGTGCGAATTTTAGAGATGTTGCGGAGGTGAAGTCTACAAGATTTTGACAATGATTGGTGAAAGGACAGGTCAGAGTCTAGGATTACACCTAGTACCCTGGCATGAGGGGAGGGATTGATGGTTGCATGACTAATTTTGATGGAAAAGTCATGGAGGGGGGCATGAGAAGATAACATAAATAAATATGAGAGATAACATCATTTCTTCACTAATATGAGGGCTGACATCACTGCTCCCCAAATACAATGCTCCTTCAGTATGCAGGATGACATCACAGCTTCACATTGGCACAACAATGCATGACCTTGTTGCATACCCCAAGATCAAGTCTAGTGCCCTCCCTCATTGGAGTGCCAAACTCATATCTCTGGCTGGGGCAACTCAGCTCTATAGTTCCAGCTACTTTCAGCTAGTTACAGAAACATTGTGAGCTGCCAGGAGAGGGATAGAGCCAATGCCATCTAACTGATGGCATTTCTGTCCAGTCAGAGTGTCACTCCCTCTGCCCACAGCAAGGTAAACAAAGACAAGCTCAAGTGTTCAGCTAGGTAGACTTTCACTGGAGATTTGCAAAGGCCTGCTGCATGTCTGCCTAATTCACTGGCCTTAACCTACACTTCAGTGAAAACCAGCAAGTTAGGAGGATGTGTAGCATTCCATTACAATCATTTGACAACTGCAAAGAGATGCCTGAGCTCTGCGCTATACACTCTACACTGTATGGGACTCATCCTGGTGCAAACCAAACCCAGGGCCCCCCTGCCGATCCAATGAAGCCTAGGCCCTGTATGGGAGGGTTGGCTGTACACTACTATCAGTGGCCCTGCCAATCTTAACCACTTACCGCCCACCCGCCGTCATATGACGGCGGGACGGTGCGGCTAATATCCTGGGCGGACATCATATGACGTGACCCAGGAAATGCAGGGCAAGCGCGCGATCGCGGGCGCGCCGCCGTGCACTGCCGGTGTCGGCGTGTCCCCGGGACACAGCCGGTCACCGGCAGGGGGGAAACAGCCAATAGGCATGGCTGTTTCCCACGTGATCGGCTATGTTGCAATGACATAGCCGATCACAACAGTAGATGCCGGCAGAAGACCGCGCATGCACGATCGGGAGCGCGCAGCGCGGTCATGTCGGTGGCTCTGTGTTCCGTAGGAACACAGCTGTCACCGGCAGTAGTAAACAGTCACTGACAGTGACTGTTTACTATGTGATCGGCTGTGAATTCATTCACAGCCGATCACAAAATGTAAACAAAGAGCAGTAACTCACTGTTACTAGCTCTTCTCTCCTCATACAGCTTCCAGTGTGAGAAGAGCAGAGCTAGAAACAGTGAGTTACTGCTCTGTACACCTGTCAAAAGTAAAATCACACAAATTAAGGTCCCCCCACACAGTCCTCAGCCCCCCCCAATTGCACCTGTCACCCAACAGTCACCTCATCAGTGCCCAGAAATTGACACCCATAAGGCTACGTTCACATGTGAGCGCAGCGATCGCAGGCAGAATCACTGCGATTCTCCCCGCGATCCGGAAATCATTGCAAATTGCGGGACGCCTGTGCGTTGCCCATTTTTTGCAATAGCACCCCAAACGCTGTGCGATGTTGCCGCCATTTCCGCCTGCCGAATCGCGGTAACATCGCACAAACAACGCATGACGCCCAAAAAAGGTACAAGAGCTTCTTTGGGGCGTCATGCGTTGTTTGCGTGATGTTACCTTGATTCGGCAGGTGGAAATCGCAGCAACATCGCACAGCGTTTGGGGTGCTATTGCAAATCACGGGCATCGCACAGGCGTCCCGCAATTTGCAATGATTTCTGGATCGCGGGTGGAATCGCAGTGATTCTGCCCATGATGGCTACGCTCACATGTGAACGTAGCCTAAAGTTCACCGGTCACCAGAGACTGCCATCAGTACCGCCGTGCACCATCGCCTGTCACCTGTCACCCATCAGTGACCATCGCCCGTCACCTGTCACCCCATCAATCACCGTCACCTGTCACCCCATCAGTCATCATCATCTGTCACCCTATCAATCATCGTCACTTGTTACCCCATCAGTGATCGTCACTTGTCACCCCATCAATCATTGTCACATGTCACCCCGTCAGTGATTGTCATCTGTCACCCCATCAATCATCGTCACTTGTCACCTCATCAATCATCACCTGTCACCTCATCAGTCATCGTCACCTGTCACCCCATCAGTCATTGTCACCTGTCACCCCATCAGTCATTGTCACCTGTCACCCCATCAGTCATCGTCACCTGTCACCCCATCAGTCATCGTCACCTGTTTGCCATATACATGCAATCACTTACTGACCGCCTAACGACTATATGCGTCGGCCATTAAAAGCGAAATACTGGGGTTATGGCAGCAGATAGCCCCCATAACCCCGGTATTTTTTGAAACAGCGGGCGGTCGGCTTTCAGATAAGGGTGGTCCCAGTGGCGGATTCACAGCGGAATTACCCTTACGGTGCAGGGGAAGAGGTGCCCCCCCTCCTTCCGCGTCCCAGACGTTTTCCCAGCTTACCGGACCCGCCGGCAGCGGGGAAAACTATCCGGTCCCGGATCCTCAGAGACAGGAAGTTGAGTGAGGGCAAGATGGCCCTCACTCGACTCTATGGTCTTGGAGGACCGGAGCTACGTCAAAAGACGTTGCCTAGCAACCGGTTTAAAGGGCCGCTTTTTTTTTTTCTTTTTTTTTTTCCTCTTTCAACTATTTTTTTTTTCTTTTTTAGTGTAGTTGTGAGGTGTGAGGTCTTTTTGACCCCAGATCTCACAATAAAGAGGACCTGTCATGCCTATTTCTATTACAAGGGATGTTTACATTCCTTGCAATAGGAATTAAAAGTGATCAAAACATTTTTTTTTTAAACTTTGTAAAAATAAAAAAAATAATAAATAAAATAAATAGGAAAAAAAAAAATGAAAGCGCCCTGTCCCCGTTAGCTCACGCGCAGAAGCAAACGCATACGCAAGTCTCGCCCACATATGTAAACGGTGTTCAAACCATACATGTGAGGTATTGCCGCGATCGTTAGAGCGAGAGCAACAATTTGAGCCCTAGACCTCCTCTGTAACTCTAAGCTAGTAACCTGCAGAAATTTTTAAAATGTTGCCTATGGGGATTTTTAAGTACCAATGTTTGGTGCCATTCTGTGAGCATGCGCAATTTTGAAGCATGACATGTTGGGTATCTAATTACTCGGCGTAACATTAGCTTTCACATTATGGAAAAAAATTGGGCTAAATTTACTGTTTTCTTATTTTTTAGTTAAAAAAAATGAATTTTTTTCAAAAAAAATCGCATTTGGAAGACTGCTGCGCAAATATGGTGTGATAAAAAATATTGCAACGATCTCCATTTTATTCTCTAGGGTCTCTGCTAAAAAAAAATATATAATGTTTGGGGGTTCCAAGTAGTTTTCTAGCAAAAAAAATGATTTTAGCTTGTAAACACCAAGTGTCAAAAATAGGCCCAGTCTTAAAGTGGATAAATGGACAACTTTGTGTAAAGCGCTACTTGGATGTTAGGCCTATGTATGTGGCCAGGCTGTGAAAAAGTGTTACACATGTGGTATCGCCATACTCAGGAGGAATAGCAGAATGTATTTTGGGGTGCAATTTTTGCTATGTACATGCTATGTGTTAGAAATATTGCATAAATGGACAGCTTTGTGTAAAAAAAATGTGTTTTCATTTTCTTTCCACATTTTCCAAAAACTTGTGGAAAAAAATGACATATTCAAAAGACTCATTATGCCTCAAAAATTATACGTTGGGCTGTTTGCTTTCCAAAATGGGGTCATTTTATGGGGGTTTCCATTGTCCTGGTGCTCCAGGGCCTTCAAAAGTATGATAGGTTGTCAGGAAATTATATGTGTAATTTGTGCTCCTAGAATGCCGGACGGTACTACTTGGATGTTAGGCCTCTGTATGTGGCCAGGCTGTGAAAAAGTCTCACACATGTGGTATCGCCATACTCAGGAGGAGTAGTAGAATGTGTTTTGGGGTGTAGTTGCAAGTATACATATGCTGTGTGAGAGAAATAACCTGTTAATACGTCAATTTGTAAAAAAAAAGAAAAAAAAATCTTCATTTTGCAAAGAGTTGAGGGAAAAAATGACAACTTCAAAAAACTCACCATGCCCCTTATTAAATACCTTGGAATGTCTACTTTCCAAAAAGGGGTCATTTGGGGGGTATTTGTACTTTCCTGACTTTTTAGTGTCTCAAGAAATGAGATAGGCCTTCAGTACATCAGGTGTGGTCAAGTGTGATCAATTTTCAATGAATAGCACCATAACTTGTGGACTCTATAACTTTCACAAAGACCAAATAATATACACTTATTTGGGTTATTTTTACCAAAGATAAGTAGCAGTATAAATTTTGGCCAAAATTTGTGAAGAAAAATTACTCATTTGCTAAATTTTATGACAGAAACAAAGAAAAATGCGTTTTTCACAATATTTTCAGTCTTTTTTTATTTATAGCACAAAATATAAAAAACCCAGTAGTAATTAAATACCATCAAAAGAAAGCTCTATTTGTGTGAAAAAAAGGACGCACATTTTTTATGGGTACAGTGTTGCATGACTGAGTAATTGTCATTCAAAGTGTGAGAGCGCTGAAAGCTGAAAATCAGTCTGGGCAGGAAGGGGGTGAAAGTGCACTGTAGGCAAGTGGTTAATGTTACCATGCTTTGCGGAAAAACTCACATTATTGCAGCACATAAGTCTGAAAGGCTAACTGTACTTCCTTATACTTATTTTGATTGACCCCACTCAATCCCCTTGTATTTACCTTATTACAGTAGGCGATTAGGGATGATCGAACTTTTCAAAAGTTCGGTTCGGCCAGAACATCCGAACTTCCACGAAAGTTCGGCCCAGATTTCAGAACCCCATTGAAATCAATGGGACCCGAACTTCGGTAATCAAAAAACACCATTTTGAAGCCCTAAAACCCAATAAATGCCCCTAATAAGTGCCTAGGGTTCTGGATCATGCCCCAGGGACTATTAATCACACAAAAAAGTTCTTAAAAATTGTTATTTTTGATAGAGAGCCAATTATTGAAAAAATTAAAAAAAAAAAATTAAAAAAAAAAATTTCTTTTGATTTAGTATCTGGGGGTCTAAAAAGTGTACCTGTGAAGTTTCAGCTCTGTAGCATGTCCAGAACCAGAAAAAAAAGATTGTTTGTATTAGGTCACTTATAGAACAGGGATATGGCTCCGCTATTTTCACACCTTGCCGGTTTTGTAGCAAGCGTTTTTTTGGGCATTTTTTGGGGGACTTTGGAGGCAGGCAAAACATCTGAACTTCTGTGTAGGGGTATATATACATACACCCATGTCTGTATATATACACATATACATATATAGGTGTGAAAATAGCAGAACACTATGCTTGCGCTAATGAAATAATGAACACCAATATGTCTCCGCTCCTATCACACCTATATATGTGTATATGTAAAAATACATATAAGTGTGTGTGTATATATAACCCTATACAGAAGTTCAGATGTTTTGCCTGCCTCCAAAGACCCCAAAAAAATGCCCAAAAAAATGCCAGCTAAAAAAACGCCCAGGTGTGCTTTTGCAGCTGGCGTTTTTTTTGGGCATTTTTTTGGGGTCTTTGGAGGCAGGAAAAACATCTGAACTTCTGTATAGGGTTATATATACACACAAACTTATATGTATTTTTACACATACACATATATAGTTGTGATAGGAGCGGAGACATATTGGTGTTCATTGTTTCATTAGCGCAAGCATAGTGTTCTGCTATTTTCACACCTATATATGTGTATGTGTATATATACAGACATGGGTGTATGTATATATACCCCTACACAGAAGTTCAGATGTTTTGCCTGCCTCCAAAGTCCCCCAAAAAATGCCCAAAAAAATGCCTGCGCCAAAAAAAAAATGCCCATGTGTGTTGTTGCAGGCATTTTTTTGGGCATTTTTTGTGTATCTTTGGAGGCAGGCAAAACATCTGAACTTCTCTATAGGGGTATATATACACACACACTTATATGTATATATACACATACACATATATAGGTGTGAAAGTAGCAGAACACTATACTTGCGCTAATGAAATAATTAACACCAATAGGTCTCCGCTCCTATCACACCTATATATGTGTATGTGTAAAATACATATAAGTGTGTGTGTATATATACGTCTGTATATATACCCCTATACAGAAGTTCAGATGTTTTGCCTGCCTCCAAAGACCCCAAAAAAATGCCCAAAAAAACCCCTGCAATAACACACCTGGGCGTTTTTTTGGCGCAGGCGTTTTTTTGGGCATTTTTATGGTGTCTTTGGAGGCAGGCAAAACATCTGAACTTCTCTATAGGGGTATATATACACACACACTTATATGTATTTTACACATACACATATATAGGTGTGATAGGAGCGGAGACATATGCCTGTTAATTATTTTATTAGCGCAAGCATAGTGTTCTGCTACTTTCACACCTATGTATGTGTAGGTGTATATATACATACATGTGTGTGTATATATACCCCTATACAGAAGTTCAGATGTTTTGCCTGCCTCCAAAGACCCACAAAAAATGCCAAAAAAAATGCCTGCGCCAAAAAAAAATGCCCAGGTGTGTTGTTGCAGGCGTTTTTTTTTTGGGGCATATTTTGTGGGTCTTTGGAGGCAGGCAAAACATCTGAACTTCTGTATAGGGGTATATATACACACACATTATATGTATTTTACACATACACACATATAGGTGTGATAGGAGCGAAGACATATTGGTGTTCATTATTTCATTAGCGCAAGTATAGTGTTCTGCTCCTTTCACACCTATATATGTGTATGTGGATATATACAGACATGGGTGTATGTATATATACCCCTACACAGAAGTTCAGATGTCATGCCTGACTCCAAACATCTCTTCAAAAAAGCCCAATAAACGCCTGCAGCAAAAAGCAAGCTGACCGGCGAGAAGCCATATCCCTGCTCTGAAAGTGACCTAAGAGAAACAATCTTTTCTCTATAGCAGTAACCCTGAAATGTAAGGGTTTTGTCACCCTGCCATAGCAGTCAGAGTCAGTTAACCCTACACTACACTACGGTCCCCTCACACTTAGAACTTTCCCTGTAGAAACTAGATTATTAAAGCTAACTATAGTGGAAAATAGTACCCTAACTACACTAGATATCCCTTTCCTCACACTAAAAATTGCTAAATGACACTTTGTAGCAGAAGTAACAGAACTGCTTCCACTCTCTTCCATGTCCCTGTATTACAATGCTAGGAATTTGGCGGGGGCTATCTTATATACTGGGGGGCGTATTCACTAATGATTGGCCTAAGGACCCCCTAGTCACTCCAATCACATTCCTAGCATTCTCCTGCCCCCTCAATTGGCTTTTACTGATGGTTCTGGTCCAATCACGGGCTTTTAAAGCCCATTTCCTGTACCATTGCATTTTGGTCAGTTCTGGTTGCCGAATTCCGAAGTTTTTCAGCAAAATGTTCTAAATTCGGCCGAACCTCGAACAGCCAATGTTCGAGTCGAACCGATGGTCGACCCGAACCGTTCGATCATCCCTATAGGCGATATGTTCCAGGAGCCTACACAATGAAGGGTGGTGCACTTTTCAGCAAGAGAAGCCTTCCTACCTACAATAAGGCAGCTTATGAAGAGCCTAGCACTCCTTCTACCTAGCAATCATGATATAGTGATAAAAAAAAAAAACACCCGCGCTATTATAATATATAAAAATTCAATGAGCAGCTGCTGTTCACCCAATAGGGGAATTTGACTAAAAGCACTTTGTATTGTATTATGAATTTTTAGTACTGTCTATCATTGTATGAATTTATTTAATTTATATAACTATTTTTAGCACTTATATGTATATATTTATCTCAGCAATTACTGCATTTAGCACTTTACAGCATTTTTTAGCACGTTTAGCCTCATGCATTCAATTGTTTAAACTATTTATGTATTTGGAAGTTTTGAGCAAGCGCTGTTAATATTTATATATATTCTTTTAATCATGATATGGCACCTTATTGCCACCCTCCAACCTTGGCAATTTTCCCTCCATGCACGCATCAGCCCCGCAACTGCACCACACCGCTACCCATCAGCCCTGACATTGCAATTTTCACCCTGTTATTCAGCACCCCTGACACTGCACACCCTTCTGCTCCTTCCCCCTTCTGCCACCCCATGTAACTTGTACCCCCATCACTTTTGCAGTAACATGCTAAGAGTAGGATAGACTGGGCTTGAAGTTCCTAGGCTCTCTTAACACTCAGTATTTGTTTTACTAACTACCTCCTCCCATTACTGCCCTCACTTCTGGGTCAGTGTAGTCTGTATCTACAATCTCTCTAATTTCTGCCAGATGCAGTGTGCCTCTTGGGACTCGGAAGACTTACTTCTACCATTGCACCAGGAGACTTGGGAGTGGATCCTAAAAACAAAATCTCTCCTAAACGTTCTGGGTTATTAGACAGGAATGCACAGCAACTATAACACTCTATTTCAGTAAACAATGCAATGATCAAAATAATAGGTGCAGATGAATCCAGCGCAATTAATTTGAATTCACTTCACTAAGCAAAACAAGTACAGATGAATTCTGATTGGTGGCTACGGATCTCAGTGTGTGCGGGTATGGGTGTGTGTTAGTTTAACATTTAAATTTTTACTAATAATTCTTGTGATGGGACTCTCTTCAAATACAAATCAAAAAGTGTGCAGAGAAAGAATTTTTTAGAGTTTTTTTTTTACTCACCTGACTTTATGAAAACTATTATTTCCATGACTACTAGCCTGCTAGTATATCATAGCATATAGTAAGAAGAATATATTAAAATCAGAATCCCAATGCAATCTTATTACCATTCCCTTGTCGCATATGTTTTCCTTTATCTACTCTGAATCTAATAAGTAATTCTATCCCAATCCCAGTGGAGACAACATTTAAGTCATTGTTTTCTACTTTGCATCTAGACTGTAGTATTGAAACAAGAAAATTCCCTGTAGTAAATGCAAGGAGTGTATTTATTCCTGAAAAAATACAATACATGCATACAAATTTGTAGAAATCTGTAAAGGACATAAGGTCAATCAAGTCTTTTTTCCGACTGTCTGTGTCTTAAAAGCAATGAAACAAATGCATTCAGGGTATATAACTTATAAAAATGAGGCAGATTTATTAATGATGTGCACAAGGAAACAAGTAAAAAACTAGAGTTATTGCCCTAATAGACCAAACAGGATGAGCAAATACTGAACTCAGGGATGAGCAAATACTGTCTAAATACAAGAGATGAATACAAGAGATGTTTAGTACTTACAGTACATGCACTAAATAGTAAATTAAAGCAAAATCACCATGAGAACTGTGTATGTGGCTAGCAGGCTCTTAAATGAACTATATTTTTGCCAGAAATCAACGTTTTCTTGGATAATAATGCACATAAAAGGCACACAAGTCTAGTAGGGGGCCTGACGAGCTGGAGGGTTCAGTGAAGAACTCTTTCCCTCTATAGTAAACCCCTGCTCCATTGCGGTTCAGTTTTTGCGGTCCCGTTATATTGCGGGTTTTTTTGTAATGTTATTTTACTATATAAATCATTAAAAATGAAATATTTTTGTGTTTTCCATAGCTCTTGCTATGTCTCTTAGTATCTTTTATGTGTTTAAATTAGTTTCTATTGTTTTAAAAGTGTGTTTAAATACCTTAACATGCTTTTTCACGTACAGTGACAGTAAAAAAAAACATGCCTACAATGCATTTTAATAGGGTTTTTCTATTTCGCAGATTTTCACTTTTCGCCACTGGGTCCGGAACGTAACCCCCGCAATGGAGGGGGGTTTACTGTACCTACTAACTTGCTTGACAGAGAGGACCTTGATGGATGAATTTGTGGCTACACTGCAGTCTGCAAGACAGACAGACATGTGCCTAGAAATCTCAAATGGCTTCCACCTATAATAGCAAATAGGGAAATCTCACCGGCTAGTGTACATGAAGGTGGTAATGGGTTCTGTACTGACTACTTTGCTCTCTGAAGTTGTCAACACTAAAAGAGCAGCGGCTTTCCTCCCAGAAGAATGATCTCAGTCCGGTGGAAAAGATTGTCCCACACTGATCTCTGAATGCACCAGCAGCCTTTGATGCTCTCCAATTATTTCTCTGGGACAGCATACAATGCCTGGGGAATGCCACACAGTATGCAGGTACTCACAGGTAGCAATCCTATTGATAAATTATTTTTTTTAGGGTGATTTGTTTCAGGGTGCATTAGGATGCATACTTCTCTTTCTCTTTCTTTCTTGGGACCCAATATGCACCACCTCTGTCTGGTAGTTCCTCCAGCCAGTGCTGCCTGAGTAATGTCAGTCTGGTCCCCTCATAAAAGAAGCCGTCTTTTTTTGGGAACACTTTCTAGTTCAACAATGTAGATGGTTCCCCCAAAATGGACACTGCCTGTATTGGGGACACTTTCTAGTTCAGCCTTGTCCACAAATGCAAAAAGGTACTAATAGAGCTATAAGAACAAGAAATGTTCTGCAGGCAAATTTAGAGGGTCAGATCAGTTTACAGTAAGAAAAAACAATGTTTTTATGTTTTTAACACTTCAGTTTTGGATCACAGGGAAACTTTGGCTAATGATTTTGAATTTTATTAGTTTCTCTAGATCCTTGTAATATAAATGTGTGCTAGTGATTTGTGGCAGAAAAAGAATAGGGAGAAAAGACACATATTGATACAGTATCTCACAAAAGTGAGTACACCCCTCACATTTTAGTAAATATTTTATTATATCTTTCCATGTGACAACACTGAAGAAATGACACTTTGCTACAGTATAAAGTTGTAAGTGTACAGCTTGTATAACAGTGTACATTTGCTGTCCCCTCAACATAACTCAAGACACAGCCATTAATGTCTAAACCGCTGGCAACAAAAGTGAGTACATCCCTAAGTGGAAATGTGAAAATTGAACCCAATTAGTCTTTTTCCCTCCCTGGTGTCATGTGACTCGTTAGTGTTACAAGGTCTCAGGTGTGAATGGGGAGCAGGTGTGTTAAATTTGGTGTTATCGCTCTCACTCTCTCATACTGGTCACTGGAAGTTCAACATGGCACCTCATGGCAAAGAACCCTCTGAAGATCTGAAAAAAAGAATTTTTTCTCTACATAAAGTTGGCCTAGGCTATAAGAAGATTGTCAAGACCCTGAAACTGAGCTGCAGCATGGTGGCCAAGACAATGCAATGGTTTAATAGGACTAGTTCTACTCAGAACAGGCATCACCATGGTCGACCAACTAAGTTGAATGCACATGCTCAGCATCATATCCAAAGGTTGTCTTTGGGAAATAGATGTATGAGTGCTACCAGTATTGCTGCAGAGGTTAAAGGGGTGTGGGGTCAGCCTGTCAGTGCTCAGACCAAACACTTCATCAACTTGGTCTGCATGGCTGTCACCCCAGAAGGAAACTTCTTTTAAAGATGATGCACAAGAAAGCCCGCAGTTTGCTGAAGACAAGCAGACTACAGACATGAATGTATATAAATATAAGTTGCGCTAAATAGTGAAAACATATATAATAATGTAAAAAAAGTCCAGAAATAAAGTCCATATGAAGGCAAACAGAACGTCTGACGAAATTTTCTGTACAGGTACCGCTTACCAAAGGCTAATGATAAATAGGCCCAAAGATTCCAAGGGGTCCACAGGAACCAGATCTCAGACGGACTCCGTATGTTGAGTGGATCTCCTCAGTGTTGGGTGATCCTCCTCTGCTGCCAATTTCAGCGATGTCTCCTCGCTACTTCATCCCGACTCCGAGTTTTTTTCCCATAAACAGAGCTTTCTTTTGGTGATATTTGATCACCTGTGCAATTTTTATTTTTTGCACTATAAACAAGAAAAAGCGACAATTTTGAAAAAATAACAATATATTTCAAATTTTTTTATATGGAATTCTCAAAAAAAAAATGAAAAATCAAAATGTTTTAACATTTTAGGCCAATTTGTTTTCTGCTACATATTTTTGGTAAAAAAAAATCGCAATAAGCATATTTTGATTGGTTTGCGCAAAAGTTATTGCGTTTACTAACTACGGGAAAGATTTATGTCATTTTTATTGTTTTTTTTAACTAGTAATGGCGGCGATCTGCTGTTTTTTTTTTTGCGGGACTGCGACATTACGGCGGACAGATCGGACCCCTGACGGACATTTTTGATACTTTTGGGAGTACCAGTGACATTACTACATTAATCAGTGCTATAAATATGCACTGTTACTGTAAAAATGACACTGGCAGGGAAGGGGTTAACTTTACTGGTGATCAAGGGGTTGAGTGTGTCTCTAGGGGCCTGATTCTAACAGTCAAGGGGCGTGGCTTGTGATGTAATCACAGAGACATGCGATCCTACATAGCAGGATCGCATAGCCTCTGTGATTACTTTAGTGAGAATGACAGACGGCTGTGTTTACATCAGCCGTCTGTCCTTCTCTCACTGCAGCGGGAGATCGCGAGAGTCCGGCGGCCATCGGAGCCACAGGTCACACGCACTGACTCCCCTGCCGACGAGCGCGCGATCGCCCCCTAGCTCCTCCCAGGCTAGCGCCGTACATGTACGCCACTTTGCCTGGGAGCGCCAGACTGCCACCGTACAACTTAGGCGGGCGGTCAGCAATCGGTTAAGCTCCTTTCAGCCTGCCTTGACAGAACCTGTCTGAATTTTTGACTCCTAGAAGTGACCCACTGTTATTGTGCTATTAGGGGGTCAAGCCTGTTAAAGACTAAAGCAGAATTGTTTTTCATCAAATATATTGTTCATTGCAATGAGGGCATCATAATTTCGGGTATCCGTGGACATTACATTGTGTGCATTGTGTAAGAAAAAGTAAATAGGACAGTAGAAGTTTAATGTTTTTTTAGGATCAAGTTCCAGATGTTTATGTTAAGCAGGGCCTTGTGGCACAACATTTAAATTTGATATCTGTTACACATAGTCATTTTGGAGTTTTTATATCAATTTGTTCATGTTTTGAGTGTTTATTTTGACACATAGTTATAGCTGCACTTGTTGCATTTGAATTAAATGAGGGGTAGCACTTTTTTGTATATGTCTTTTAAATCTGAAGTTGTGGAAAATATCTTGAAATGACAAACTGGGTCATGGGTGGAACTGGTGACAACAGCAGATAATCCTGCAGTTCAAGTACAAAGAATTTGGCACCCTCATTGAAACACATGATGTTATAGCTAAACATAGACAACTTCATCATAGGAACGATACAATGATTTAAAAAAAAAAAAAAGTGACCCTCCACCCTAGAAGCAGTATCCAGCTCCAAAAGAATCAGTACAAACCAAAACGGAGTAAAGTGAGCAATCTATGGTTAAATAAAATGTCATTGGTATTTCCATTCAGAATGGGCAAAGTTGCAAATACCGCAAACAATTTTGAAGTGCGTCAGAGGGCAGTAAGTGCAAAGAATATAACAGTGGACAGGATGTGCTTTGGAGGAGTGTCAAGGTGTCAAGGGTGTGACAGGGCAGCATTTGCTGGAGAGGAAAGTGCTGTATATTATAGCGGCAGTAGGTGCTAGGGGTAACCTTGGACTCTGCACTGTCCTTTCAGGCTCACATCCAATCCCTTTCCAAATCATGCCGCCTTAACCTTCGCAACATCTCTAGAATATGCCCCTTTTTAACCAACGACACCACCAAGCTTCTAATTCATGCCCTGGTTATCTCTCGCCTTGACTACTGCAACTCCCTCTTTATTGGATTACCTTTACATAGACTATCCCCCGTTCAGTCCATAATGAATGCTGCTGCAAGACTCATCCACCTTTCTAACAGTTCAGTGTCCTCCACCCCTCTCTGCCAATCCCTTTACTGGCTTCCACTCTCCCAACTAATAAAATTCAAAGTGCTAACAATAGTTTACAATGCCATCCACAACTCTGCCCCCAGCTACATCACTAACCTGATCTCAAAATATCAACCAAGCCACTCTCTTCGGTCCTTCCAAGACCTCCCGCTCTCTAGCTCCCTTGTCAGCTCCTCCCATGCTCGCCTTCAGGATTTCTCCAGAGATTCTCCCATTCTTTGGAACTCTCTACCCCAATCTGTCAGACTGTCCCCTAATTTATCCATCTTTAGATGATCCCTGAAAACCCTTCTCTTTAAAGAAGCCTATCCAGCTACTAACTAATACATTGTTTCACTTTCCCCATCAGCTCATCCCCCACAGCTATTAGCTTTTATATCAATTGACCCTCCCTTTTAGATTGTAAGCTAACGAGCAAGGCCCTCTGATTCGTACCAAATTGTATTGTAATTGTAATGTCTGCCTTCATTTTGTAAAGCGCTGCGCAAACTGTTGGCGCTATATAAGTCCTGTATAATAATAATAATAATAATATTGGGGGGACAGAAAGCAAAATGGTAGACAGTATCTGCAGAAAAGGAATGCAGAGGGTATGACAGTGGGTCATTTGTGCAGAAGAGGAATGCATTACTCCTCCTCTGTAATGGACATTACTGTTAACCCTTTGACTCACAAGTGGTGGTTACTGATTGTTTTTTTAATCAGTAACATCCCAAAAAAAATTATCTCATAGCCATGCAGGAAAATAACAAGGATGAGGAAGCGTGCCTCTTAATGTATCTGCCATCCAATCACAACACAGAATAACTGTAATGCAACAGCATGAGGGCCAAATACATGGGATTTTGCAACAGATGAAGAGATATACTGTAAAAGGTAAAAAATTAGTTTCCAGGGCAAGGACTAGGGTTTGCTGAAATTGAAACAGATTATTATTCTAGGGCAGTGGAGGTGATTTTTATTGGAATTTGAGACATTGGAGGTTGATGATTTTGGTTTGAATTTCCATAGAAGGCACTCAGATTGCAATAAAATCTGATAAGGGGTTTAACATTTCCATACTGTTTCAAAATGTTTAAAAAATAAACTTTTGGTTTTCAATATACTTCAATAGACTTACTGCTAAGGGATTAACACACACTCACTTGGAACCGGGTGCTTAGGGGTTACATAGTTACATAGTAGGTGAGGTTGAATAAAGACAATAGTCCATCCAGTTCAACCTGTGTAGGTGTGTGTGGCTGTAATAATCTCACATAGCCCTGAATGTCCTGATCCTTGAGATGCACGTCTAAGAGTCTTTTGAAAGCCACCATACTTCCCGCAGAAACCACCTCTTGTGGTAGAGAATTCCACAATCTTGTAGCCCTAACAGTAAAGAACCCCCCACGTTGCCTGAGGTTAAAACGCTTCTCTAATCGCATTGTATGCCCTCTTGTCCGCATGCAATCCCTTCGACTGAACAGCTTTTTTTCTAAGCTGAGATCCCCATTGAGATATTTATAAATTGCTATCATGTCCCCCCTCAGGCGTCTCTTCTCCAGGGAGAATAAATCGAGCGATTGCAGACACACTTCATAATTAAGGTCCTCCAATCCCCTAATCAGTTTAGTTGCCCTTCTCTGGACTCTCTCCAGCTCCAACACATCCCTCCTGAGGACTGGCGACCAGAACTGGACTGAATACTCCAGATTCGGTCAGACCAGAGTTTTAAAAAGTGGAAGGATTATAGTCTTATCTCTGGAATACATCCCTTTCATTATGCATGCTAATATTCTGCTGGCTTTGGCAGCTGCCACTTGACATTGCATGTTGTTGCCTAATCTATCATCAACCAAGACTCCCAGATCCTTCTCCATTTTTGATTTCCCCAAGGGTTCCCCTCCTAACGTGTATTGTGTTTTTATGTTTTTAGTCCCCAAGTGCAAAACCTTACACTTCTCCACATTAAACCTCTTTTGCCATGTCGTTGCCCACTCCGTTATTTTGTCCAGGTCATTCTGTAGGATATCTGCTTCATGCTGTGCAGTTATTGCCCTGGCCAATTTTGTGTCATCTGCAAAAACTGATAACAAACTACTGATCCCGACCTCAATGCTGTTTATGAATAAATTGAACAAGGTTGGTCCCAGGACTGAGCCCTGGGGCACCCCGCTTACTACCTCAGACCAGTCTGAGTATGCGCTGTTTATTACCACCCTTTGGACACGCCCTTTTAGCCAGTTCCATATCCAAGAGCAAACCCTGCTGTCGATACCTGCAGACCTTATTTTATAAATTAAGTGCTTGTGGGGAACTGTATCAAACGCCTTAGCGAAATCCAAGTACACCACATCTACTGGTCGGCCCCTATCTAGCTTACAGCTCACCTCCTCGTAGAATATTAGGAGATTGGTTTGACAAGAACGCCCGTTTGTAAACCCGTGCTGATTACTGCTGATGATGTTGTTGTCTTTAGCAAACTCTACGATATAGTCCCTTATCATCTCCTCCAGAAGTTTACATACTATTGATGTCAGACTGACAGGCCTATAATTTCCCGGGATATGCCTCTGCCCCTTTTTGAATATCGGAATCACGTTAGCTTTCCTCCAATCCCCTGGTACATTTCCTGTCCTAATACTGTCAGCAAAGATCAGAAACAGTGGTCTAGATATAACCTTACTGAGTTCCTTGAGTACTCTCGGATGTATGCCATCCGGGCCTGGTGATTTGTTTGTGTTAAGTTTATCCAGCCTTTCCCTGATTTCACCCTCTGTTAGCCATAGTGGCAAGTCCTGTGTATTACTACTAACCATACAGTCATGGTCAGTGTACCCCTCCGTTTCCTGTGTAAAGACTGACGAGAAAAAAAGCATTCAGCACGGTTGCTTTTTCAGTGTCCTCTGTAACCATCCTCCCATCATCGTTAATTATGTGTGCAATATGTTCAGCCCTAGTTTTTTTGCTGTTGATATATTTAAAGAATTTCTTTGTTTTTTTTTTTTACTATCCTTCCGCTATTTGTCTCTCAAAGTTGATTTTAGCCATCTTGATTTCGAGTTTACTTTTCATACACTTGATCTGAGAATTGCTTGCTGTGTTACCATATACAGTATGTGCAGCCCAAAGGGCACTTTTCGGTTAACATACATGAGTTAGGGATTGGTTGCTAAGAGGTTAATGCTCATCCACTGAGGGCAGGTCACCGCAAAAACACATAGAAAAAATTGGTTTTCTATGTGCCTGTTAACACCACAAAGCTGGTGTGATGTGCAGTGCAGAAGAAATTCATGCTTCTGTTTAGAATTGTGAATGAATTATTAGGTGTGAATGAAAAAAAAAGTAAACAGTTTTCAGTGCATTGCATCATGATAGAAATATGAAAATTTTAAACTCATTGCTCTAGAGGTGGTATGTGTCAAAGTAACTTCCACATAAATGGCAGGACCTAAGGTTTCTCAGCAGAAGATTGCACAAAGCATCACATTGCCTCCACTGGCTTGCCTTTTTTCCATAGTGCATCCTGGTGCCATCTCTTCCCTAGGTAGGCGCACACACACCTGGCCATCCACATGATGTAAAAGAAAACATCATTCATCAGTCCACCTTCTTCCATTTCTTCATTGTCCAGATATGATGCTGACATGCCCATTGTAGGCACTTTTGGCTGTGGACATGGGTAAGCATGGGCACCCTGACCAGTTTGCAGCTACGTAACCCCATACGTAACAAACTGCAATGTCTATTTTGTCTGCTTTCCCCACATCAACTTCAGGGACAACATGTTAACTTGCTGCCTAATATATGCCACTATAACAAGATAATCAGCATTATTCACTTTACATTTCAGTGGTCATAAAGTTATGGCTAGTCAGTGTATACATATAATATATACATATACTGTATATAATATGGATTTATAAAAACAGTCAAGTTCAGAACATCAACCCAAAAAAATCTAGTTGTATATCTAGAGGGTGTCTCTTTATTAATTTTTGTATATCTTAATTATGTACCACATGTAAGGATCCTTCTCCTACCACCCCAATCTCTATGAATAAGCCCATAAGGGTACAATGTGCAAGGAGGAGCAGTTTCAGGACATCAGCACGTTCTTGGTTGATTCAGCAACGATTTTTTATGAAGAAGTGAGATCACAGTGTAGTCATTGGTTTCCCTTTGGGCAAAACATCAAAAACCCTCAAGGAGGCAACACCTCTTTAAACTATGTCTTTTTCCAAATGTTAACTCTGGCTGATTATAATATTTGAATTTAAATGTTACACCAGAGGAAAAACACAATTGTATTTTAAAATTTCTGCTAGAAGAAAAGTTCCTGGCTCAGACAGATCATCTAAAAAAGTATAAAGTAATAGCAGAAGAACAGAACTCTTCTTTTTTCTTACTCAATATTAATACTATTGAACAAAAAAAGAACATATCATCCATCATGCAAGGAATGCTGTATTAAACTATCACTGAAAAAAAATACAAATCACTTGCACCAGGCTCATACAAGTCTATTTACCTACTAAATTCAAATGTTAAATTCCTGATAAAATTCTGGCTAACCATCTACTCTAATACTGCTTAAATTAATAAAATAAAATCAGATAGTATTTATGTCCAGAAGAGGATCTAAAGTTGTGAGTGGTGTGCCCCAGGGTTCTGTCTTGGGGCCGATGCTGTTCAACTTGTTTAATAATGATGTAAAGGTTGGAATAAAGAGCTCAGTTTCAGTGTTTGCTGATTATACCAATTATAACTTCAGCAAAGGATATAGCAGCATTACAGGAACGTTCTTGACAAAATAGGGGGTTTGGCAGCTACATGGCAAATGAGATTCAATATTGAGAAATGTAACTTGGGTGCCAAAAATACTCACACAAGCTACGAGGGACTCCCCTGGGAGAAATGGTGATGAAAAAGGATCTGGCGGTGCTTGAAGATCACAGACTTAGCAATAGCATACAATATCAAGCCGCAACTATCAAAATATTCTCATGCATTAAATGCATACATTCCATAGATAAATCAATAATTCTACTCTTTTTTTTTTTTTCTTTCTTTACAAAACATTAGTTTGGCCTCCTCAGGAAAAATGTTGTTGAATTAGAAATAGTTTAGCAACGAGCAACAAAATAACTGCTTCCTGCCTAGCCACTGTGCATAAACAGCCGGGCAGGGCAAACATCATTCTGGGAAGATGTACCAGTAAGTCCTCCTGCTCATGCGCCTTGTGAGTGCCATCAGGGTCATGCTGCAGAGCGATCTGTCATTGGCCCTGTATTATGTGATCACTGAAACCAATCCTAGCAATCACAGTAACAGTAGTAAATAAAAGGCTTTCATTCATGATGCCCTTGTTTAGTTCTGTGGTCTCTGTAACCAATCACAGTGATCACAGTAGTAAACAAGGACATCATGAATGCAGCCAAACAGTAAAATACACAGTGATTGCTTACACAGTGATCATGACTGTATAAGCAATCACAATGTAAAAAAAAAAAAAAACTGATTACCCTCCAGAGCAGTAAAGTATCGCCATGATCTGGTGACAGTATGTAAAAAGAAATAGGGAAAAAGGTATTTCACCAGAGCAAGTGCATTGTCTTTACAGTGACATTGTACTGCTGTGGCGGGGATCATGTACAAAGACTGTCTGCTTTGATATCACTGAATGATAGTGCTGCCAGCCATTGTCTCTGATCACTGCCACCCCAATACAGTGTCACCAAACCAGTGCTACCAGTCAGTGTCTCTAATCACCGCCGCACCAATCAGTGGCTCCATTACCAAAGCAGTTTCTACCACTTTAAGAAATGCAGTAAAGTACCGCTCAGCCTTTTTCAAAAACATTTTTGGTATTTACAAAAAAAAAGCTACTAAAAAACTGCATGCACTGCTATTTTATGAAGTGATGCAATATTTTAGTAGTGAACACCTGCGGAAATGTAATGCCGCCGGTAGCTGGCGTTCTTAACAGGAGCAGGTGGCCGGTGCATCATTAACAACCAATGAGTCATCATCTGCCATCAATGCTGACAGCTGAATGTTAAAAAAAAAGAATTGCCAGCATTAAAAAATCACAGGAAAAAGCGATTTGGGTCTTCCTCCAATCCATACCTGAAGAGCGATCCCTGTTCAGGTTGCTCTTGAATAAGCATCAGACAGACATGAACAGGCAATGCATCACCTCCTCACCACCTGCTTTAACCCCTTGACAAGCACCCTCATTCACTTGAATGAGTCACTGATGGGTGTACAGGGGATATAATTGCAGCTACAGCTGTGAATCACTGACACACCAGTCCCAGTTTCACTATACCAGTGTAAGCCGGCAATGGTATCCCTGATTGGCACCAAACCAGTCAAAATGTCACCAGACCAGTATAAGACAGCAGCAGTGTTCCTAATTGCTGGTACACTAGATGGTGTCACCAGACCAGTTTAAGCCAGCAAGTGTTCCTTATCATTTGTATTCAAACCCCACTGTCTTCAGACCAGTGCAGCCAGCAACAGTGTTCCTGATCACAGCCATACCAGTGCAGTGTTTCCTCTGCCTGCCACCTGTACTGACATTGGCCTGTTTATTGACCACATTTCTGCCTGCTGTGAATACTAATCCTTTGCCTGTTTACTTACTTTGTCATTGCCTGCTGCCTTAACAACCCATCTGCAAATTAAACTGACTAAGTTCCTGTGAGACACCAGTCCCATCAATCTCCTGAGGACAATTGCAGTGCTGAAACCACAGGACCTTTTTTTGTTGTTCCTTCCTTTAACCTTCTGTTTTTCCTAGACAGGGGAAATGGCATTCCTGGGGGTAGCTACCATTGCATGCTTGGCTTATAGAAATAGGAACTGCTATAGGAGATACAACACTAGGCTTTATCCCCTGACCATTTGTACAGAGGTGACCACTACTGTGTATTGGTTTTGACATTACAGGTTGATTTTTGTGACACACAAGATACAATGTCCAGTGTACATTATCAGTCCAAACAGTGAAAAAGTCTCACACGTGTGGTATCACCATACTCGTAAGGAGTAGCAGAATGTATTAAGGGGTCTCATTCTAAGTATGTCAGTGCTGTGTGTGAGAAATATCTTAATAAATTGACAACTTTAAACTTAAAAAATTTTTTTCAAAAACTTGTCAAAAAGAGTTTTGAAAAGAATTACTATACCTTTTAAAAAAATGTAGTCTCTACTGTCCTGGTGCTCCAGGGACTCCAAAAATGTGATAGTTAGTCAGACAATTAGATGCATAATTTATGCTCCTTGAAAGCCCAAAGGTACTCCTTGGATTATGGACCCCTCTATGCATCTGAACTGTGAAAATGTCTCACACGTGTGGTATCCCCATGCTTGGGAGGCATATCTGAATGTGAAAATTGAATGGAGAGAAAGACTCTGTCTGTGAAATTCTGGCACCGTCCCCTCAAAATGTAAGAACTATGTAAATATAACCAGGTATGGTGGGAAAAATAAAGGGGATGGAAGGGGAAAAGGGAAGGGGGAAGGGGAGGGAAAGGGGAAAAGAATGTGCCCAGGCATAAACAACAAAATGGGTAAAAAGGAGTTATTCCATATGTATTCAGAGTACAAAAAGGTATGTTAAAAAAGAACACAGTCACAAGGGTATAACAATACATGCATATAATGCATCACATGACCAAAATAATGGACCATATGATCAATTTTTAGATCCACAGCAAGATCATAATTGTAAGTATGCCTATGCTGTGTGTGAGAGATAACTTGTTGAAATGTCAAACGGGTAAAAAGATACCAAATTAAAATGAATTTCTTAATTTTAACAAAAAATTGTGACAAAAAATTAAAACTTCCAAAAAAATTACTATGGCTCTGACTAAATACCTTGGACTGTGACTGTCTACTTTCTAAAAATGGGTCATTTGAGGGAATTTGTGCTATCCTGGCATTTTAGGGCCTTAAGAAATTAGACAGTACGTCAGGATTGGTCAAGTTTTAAAAAGATATACAGTTTATCATAGTTTGTAGACTCTGTAACTTTCACACAGTTGTGAACTGATTTGGGTAATGTTTACCAAAACAAATGTAGAAAAATGCATTTTGGCCTAAATTTATGAAGAAAGATTATTTATTTGCAAAATTGTATACAAAAAGAAATCTTTTTTGTTTAAATGTACAGTCATTTTTTCTTTATATAGTAAAACATTTAAAAAAATGTAAATTAATTCAGGTAGAGTGTTGTATGATTGAGTAATTGTCATTCAAAGCGTGCTGAAAACTGAAAAATGGCCTGAGCAGGAAGGGAGCGAAAGTGTCTGTTCTTAAATTGGTAAACATCACCAACTTTCTGGCCTGACCTTTGCTATGTTTAAATTCCTCCCGCCCACGCTATAGCCGAAAGACGGCTACAGCGCGGGCTCTAATTTCCGGGAGGCCATCTTTATACGGCCTCCCAGTAACAGGCTCCCCGCACGCTTCCGCGAGCGCGCATGGGGAAAATCTGTGTCGGCCGTGTCCCTGGGACACAGCCAATCACAGATCGTGGTGAATGGCCAATCACAGCGGCCATTTACCACGTGATCGGAACGTGCAATGACAGATGATCTCAAATGTAAACATATGAGATCATCTCTCATCGCCAGCTCTCCTTCCTCACACAGAGACTGCGTGTGAGGAAGAGGAGAGCCGATCAGCGGTAAGGGGACACAGAGAAATGTAATCAGGGCACTGATCACCAGTGCCCTGATTACACAAGAGGGAAAAAAAATGCCATAACTGCCCACAGTGCCCGCCATCAGTGCCCGCCATCAGTGCCCACAATCAGTGCCCATAGTGCTGCCAGTCAGTGCCCATCAGTGCCTGCTCATCTAGGCACTGATGGGCACTGACTAGCAGCACTATGTGCAATGAGTGTGGGCACTGATGGTGCTGCCCATCAGTGCTCATCAGTGCCGCCCATCAGTGCCACCCGTCAGTGTCCATCAGTGCCACCCATCAGTGTCCATCAGTGCCACCCATCAGTGTCCATCAGTGCCGCCTCTCAGTGCCCATCAGTGCTGCCTCTCAGTGCCCATCAGTGCCCCCGTCAGTGCCGCCTCTCAGTGCCCAGCAGTGCCACCTCTCAGTGCCCAGCAGTGCCACCGATGAGTGCTCATCAGTGCCGCCTATCAGTGCTCATCAGTGCCGCCTATCAGTGCCGCCTATCAGTGCTCATCAGTGTGGCATATTAGTACCTCCTCATCAGTGCCACCTCATCAGTGCCCATAAGGGCCACCTCATCAGTGCCCATAAGGGCCACCTCATCAGTGCCCATCAGTGCAGCCTATCAGTGCCCATCAGTGCCGCCTCATCAGCGCACATCAGTGAAGGAGAAACATTTATTTATTTTAAAAATTTACTCACAGAAAATAAGAAAAACTTTTTTTTTCAAAGTTTTCTGTCTTTTTTTTTTTTTTTGTAAGAAATAAAAAACCCAGAGGTGATTAAATACCACCAAAAGAAAGCTCTATTTGTGTGAAAAAAAATTAAAAAATTTCATATGGGTACAGTGTAGCATGACCGCGCAATTGTCATTCAAAGCGTGAGAGAGCTGAAAGCTGAAAATTGGCCTGGGCAGGAAGGGGGTAAAAGTGCCCTGTAGGCAAGTGGTTAATGGATACCGCTTCTGTCTGCTGCCCTCTGTAACCCTTTGTCCATATGTCGCTGGATTACGCCTACTTGAAGTGGTTAATAAGGGGAATGGAGAACCTCAGCTATGAAGATCAATTACATAGATTATAGTTTTTCACTCTAGAGAAGAGGTGCTTAAAACTGTAGTAAACTCCGCTTTGTGATTTTTACCTACAGGCAAGCTTATAATAAAGCTTACCAGTAGGTAAAATTAATATTTCCTAAACATAACCTGTTTAGGATATATCTGGTTGTTTGGCAGCAGGTGACATCAGCAGAGTATACGCTCTGAAGGAACAGCATACTCATGCAGACATGTGGTCAATAAACAGGCCGAGGCAGGCAGAGGCAACACTGCACTGGTGTAGCAGTGATCAGAGACACTGTAACTAGTGTGGTGGTGATCAGGGACAATATTACTGGTGAGGCAGGGATCAGGGACAACATGACTGGTTCACATTAATTTGGTTCTTTGGACTTCTAATTTCTTTGGGGCCAGGTTAATTTAATCTTGTCCTGTGTTTGTGTATTAAGCTTTTGAGTGTAACTATGTAGACCAGCAATCTATCATATTTGCTCCAGAATGTTGAGAAAAGCCACCCAATATACTCCAAAGCATATTTGTTGATGCACATTTATTACAATCCTTGTTTGCCTCATTTTGCCTCAAGATAATTATCCTGTCTTTTTCTACCCAGGGCACACCCACCTCACCATGGAGGTGGCAATTAAATATCTTAGGTGGTGTGGGGCTCGGCTAGCCATCTTGGAGCAGAGGTTTGGGGTTGATCCTGACCCAGAAGATCAGTTTTTTTGGGAGTATGCCCCATTGGAGTAATGTTTACTGTTTGCTTGTTTTTATGTTGCATGTTGCAACAGAAGTTGCTTAAAATTTGTGTTTTAAAACAAATATATATTTCTAGCCCAAATTTTTATATTCCAAATTTTTTTATACAAAATAAATATGTATGTTTTCTACAAAAATTAGTTTGTGTGTTTTTCCACATTGAATCTGTTGTGTGTTATATTTGTTTAGTTTATTCTGAGTGGGGTGGTCTGTAATTGTTTGCATGTTGGCTTTGTATTCTGTTTTCCATGAGAACTGTATTCAGTATAAATTTCAAGGTAGACCTTTTTGTATTTCATTATATGAAGATTGAGTTTAGCAATTAGAAATGTAACCATATGTTTGGAGATAGAGAAGCACGTGTGTAGAAAGGCCTACATTAACCAGGGCCCTTACTTGGCCAACAACACTCCCAAAATACCAGAGATAAAACACATAAAAATCTAGTTCAAACTACATTTATTACATCACAAAATACAAATGTCAAAGAAATATACATCCACCCTCAAATAACAAAAAAAAAGGGGCCCCACAATCTGGCAAATGTCAAACTAAATACAGAACAAAAAAAATATAGAAGAAACATCAATCAAAAAATAAGAAGACAAACTAAGGTGGTGGCTCAGCAGGTGTGCTTGAACCCTGACGCACCATCTGATTCAGCATTTACTGCATTAGCTGCATCATGTTTAGCAGCTGCTCTTGTGTCAGCTGCTGCTGTTGGGGCTGTTGCTGTGGCTGCTGTTGTTGTGGCTGTTGCTGCGGCTGCTGCTGTTCTGGCTGTGGCTGCTGTTGTGTCTGCTGCTGTGGCTGCTGCAGCTCCACCCAGGCTACTTTTTGCTGCTGCTGGGGGTGCAAGGGTTGTGAAGATGTGTGGGGAGGTGCGTGGGATCGTTTGGAGGGGGGGGGGCATGGTGTAGGGATAAGTTAGGGTGGAGTGTGGTGGGTAATAAGGGAAACGGCCTGGGGATGAGTGAACAGAGGAAGGTGTGGAGGGAACGGAGCCTATTTGAAGGGGTAGCGTGGAACCAGATTGTAAATTGGTGGTGCAGGAGGCTTGCTCATTGAGGGGTGTGACATTTTGAAGGGACTGTGAAGTGCTGGGAGTGGCTAGAGGATAAATTGTCCCCTCCCCAGCTGCCTGCCCAGTGGCCAACACTGGCGTTCCCCTCCCACTAACACAACCTGCGGTGGCAGGCAATTGTGCTGGTTGGGAGGGCTCTGCCAATGTGGCATCTTCAGCTCCAAACAGGCGTTGGCGGCTGTCCAGCACCTGAGTGTCGACACTTTGCTGATCCCGTGGATGCTGGCCTGCAAAGATTAACAGGTAGTCACGAACATCCCGTTGAACCTGTACCAAAGCCGCCTGATTCCTGGCCAACATTGATAGAGATTCCTGTATGAGCCCGAGCAACCATACCAACTCATTGGATTCAGAAGCAGGCCTCCTTGGGTCATTTTGGAGCCGATACTCAGCAAGCAGCATCTCGGCCACATCCTGCAGAGATGGACGAGGTGGGGTAGGTGACTATCCCGCTGCATCCAATGCTGGCTGAAATAAGAAGAAAATTACAAACCATCTTTATAAACCATCATTCAAAAAGAGTTAAGATTAGTTACACAGCGTAAACACCCCAAGCAGACCTTAGAACAGTTGGATGTGCTTTTAATAAGCACTTGCTCATTGTAATGTTATCCAAGCTAGCAACACTTCTGTTAATGGGTACACATTATGGTTTTGTTCCTAATATTACAATGGCAGAACAGTTTCTACATTAACCAGTTCCAAACTAGCCCTGGTCTGGTAGCTTAATTATTGGATTTGAAAGTCTCTTACTACACCACTGACTTGCAACATTTAAGTAACCCGTCTAAAATATGGCCAAAGAAATGCTACACCCAAAAAAAAATACACACATGAAGTTTGACGTCGAAAATCAAAGACTGCCAGGACTTTAAAGGTCCTGGATGTTTTGAAACCTTTTGGGGCGAGAGAAATTCTACAATTCTTCCCTGACATTCATGATCAAATTCTTGTGCTGCTGGTGCAGCGTCAGAATGTCCCTGCACAAATTTCACGCAGACAATGTAAGCCACATCCATCTGCAAAACCTTACTAACATTTAAATGGAACATTTCCACCTTGTTCACATACCCCAGCATCGGATGCAGAATCTTCGCCAGCTCCTGGTCCAACTCCAGCTGCTCCTTCAACAGGGGCCTGATGTTCTTTAAAAAAGAGCAAGAAAAGGCTTAGGAAATAACCTTATGCAGTAAGGATTTGGGGCCAATTTCAATCCCAGCTTCATGAATTAAGCATTGAGGCCAAACATTCCAAAGCGTATCCCTGGGCTCATAGGACACTTGCTAGCACCCTCCCAAAGGCTAAGAAGGCATGGTCATAATACAAAATAGGCCACCCATGAATGATGACAACGGTGTTTTGAAGGGTAGACATATTAAGGCCAACACTCTTTCTAAAGAAATGACATTTGCTTCAACTGGGTTAAAATAATCATGAAAATACACATTAGCAATACATACTAACACCTTCCTCCAGGCCTTGCTGCACTGGGGGTGTTTCCTGCCGCTGTTGATGCTCTTCTGTCAAGAGGACATAGCAATATGAGTTCTCATTTGGAAAGGAGAGACTAGTCTTCTACATTGTTTAGTACAGGACGATTTGGGACCTACCAGGAGGAGGGTCAACATTTACGCCAGCAGCCGTTAGTCCGCCCAGGTCGCCGAGCTGCATGGGCTGCGGAGGGGCTGAGATCTGTGCTGCAGATAAACAAATCGGGGATGTTTGAAAAAGAAATTTAAAAAATTGAAGGCCAAGTATAAAAGTCTATTCATGTCTCACATAGGATAGTAGTTACTAATTTCACAACAACTCACACAATTAACATCTAAGTTGGTAACTTACCTCTATGCCAAGCATCCGTATCAACCCCCTCCCTAGGATGGATGGTGTCGGGCCGAGGATGTTAACCACTTAAGCCCCGGAGGATTTGGCTGCTAAAGGACCAGACCCCTTTTTTCAACTTGGCACTTCGTGACTTTAACTGATAATTGCTCGGTCATGCAATGCTGTACCTAAACGAAATTTACGTCCTTTTTTTCCCACAAACAGAGATTTCTTTTGGTGGCATTTGATCACCTCTGCGCTTTTTATTTTTTGCGATATTAATAAAAAAAGAGCGAAAATTTTGCAAAAAAATGACATTTTCAACTTTGTCTTTTAAAAAATATCCAATATACTCAATTTATGTCATTTTTTTTGGCCAAAATATATTTAGCTACATGTCTTTGACAAAAAAAAAATCAATGAGCGTATTTTTATTGGTTTGCGCAAAAGTTATAGCGTCTACAAACTATGGTGTAAATACTGAAATTTACGAAGCTTTAATTTCTGACTGCCTATCTCATTTCATGAAGTGCTAAAATGGCGGGGCAGTACAAAACCCCCCCAAACTACCACTTTTTGGAAAGTAGACATCCTAAGGAATGTTCTGAGAGGCATGTTGAGCTCATTGAATATTTTATTTTTTTGTCACAGGTGTTTGAAAAATGACTAAAAAATTTTTTTTTTTTTTTTTTACACAAAGTTGTCATTGAAATGATATATTGCTCACACATGCCATGGGTATATGTGTAATTACACCCCAAAATATATTCTGCTGCTTCTCCTGAGTACAGGGATACCACATATGTGAGACTTTTTGGGAGCGTAGCTGTGTACGGGAGCCGGAAAACAAATCACCACCATCAGAATTTCAAAGGGCGTACATTTTTCATTGCATTTTCTCACTACCTATAACGGTTTAGGAGGCCCTGAAATGTCAAGATACCACAAAACCCCCCCAAATGACCCCATTTTGGAAAGTAGACACCCCAAGCTGTTTGCTGAGAGGCATGGTGAGTCCATGGAATATTTTATATTTTGCCACAAGTTTCGGGAAAATTACAATTTTTTTTTTTAATTTTTTTTTTTTTACACAACGTTGTCACTAAAAGATAAATTTCTCACACATGACATGGGTATATGTGGAATGACACCCCAAAATACATTCTGCCGCTTCTCCTGAGTATGGGGATGCCCCATGTGTGAGACTTTTTGGGAGCCTAGCTGTGTACAGGACCGCGAAAACCAATCAACACTCTCAGGTTTTCTAATGGCGTAAATTGTTCATGTCACCTCTGCACTACCTGTCGCAGTTTCGGAGGCCCTAAAATTCCAAGATAGCACAAAACCCCCCCAAATGACCCCATTTTGGAAAGTAGACACCCCAAGCTATTTGCTGAGAGGCATGGTGAGTCCATGGAATATTTTATATTTTGCCACAAGTTCCGGGAAATATATATATATATATATATATATATATATATTTTTTTTTTTTTTACACAAAGCTGTCAGTAAATGATATATTGCTCACACATGCCATGGGTATATGTGAAATGACACCCCAAAATACATTCTGCTGCTTCTCCTGAGTACAGGGATACCCCATGTGTGAGACTTTTTTGCAGTCTAGCCGAGTACAGGACCCCGAAAACCAACCTCCACTTTCAGGCTTTCCAAAGGCGTAAATTGTTGATTTCACTCCTGACTACCTATCACAGTTTCGGAGGCCCTAAAATTCCAAGATAGCACAAAACCCCCCCAAATGACCCCATTTTGGAAAGTAGACACCCTAAGCTGTTTGCTGAGAGGCATGGTGAGTCCATGGAATATTTTATATTTTGCCACAAGTTCCGGGAAATATATATATATATATATTTTTTTTTTTTTTTTACACAAAGCTGTCAGTAAATGATATATTGCTCACACATGCCATGTGTATATGTGAAATGACACCCCAAAATACATTCTGCTGCTTCTCCTGAGTACAGGGATACCCCATGTGTGAGACTTTTTTGCAGTCTAGCCGAGTACAGGACCCCGAAAACCAACCTCCACTTTCAGGCTTTCCAAAGGCGTAAATTGTTGATTTCACTCCTGACTACCTATCACAGTTTCGGAGGCCCTAAAATTCCAAGATAGCACAAAACCCCCCCAAATGACCCCATTTTGGAAAGTAGACACCCCAAGCTGTTTGCTGAGAGGCATGGTGAGTCCATGGAATATTTTATATTTTGCCACAAGTTCCGGGAAATATATATATATATATATATATATATTTATTTTTTTTTTACACAAAGCTGTCAGTAAATGATATATTGCTCACACATGCCATGGGTATATGTGAAATGACACCCCAAAATACATTCTGATGCTTCTCCTGAGTACAGGGATACCCCATGTGTGAGACTTTTTTGCAGTCTAGCCGAGTACAGGACCCCGAAAACCAACCTCCACTTTCAGGCTTTCCAAGGGCGTAAATTGTTGATTTCACTCCTGACTACCTATCACAGTTTCGGAGGCCCTAAAATTCCAAGATAGCACAAAACCCCCCCAAATGACCCCATTTTGGAAAGTAGACACCCTGAGCTATTTGCAGAGAGGCATGTTGAGTGTTTTGCAGATCTCACTTTTTGTCACAAAGTTTTGGAAATTGAAAAAAGAGGAAAAAAAATGCATTTTCCTGATTTTTCTTCATTTTCCAAAAAAAATGAGAGCTGCAAAATACTCACCATGCCTCTCAGCAAATAGATTGGAGTGTCTACTTTGCAAAATTGGGTCATTTGGGGGGGTTTTGTGCTATCTTGGAATTTTAGGGCCTCCGAAACTGTGATAGGTAGTCAGGAGTGAAATCAACAATTTACGCCCTTGGAAAGCCTGAAAGTGGAGGTTGGTTTTCGGGGTCCTGTACTCGGCTAGACTGCAAAAAAGTCTCACACATGGGGTATCCCTGTACTCAGGAGAAGAAGCAGAATGTATTTTGGGGTGTCATTTCACATATACCCATGGCATGCGTGAGCATTATATCATTTACTGACAACTTTGTGTTAAAAAAAAAAAAAAATTATTTTCCCGAAACTTGTGGCAAAATATAAACTATTCCATGGACTCACCATGCTTCTCAGCCAATAGCTTGGAGTGTCTACTTTGCAAAATGGGGTCATTTGGGGGGGTTTTGTGCTATCTTGAAATTTCAGGGCCTCTGAAACTGTGACAGGTAGTCAGGGGTAAAATCAGCAATTTACGCCATTAGAAAACCTGAAGATGTGGATTGGTTTTCGGGGGCGCGTACACAGCTACGCTGCCAAAAAGTCTCACACATGGGGTATCCCTGTACTCAGGAGAAGCAGCAGAATGTATTTTGGGGTGTCATTTCACATATACACATGGCATGTGTGAGCAATATATCATTTAGTGACAACTTTCTGTAAAAAAACAACAAAAAAAAAAGAAATAATAATTTTCCCGACACTTGTAGCAAAATATAAAATATTCCATGGACTCACCATGCCTCTCAGCAAATAGCTTTGGGTGTCTACTTTTCAAAAAGGGGTCATTTGGGGGGTGTTTGAACTGTCCCGGCATTTTATGCTCAATCTTATCCACACATCACCCACTCTTCTAACCACTTGAAAACCAAGCCTTTTCTGTGCCTTTTTGTTTACATGAAAAAATATTTTTTTTTTACTAGAAAATTACTTTGAACCCCCAAACATTATATATTTCTTTAAAGCAGAGGCCCTATAGAATAAAATGGGGGATGTTGCAAATTTTTTTGTCACACGGTATTTGCGCACAGATTTTCCAAACGCAATTTTTGCGAAAAAAATACATTTTTTTTAAATTTATTGCACAAATACACTATATAATTCCAATTTTTTTGGTAAAATTTAAAAGATGATCTTATGCCGAGTTCATAGACACCTGACATGACATGCTTTAAAAATTGCGCACGCCTGCGCAGCGGCAACAACGTACGTACATTTTTAAAAACTTTAAAAGTCTCTACAGGTTACCACTTTAGACTTACAGAGGAGGTCTACTGCAAAAATTACTGCACTCGATCTGGCGATCGCGGCGATACCTCACATGCATGCTGAAATTGCGGTTTACATATGACACTAGACCAACGCTTGCGTGTGCCATTGCGTGCAAGCACGGGGGGAAAGGGGGGGGCTCAATTTTTTTTTTTTTTTTTTTTTTTTGCTTTTTTATGTTATTTTGACACCTTTCCTTTAATTTTTTTTTTTTAAATCATTTTTATTGTTATCACAGTGAATTTAGATATCCCCTATGATAGCAATCGGTAGTGACAGGTACTCTTTTTTAAAAAAATTGGGGTCTTTTATACTCTAGATCTCTCCTCTGACCTTAATGTATCTGACCACGCCAAAATTGGTGTGATAAAATACTTTCCCAATTTCCCAATGGCCCTGTTTATTTCTGGCGAAAAAGAAGTCATGAAATGCTCGTAGCCTCCGGCATCTTAGGCCATAGAGATGATTGGAGCCATTCTAATCTTCAATTAGCTCTATGGTTAGATAACTGAACCACCGGCTGCACTCTCGGGTTAACCGGTGGGACAGGAGAGCCCGAGAAAAACCACGGAAGGCGGCGGTGGGGGGGGGAGACCCCTCCCACTGCATGTAAAAGCAGTCTAGCGGCCAATTACCTGCTAGGATTGCTTTTACATGTTAGCCGACCGCTGGCTGTAAAAAACGATACCAAGATGATGCCTAAATCTGCAGGCATCATCCTGGTACAACCACTCAAAGTCCAGCAACGTACCAGTACATTGCTGGTCCTTGTTTGGCATATAGGTTTTTTTTTTTCATGCAGCCTGTGGGCTGAACGGAAAAAAAGAGAACCTATCAGAAATCAGCACAGGAATAATGCGTAGTATTGCTCATCATTAACCGCCCAAACAACCACCCACTGAATTTAATGATGGGTATACACGACACTATCCACGTATACCAAAATAGGATTTTAACTGCAGTGCTGAAATCAGAAAATCACCACAGCTGCTATCAGCAAAGGTATCCATATATGCTGAGCGCAAACACTGTTTGTGTCAGAATATATAAAATCAATGCGTGGTAGCCGACGAGTACCTGCAAGAGAAACAGGTCACAAAAGAATGAAAAAACAAACAAAGTACATTAAAAAAAAGTACATTAGGAAGAGTAGGACATATAAAATGACTGACACAACAAAAGTTTTTGGATTCTCATCATTAACCGCCCAAACAACCACCCACTGAATTTAATGATGGGTATACACGGCGCTATCCACGTATACCAAAATAAGATTTTAACTGCAGTGCTGAAATCAGAAAATCACCACAGCTGCTATCAGCAAAGGTATCCATATATGCTGAGCGCAAACGCTGTTTGTGTCAGAATATATAAAATCAATGCGTGGTAGCCGACAATTACCTGCAAGAGAAACAGGTCACAAAAGAATGAAAAAACAAACAAAGTACATTAAAAAAAAGTACATTAGGAAGAGTAGGACATATAAAATGACTGACACAACAAAAGTTTTTGGATTCTCATCATTAACCGCCCAAACAACCACCCACTGAATTTAATGATGGGTATACACGGCGCTATCCACGTATACCAAAATAAGATTTTAACTGCAGTGCTGAAATCAGAAAATCACCACAGCTGCTATCAGCAAAGGTATCCATATATGCTGAGCGCAAACGCTGTTTGTGTCAGAATATATAAAATCAATGCGTGGTAGCCGACAATTACCTGCAAGAGAAACAGGTCACAAAAGAATGAAAAAACAAACAAAGGACATTGAAAAAAGTATAGTAGGAAGGAGTAGAAGGACATATAAAATTACTGACACCACAACAGTTTTTGGATCCTTTTATTTTACTTTCTAACTGTTCCTTTATTTCTTGATTTGGGAGGGAGTGCGATCTTCTGCGATCTTCTCTTCCAGCTTGGGTCTCTCAAAATGTCGATGGACATCCAACATCCTTCGAGACCCTGTGTTTGTGTGCCCTACACTGTGTCGTGCTGTACCCTACACTAATACTCCACTAGTGTATGGTAGCGCTCAAAACATTCCCCGATGCAGAGACCAGGTTGGTCAGGACATTTGGGACAATAATAACGGGTGTCACGCCTAAATCCGCGCCTGCTACAGACACGACATCGTCTTTGGGGTCGTATTTGGGTAGGGGTACTCGGGAGGGCATAAGGAAAATGCCTCTCATGCAGCCGGCTCACTGCATCTGGAAGGGGAAGTTGGGCAGGCATGCCTCCTGGGTACAGGTAGGCAAGGATGACCGCTTCCTGGAATTCCCGGAAGGGTCCAGTTCGTCCTGACGCCCTGTATAGGACAAAGGCGTTCAGCATAGCCAATTGGAAAAGGTAAACAGACACTTTTTTGTACCAGCGTCTGGCTTTACGGGCAACTAAATACGGCGCCAAAAGCTGGTCGTTAAGGTCCACCCCTCCCATGTTAAGGTTATATTCGTGGTCACAGAGGGGTTTCTCCATAACGCCAGTTGCCGTAGGGATTTGGACTGTCGTGTCTGCGTGAAGGGAGGACAGAACATAAACATCCCGTGTATCCTTCCACTTCACCGCAAGCAATTTGTCCGTTTTCAAGCAGGCTCTCGCCCCCCGACTAAGACGGGAATTTACAAGCCGTTGGGGGAAGCCCCGGCGATTAGGTCGCACGGTGCCACATGCGCCAATTTGTAAATCAAGCAGGTGACTAAATAGTGGCACGCTTGTGTAAAAATTGTCCACGTACAAATGGTACCCCTTTCCGGATAAGGGTGACACCAAGTCCCAAACAATCTTACCGCTGCTCCCTATGTAGTCTGGGCAGTTCGGGGGCTCCACAGTGCTATCTTTTCCCTCATAGACACGGAAATTAACTGTATAGCCTGTGGCCCTGTCACAGAGCTTATACAACTTGACCCCGTATCTGGCACGCTTGCTGGGGAGGTACTGTTTGATAGCAAGACGGCCAGTAAATTTAATCAGGGACTCGTCAATGCAGACAACTTGTTCGAGGGTAAACAAGGCTGCAAACCGCTGATTGAAGTGGTCTATGAGGGGCCGAATTTTGTGGAGCCGATCGTATGCAGGGTCTCCCCGAGGACGACAGATTTCATTGTCGCTGAAATGCATAAATCGCAGAATTTGCTCGTATCTCCCCCTGGACATGGAGGCAGAGTACATGCGCATATGGTGAGCTGGGCTAGTGGACCAATATAGCCGCAATTCACTTTGTTTAGTTATGCCCATGTGGAGGGAAAGGCCCAGAAAGATCTTAAATTCGGAAACCGTTATAGGATTCCAGCCGAATCGTCTGGCAAGGTGCGAATTTGGGTTGGCGGCGATAAATTGTTGAGCATATAAATTTGATTGATCCACAATAGATCTGAAAAGATCTTCCGTGAAGAACAGCTCAAAAAAGTTCAGGGGCGTAAAACCAGCTGTCTCCACGTAGATTCCAGGTTGGGCGGTGAATGGGGGAAGTACTGGCGCTGTAGAATCAGTGGGTTGCCAATTGGGATATGCCAGCGCATCAGGGAGGGCACTATGGGCTCTACGGGCCTGTCTTCGAATACGCGGTGGCTGCGGGCCACTACTTGTGCTAGCCACCGCACCAGCTTCAACTGCACTTAGGGGACTCGCCACGTCACCAGGTCTTACTGCAGTGCTGGTTGTACTAGGTCCAGGTTGTACTAGGCCGCTGGCGCTTGCCAGGTCGCCAGAAGGATGAGCGGCACTAGTACCCACACTCTGCTCCATACGAGCACCCTGCGATTCCTGCATTTCAACAACACCAGAATGGGGTCGGGTACGCCTGGGTCTAACAGGGACCCATCTGTCGTCGGAGCTGTCTGTCAGGGAGCCGCTGCTGTCATCTGGTTCGTATACTGACCCTGATTCTGCCGGTGAGGCTTCCCCATCGCTCTCACCTGACATGGTCATTATACTGTAAATAGCTTCATCACTGTACGAACGTTTAGACATTTTGGTAACTAAATTTACCCGTACAGTGATGCGACTCACAGGTAATAAAAGCACCTGGTTGTCGAAGACTATTTCAAGCGCTACCAAAAAAACTGCTAATGCTAGCAGGGATCAGGCCTGACTCTGCTAACACAGCGGTTTTGTGTCTTGTGTTTTTTGTAAGTGACAGTAATCTATTGATTACTACACTTACCTGGGTGAAAGGGTTAAACGCAGGTGCTGGCCGGAATCAGTGCTGATCGTGCAAACACCGCGTTTTGGGAACCCTAAACTATGGGGGCGCTAGTATAGCTCTGATCAGATCAGATATTGATCTGTTCAAACACTATACTAGAAATGGAAGTGTAGGTGCGTGCGTGCGTGTGTGGTAATCAAGGGGTTACTTCTAAACTATGCGCCGGGGATCTGGGGGGGGGTGGCGGGGACCCTAAACCTCCTTTGGGAGAGAAACTAGCTAGCTAGCGCAACCTCAAGTCACAATGACACCAATACAAAATACAGTAAAAACAGTATATTATGTGTGTATTAGTGCTAATGTGACAGAGGGTGTAGGGGTTAACGGGATGTGATCAGGGGGGGATCAGGGGTTTAAATCTTTATTGGAAGGGACTGGCGGGTATCCTAAGGATAAAAGGAACGGTGGCAAGCGCTAAACCTGGTCACAAGTCACACTTATACGGGTATATAGAAAATGCTATATACTGTATACAGTGTGCGTTGTGGCAGGGGGTGTAGGGGTGATCAGGGGGGGATCAGGGGATTAAATCTTTATTGGGCGGGTGGCGGGGACCCTAAACCTCCTTGGGACACAAACTTAGTCGCCTGCGCTAATTCTGATCACAATCACACTAATACAAAAATACAAAAACACTGTATATTACGTTTGTATTAGTGCTGATGTGACAGAGGGTGTAGGGGTTAACTAGCGGTGATCAGGGGGGGGTCAGGGGAGATCAGGGGCTCAAATCTTTATTAGGGGGGGGTGGCGGGTAATTCAAGTGGAAAAAAGGGGGTCGCAAGCGCTAGACCTGACCACAAATCACACTTATACGGGTATATAGCAAAATGCTATATACTGTATACGGTGTGTGTTATGGCAGGGGGTGTAGGGGTGATCAGGGGGGGGTCAGGGGCTTAAATCTTTATTGGGCGGGTGGCGGGGACCCTAAACCTTCTTGGGACAGAAACTTAGTCGCCTGCGCTAATTCTGATCACAATCACACTAATACAAAAATACAATAACACCGTATATTGCGTTTGTATTAGTGCTGATGTGACAGAGGGTGTAGGGGTTAACGGCGGTGATCAGGGGGGGGTCAGGGGAGATCAGTGGGTTAAATCTTTATTAGGGGGGGGTGGGGGGTAATTTGAGTGGAAAAGGGGGGGTCGCAAGGGCTACACCTGTTCACAAATCACACTTATACAGGTATATAGGTATATGCTATATGCTGTATATAGTGTGTGTTGTGTCAGGTGCTGTAGGGGTTAATTGGGGGGGCGATCGGGGGTGAAATGTGCCTATCTAACTGTGTATGTACGTGCTTGGTGCTGTACTTACAATTAGATGTGCTCTCCTCTCACGCTGGATCCAAAAAGACCGTTGGGAGGGGAGGGCACATCTCCTCTAAGCCTGTGTTTACATTTCACAGGCTTAGAGGGAGATCTGATTGGGCAGGACCGATCAACAGGTCCAGACCAAAAATGATTGGCCTGGACCTGATGACTGATCGGTTCTGAACCCAATCGAGTCATCGGCGGGACCGCGGGTGCGCGCGCGCGCGCACCAGAGCGGCGAAGGCTAGTGACGTACCGCTACGTCACTCTGCCTGGCCGGGGCTGACCGCCGCAGTATATAGTCGTGCGGCGGTCGGCAACCGGTTAAGGAATGCCACCTCATAATCCCAGAGCGAACGTTCAGCGGATGGATCAAGCCGGCCTTGGTGGTCATAAAGGCCCTCCACAGCCCATGCACGCAGCTTCTTCCTAACGGACCCACGGATGTCGTTGACCCTCTCCCGCACACTTTGTGCATTGCAGCGTACACCACCCAGTGCATTTACGGCATCCCGGATTTCCTCCTACAGGCGTGCCCTCTCAGTGCCTGAGGTGGCCTGGGCCCTGGTCCCTGCTAGACGATCATGTCTAGCCATATAAGCCTGGACCAGGACCCGCCTCTGCTCGCAGGAGAACTGGGAAAGCCGGGAGGCTGAGGACACGCTACCTCTCCTCCTCGAAGGTCCCTCTCCAGGACTGGGAGGAGAAGCAGCTTGTCCACTTGGTGTGGTAACACACCCCCCCCCCCCCGGCTTCCTCCTCCGGGCTGGAGACGGTGGACTCCCTTCTGGATACAGTTGGAGCCTCCCTCACACCTGAGCCAGACAATCTGCCCCCCCTGCCCCCCCTGGCCACCCTACCTGATACCCTTGCACTCCTCCTTAGAGGTCAGGGTGGGGCCATGAGAGAAAGAGATGGGCAGGTAGTCTGGCTGTCTAGCAGCAGCAAATTACCCCGAAGGCCACGATCTGCAAAAAAAAAAAAACATGAGTTCCAGAATGCAAAATACTACAGTATAATTAGTGAACAATTAGAGAACACACTTACCAAAGCTAGCCACTGATTGATTTCCAAGCCGTGTTGGTGGTGGTGGTGGTGGTGTTGCCAAAAGGAGGATGCAAAGAAAATACAAACATGAGAAAACGTATCAGCAAGGCCACTGCACGTGGGCCCAACAAACACTTACTAAAGGTCACACAGCAGTGGCTTGGTTGTTGTTGGTGGTGGTGGTGTTGCCAAAAGGAGGCTGCAAAGAAAATACAAACATGAGAAAACGCATCAGCAAGGCCACTGCACGTGGGCCCAACAAACACTTACCAAAGGTCACACAGCAGTGGCTTGGTTGTTGTTGTTGGTGGTGGTGGTGTTGCCAAAAGGAGGCTGTAAAGACAATACAAACATGAGAAAACGCATCAGCAAGGCCACTGCACGTGGGCCCAACAAACACTTACCAAAGGTCACACAGCAGTGGCTTGGTTGTTGGTGGTGGTGGTGTTGCCAAAAGGAGGCTGCAAAGAAAATACAAACATGAGAAAACGCATCAGCAAGGCCATTGCACGTGGGCCCAACAAACACTTACCAAAGGTCACACAGCAGTGGCTTGGTTGTTGGTGATGGTGGTGGTGGTGGTGTTACCAAAAGGAGGCTGCAAAGAAAATACAAACATGAGAAACCGCATGAGGTAAATCCATGCACATGAGGGCAAATAACACTTACCAAGAAAGAAAAAAGGGCCCTTTTCGAGCAGGGAAGGTGAGGGGGGAGGCACACAGCCCAAATATAGACTGCAAAGATAAAACAAACATGAGAAAACACATGGGAAAACAACATGCACATGGGGGCAACTGACAATGATTAAAATACACTTGAGGGGTTCCCGAGGTATTGGGGGTGGGAGGGGATTCACCATAGACAATTGAAGCACCCCCGAGATAAGTAAAAAGTGCCAAAGTGCATACTTCAAGAAGCAATAATGGTGAGCCAGACCACACACACACAGACATATATATATATATACACAGAGAGAGATACAATTGTCTTACCTAAAGATAAGAGAAGTTCTCTTTGTCTTGCTGGCTCACACAGTCTTTATATCACAGTCTTCAGTCTATAACATCCAGCAGCCATCTTGGCCATGTGCTAATATTATAGTAGGCTCAGGATGTGGCAATTAGCGTCCGTGTGTATATATATATATATATATATATATATATATATACCTGCGCATGTGCGCCGGCTAAATCCCGTGCTCAAAATGGCAAACAGACGGATTTTGGAAAATGCGCTCCTGGTATTTATTGGTGAACTGTTTGAGAAGGCCAGAGCACAGGAGGCAGCAGCAGGTGGGGCAGCACCTGAGAGAGCAGATGGGGAAGCAGCTGCAGCAGCACCTCCAGTCCCTGTGCGCTTACTGCACCAGCCACAAATATTTTCTCCACGGCTATATTTGGACAAGCTGCAGGATTCGGATATCAGGAGGAAGTTCCAGCTAGAGCGGGAAGCAGTTCTACACCTCTACCAGCTCATAGAGGACAAAATTGCACCTGACACACGGCGCTGCCATGTGGTGCCCGGCATGGTCAGGTTGCTGGTGACTTTGTATATATTAGGGCGTGGCAGCTTCCAAGCCACTTCTGGAACTATAATGGGCATTAGCCAGGCCACAGTTTCCAGGGTGTTCATGTTGGTGATTGATGCCATTCTGGAGATTGGGCCCCAATTTATCCACTGGCCACAGAATGAAAACGAGTGGAATGAAGTGAAGTTGGGTTTCTACCAGCGGGCACAGATGCCGCAAATCCTAGGGGCAATAAATGGCACCCACATAGCCATCAGGCCACCAAGGAGCCCCGAAATGGACTATAGTAACCGCAAGCAGTACCACTCCATGAACATGCATATGGTGTGTGATGCAAGATGGCACATAATGAGTGCCAACACAGGTTACCAAGGGTCGTGCCATGATTCCATGATTTTAGAAGACAGTGAGCTATACTGGATGTTTGAAAGTGGTGAAACGCCCCAAGGGTGGCTTATTGGTAAAGTCTTATTTTTGGGCAACAACATAAACTCTAAGGTTACATACAGACATGTTTTTTTTACAGTAGTGTTTAGAGAGGCATAGACATATGAATAAGCTACATATGTGTACACCCTGCTTAAACCGAAGCCTACTTAAAATGTATCTGTTTTGAGTTGGCAGCCTGGTTGCACATAACCAGATCCTCATCTGCTTGTATGCAACCAGCCTACCAGCTCACAACTGAAACATTTCAGAAGTTGTCTTCAAGTCAAATTAAGGAGGTTACCCAATCTGTAAATGCTGTCCTAACGCCACACAAGCAAAACACAAAAGTGATTCCAATGGTATTGACATATCCACAAAGTCCTTTGCATAAGTGAGTCAATATTTGTTGCCTCAACATAGTGTAAGATATCTTCCAGAAGTAATGCCTATGCAACTTTCAATTGAAAGACCCACTTTTTGGTCTCCTTTTTTCCACTTAGATTAGGGATGAAGACAATTAACTTTCAATAGAAAGACCCACATTTTGGTCTCCTTTTTTCCACTAAGATTAGGGATGAAGGCAATTAGACATATTTCAGATGTGTCAGATGACTTTTTGCTATGATGCTAATATTAGCACACACCTAGACACACAGATGAGCAGGTTGTGGCCAAAAATTCCTCATTGTTTCCCATTTTGATGACAGTCATCTAAAGTCACATGATATGAAGAACTAATGTATATCTTTTTTTGCTTTTCAGGGGATGCTGGTTACCCGCAGCTGACGTGGCTGATGGCTCCAATCAGGTACCCCCTGGGCTGACCACAACATAACTACAACAGGGCCTTGCGGAGAAGCCGGGGCATCATTGAGTTGACCATAGGTCTTCTCAAATCCCGGTTTCTCTGCTTGGCTCGGCCCGGGGGGAACTCCTGTACTCTCCTCCAAATACTTCCAGGATTATCCTGGCGTGCTGCGTGTTGCACAACATGTGCGTTGACCAGGATGAATCCTGGGAGCTGACGGAGGAGAGGGAGCCAGAGGTCCGTCAGCTGGCGGCCCCCAGGCGGCGGAGCACCACTGCAGGGATAGCCACCCAGAATGCACTGGTCGCTAGCCACTTTACATGTAAGTACTGTAACCGCTCGATATACAGAGTTAACACTTACAGGGAGACAGATGGCAATTAAAATCTGCCAATTACACTTGCCATTCTAGATAACGTGTAGTCAACATTCCTAAACTGTTTTACTTGAGCAAGAACACGCACCTCAAACCGAATAGTGGAGAGGGACGAGAAGACCTGGCAGGTGTGTAGTTGTGTCTGTGCCACCTGTGTAGTTATTGTCAAAATGAAAGCCTGCTTGGTATCTCATGGTGTATGCATTTTTTCAGAATATGGACATCTTGGATTGGAATCATGGCACGTACCCTGAGAAGCCTGTGGTGATGGGCTGTCTTGCGTCACAGGTGTGTATTCAAATGTTTGCATAAATGATTTCTCTTTTGTGTAAGTTGTGTGAAAATGTGTAATTTTACTCCTGATGTAGAAACAAAATGAACTAAAAAATGAAGCAAGCGTGCAGTAAGATGTGATTGTCATGATGAAATGGCTTATCCTTTGATGTAATTTTCCAGGAGTGGTACTGCTTGGGGTTGTAGCTGGTAGAAACCCACCTTCATGGACTCCACTCGTCTTCATTTGTGGTCAGTGGATATTTTGGGAGGCACAAGCCCAGAACTGGCCTCGATCACCAACTTCACGAACACCCTGGAACTTCAGAAGTGGTTTGGATGCTGAACAGCAACCTGTCCATGCCTGTCCTCAATGAGCTGGTAGAGGTGCAGAATTGTTTCTTGACTCTGCATGAACTTGCTCAAGATAGCTGAATCCTGCATCTTTGCATAATATAGCCACAGAGCAAAGATCGTGGGCTGGAGCAGTAAAGGCACAGGGACTGGAAACTGTAAATATGACCTTGCTGCATCCCTCCTTATGCTGTAATTACATGAAAAATAATAAATTTTCTAAGGAACATGTCTTTCTTTTTTTTTGGTGGCCACAGACTTAAGCTGCCAATGCCGGGGCTTTGCACTTTGCATCCTGCTTGTACTGGTGATGTGAGGGGTTTGAATGTAGGGTAGGGATGGGACAGTGTTGTGTTGAGGTGTGAGGCAAAGTGTAGTGTTGGACTATGAGGGGCTTTGTTGGTAAACTATGCAGAGGGTCCAATACCAGACCCATATATGCTTGGTGTTCATCAAATTCAACAACCATGGTAAATGTGAAAACAATTGCAGCTCAAGAAAAATATGACCACACTCATACACTTAAAATTGTGTTTGTTCCATTAGTGCTCTGTATATTTATGTAGGGCCCCCCCCCCCCAAAAAAAAAACAAAAACAAAAAAAGGTTGATAGGGAAAATACATCCATGTGTAGTCATTGTTGGGTTTTGAAACCATGACCTTGTTAACTGTAGTTAAGTTGCACAGCAGTTAGCTATTCTGCAGAATCGAGCTGTTTGTTGAAGAGAAAGGAGTGACTTAAGGCTAAAATGCACATATAGCTAAGGTACTGAACATTTTAGGGAATCTAGGAAGAAGACCATTGAAAAAGTGTGAGGTTTTAATGAGGACCTCAAGTGGTGTAGTGGTTAAAATGGTTTGCTCTGCACCGTGCAGCCATGAGTTCAAATCTATATCAAAGATGAGATAATTAACCACTTAAGCCCCGGAGGATTTTCCTGCTAAACGACCAGGGGGTATTTTGCGATTCGGCACTGCGTGACTTTAACGGACAATTGCGCGGTCGTGCGACGCTGTACCTAAACGAATTTGACGTCCTTTTTTTCCCACAAACAGAGCTTTCTTTTGGTGGTATTTGATCACCCGTGCGATTTTTACTTTTTGCGCTATAAACAAAAAAAGAGCGTACATTTTGAAAAAATAACAATATTTTTCACATTTTTTTATATGAAATTCCCCCCAAAAAAATGTAAAAATTAAAATTTTTTAACATTTTCGGCCAATTTGTTTTATGCTACCTATGTTTGGTAAAAAAAATCGCAAAAAGCATATTTTGATTGGTTTGCGCAAAAGTTATTGCGTTTACTAACAAAGGGAAAGATTTTTGTCATTTTTGTTGTTTTTTTTTTAACGTGTAATGGCGGTGATCTGCGATTTTTTTTGCGGTACTGAGACATTGGGACGGACAGATCGGACCATTGACTGACATTTTTGACACTTTTGGGGTTATCAGTGACATTTCTACAGTAATCAGTGCTATACATATGCACTCTTACTGTAAAAATACACTGGTAGTGAAGGGGTTTACTTTATTTGGGAGGGAGGGGCTGTGTGTGTCCCTAGGGGCGTGCTTTCTACTGTGATTGGCTGTGGCTTGAGCTGTAAGGACACTGATCAACGGATCTACATAGTAGATCCGTGTGATCAGTGTCTTTACACCGAGGAGAATGACAGGTGGCTTGTTTACACAAGCTGCCTGACATTCTCCCTCTCCCCCGCCGATCGCCGAGTGACCGGCGGACATCGGGTCCGCTGGTCACACGCGTGGGGGGGTCCGTGACCGCGCGGGAGCGCGCCTCCGCGGGCGCGCGCTCGCTCCCCAGAGCCTCACAGGCGAGCGACGTAGACCTACGTCACTCTGCCTGTGAGGGGCTGACTGCCGCAGTAAATATACTGTGAGCAGTAGGCAAGCGGTTAAATGTACAAAATGTGAGTTTGCAAGCGCTTCACAGTGTATGTTATCTGTATGTACTTGATGAAAGTTTTGGAGCCATAAAAATGATCCAATCTGTCAGAGTTTTAAGAATAAAAAAATCTCTCCCCAACAGAACTTAGGTGGAGATGGTCAGACTAGAACCTATGGCATAGTGGGATGCATGAATCAGAGGATATGTGCAAGATCCCACTAGACCACGGTGCTGTGTGCGAGTGCTACGTTCACATTGACATAAGTATGAGGATTTGAAAAGACACAATCGCAATTCAGCCTACATCAACGCCGCTGAAGGCGGAATTCACTTTTGCTGTAACGCTGTCCAGTTCGCCACAGCAGGAGTTAATTGATTGGAACCCGACGAGAAAAAAAAAGCCAAAGCAGAGTTAGGCTGGAGGTTTAATGATTTAGGCCCCTCATACCTCATAGCGGTATAATCCTTTTACAAAATGGATTTAATTTTTTCCCTGAATTTCAGGGTAGGGCTTATATTGCAGCCCTCCCTGATAATAAGACTAGGCCTTATTTTCGGGGTCGGGCTTATTTTTGGGGAAACACAGTATTACTATGCATTTTGATGTGAGCATGTGACTATTAGGCACACTTTTGTTATGCTGGATCCTAAGCCCACCTGATTGCTGTTTTACTTTTTTGATTTATATGGGATTTGCCAATATTTAAAAGTCTTTGCATATGGCAGGGATATACAGTATCATTATGATGTCAGGGGTGGGAATGAGGCCATTTTCTTTGCTCACTGACTGGTGGATGGTTCTTTAAATATTTTAAATATTTTCTGTTCTATATCACATTTTGTCACATGCCTGATGAGGGGTTCCTCAGGGCCGAGTCTTGAGTATTGCATGCTCTAGGCAAGACTAACATCCATCCCCCACCGCGGGCAGCAGAGGGGGGATAGGAGTGGTGATAGTCTTGCCTAGAGCACAGGTGCCTACAGTCGGGTGCTGAACTTATGATTGTCAGAGGTTGAGCGGACCGCAGCAGAGTGATAACACAAACAACTGTACAGCCTGGAGATCACAGAGCACAGGCACAGGGGGAACAGATCACATACACAGGCCGATCATTTACAGGGCAGATTCTCCTCCATCCTGAGACATGGTGCCCACCTCCTCCGCCGCCCCAGTTTTCTTCCGACTCCCAGGACCTAGCTCAGTGTCGCCCTCCTCACAGGCTGAGCTGCTACTTACCTCCTCCGCAGCCATGATGGATGTTCTCCATGACTGCTGCTTTCTCCTCCCTCATGTTCCCCCTGGCCAGGCTAGAAGTGAAGTCAGCGGCCATGCCTGCCCTCCCTAGGCAGCAGTGCAACTAGTTTGCCTAGTGGGAGCACCAGCCTTGCCCCCCCACCTCACATGATACCACAGTGCCCAAGGTAGCTGCCCCTCCTGCCCATCCTTTGTCCCGGCCCTGGTTGAAAGGAACCAATACTATGATTGACGGGTACATATCATGCCACTGTGTGCCCCCGGGGGGCACCCAGAACTAGAGAGTGTCCGCCTGGCTATTTATATATATTGGCTGGGTGGAAAGTGGTTATATAGGATCAGCAATGACCAACTGTGACGGAATCGCTTGGCACCCTGCTTGGGTGCTTCCTTCTGCCAAACAGTGCCTCCTGTCCTCCAAACTGTTCCAGCAGACAGAGAGCTAATACCAGCCCGTTTACCCCAAGCATTGTAAACAGACAAGATGTTGGGATAAGAACCAAAGAAATGACTGTTTATTGAACAGAAATACAATTTTTTTATACACTTGAAAAGTAGATCAGTCACCACATTAACAATAAAACCAAGAAATATACCAAAAATGACACAAGCCTAATCCCATCATAGATACCTCTATGAGTTAGCCAAGTTAACCAACGGACAGAAACAATAGGTGACTCATTTAACCACTTGCCGACCATCTGCCATAGTTTTACTGTGGCAGGTCTGCTCTATTACATGAAATGACGTACCAGTACATAGCTTCGTGTAACAGATAATGGGGGCGCACACACGCGCCGATTGGCCTAGAGGACCACCCACGATCACTCCCCATGGAGACATAATGGGGGTCTATCGATGGAAACAAGGCAGACCGCTGTTCTGTCAGAGATGAACACAGGGATCCTATGTTCCTCCTATTTAGGAACACAGGTCTCTGTGTTCATCCAGTGAGTCGATCCCTCACACAGTTAGAAAGCATCCCTTAGGGACACACTTAGCCCTTAGATCGCCCCCGGTGTTAACCCCTTCCCTATCAGTGTCATTAGTACAGTAACAGTGCATATTTTTAGCACTGATTACTGTATTAGTGTCCCTGGCCCCTGCAAAAGTGTCAAAAGTGTCAGTTAGGTGTCCGATCTGTCTGCCGCAATGTCACAGTCCTGCTAAAAATCGCTGAAGAAATATAACAAAATATGTAAAAAGGAAATCAAGGAAGGAAAAATTCAAAATGAACGACAGTTTGCAAAAGATAGTAGGACAAACCCCCAAAAAATCTTCAAATATATTAATAGTAAAAAGGTTAGGTCTAAGCATCTAGGCCCTTTACAAAATAATCAGGAGTGAGTGACTGGGGACAGAGAAAAGGCAAATTTATTAAATACTTTCTTCAGTTCTGTGTATACAGAACTGTGCAATAACTGCAATAACTGCACAGCATGAACCAGATATCCTACAGAATGACCTTGACAAAATAACAGAGTGGGCAACGACATGGCAAATGAGGTTTAACGTGGAGAAATGTAAGGTTTTGCACTTGGGGACTAAAAACATAAAAACACAATACACGTTAGGAGGGGAACCCTTGGGGGAATCAAAAATGGAGAAGGATCTGGGAGTCTTGGTTGATGATAGATAAGGCAACAGCATGCAATGTCAAGCGGCAGCTGCCAAGGCCAGCAGAATATTAGCATGCATAAAGAAAGGGATGTATTCCAGAGATAAGACTATAATCCTTCCACTTTATAAAACTCTGGTCCGACCGCATCTGGAGTATTCTGTCCAGTTCTGGTCGCCAGTCCTCAGGAGGGATGTGTTGGAGCTGGAGAGAGTCCAGAGAAGGGCAACTAAACTAATTAGGGGATTGGAGGACCTTGACTATGAAGAGTGTCTGCAATCGCTCGATTTATTCTCCCTGGAGAAGAGACGTCTGAGGGGGGACATGATAGCAATTTATAAATATCTTAATGGGGATCCCAGCTTAGAAAAAAAGCTGTTCATTCGAAGGGATTGCATGAGGACTCGAGGGCATACAATGCGATTAGAGGAGAAGCGTTTTAACCTCAGGCAACGCATGGGGTTCTTTACTGTTAGGGCTACAGGATTGTGGAATTCTCTACCACAAGAGGTGGTTTCTGCGGGTAGTATGGTGGCTTTCAAAAGACTCTTAGACTTACATCTCAAGGATCAGAACATTCAGGGGTATGTGAGATGATTACAGCCACACACACCTACACAGGTTGAACTGGATGGACTATTGTCTTTATTCAACCTCACCTACTATGTAACTATGTAACTATGTATACAAAGGAGCATGGGGGAGCTCATGACCATAATGAGGATGGTATTGACACAGCCCCAAATGATCCACAATGGCTCAAACGTGATATGGTCCAGAAATATTTAGACAGAATAAGGGTGGATAAAGCGCCTGGACCAGATGGCATGCACCCTCGCATCCTAAAAGAATTGAGCACTGTAATTTCAAATTACTGGAATAGCACCACTAGATTAGCATAGGGCCAATGTGGCGCCTATATTTAAAAAGGGATCAAAGTCTTTGCCAAGCAACTATAGACCTGTTAGTTTAACTTCTATAGTTGGGAAGATACTGGAGAGTTTAAAAAAAGACCATATAGATGAGTTTCTTGCTGGAAAAAAAATATTTTAAGCAACAGACAGCATGGATTCATGAAAGACAGAAGTTGTCAAACAAACCTGATTTCGTTTTATGAGGAGGTAAGTAAAACCTTGGACAGAGGGGTGGCTGTGGACGTGGTATACTTGGATTTTGCAAAAGCGTTTGTCACAGTTCCCCACACACGGCTAATGTGTAAGGTAAAGTCTACAGGCTTGGAAAGATCAGTTTGTAAATGGATAGAATATTGGCAAAAATATAGAATTCGGAGAGTAGAGGTTAATGATTCTTACTCTGAATGGTCTAAGGGTATTAGTGGTGTACCCCAAGGTTCAGTGTTGGGACTCTTACTTTTTAATACCTTTATAAATGATATTGGGTCTGGGATTAAAAGTACCATTTCAGTCTTTGCAGATGACACCAAGCTTTGCAGTGGAATAATTTCTTTACAGGATGTCTCCAACTTACAAGATGACACCAAGCTTTGCAGTGGAATAATTTCTTTACAGGATGTCTCCAACTTACAAGCTGACCTCAATGCACTGTTTCATTGGGCAACTATGTGGCAAATGAGGTGTAATGTTGATAAATGTAAAGTTATGCACCTGGGGGGGAAGAATATGCATGCATCGTACATACTAGGTGGAGTAGAACTAGGGGAATCCATAGCGAATAAGGATCTGGGTGTTCTGGTAGATCATAAGCTTAATAATAGCATGCAATGCCAAGCTGCGGTTTCCAAAGCAAGCAAAGTCCTTTCTTGTATTAACAGAGGCATGGACTCCAGATAGCAAGATATCATTTTTCCCCTGTACAAATCATTAGTAAGACCTCATCTGGAATATGCAGTTCAGTTTTGTGCACCAATTCTTAAAAAGGGATATCAGGGAACTGGATAAAGTGCAGAAAAGGGCAATCAAACTGATAAGAGGCATGGAGGAGCTCAGCTATGAGAAAAGATTAGAGGAACTGAATGTATTCTCTCTTGAGAAGAGGAGATTAAGGGGGGGGATATGATCAACATGTATAAATACATAAGGGGTCCATATAGTGAACTTGGTGTTGAGTTGTTCACTTTAAGGTCAACACAGAGGACAAGGGGGAACTCATTACGTCTAGAGGAAAACAGATTTTGTCTCCAAATACGGAAAGGTTTCTTCACCGTAAGAGATGTGAAAATGTGGAATAGACTCCCTCCAGAGGTGGTTTTGGCTAGCTCGCTAGATTGCTTTAAAAAAGACTTGGGTTCTTTCCTGGGTGTACTTAATATAAGTGGGTACTAATATTTATAGGTAAAGTTTATCCATGGTATATCTGATTGCCTCTCGGGGGATCTGGAAGGAATTTTTTTTCCCCTGCTGTAGCAAATTGGATCATGCTTTGCTGGGGTATTTTTGCCTTCCTCTTTATAAACTGCGGGTATAGGATTGTGTATATGGGATTGTATGGTTGGGTTTTCATTACTGTTTTTTTTTTTTTTTTTTTTTTTTTTTATTGGTTGAGCCAGATGGACTTGTGTCTTTTTTCAACCTGACTAACTATGTAACTATGTAACTATGATTACCACCATTACTAGTAAAAAATAAAAAAAACTAAAAAAAAAAGTGACATAAATCTATCTCCTAGTTTTGATAACTTTTGAGCAAACCAATCAATATAAGCTTATTGGGATTTTTTTTACCAAAAATATGTAGCAGAATACATATTGGCCTAAACTGATGAAAAAAATTGATTTTTTTTAAATTTTTTCTATTGGAAATGTTTTATAGTAGAAAGTAAAAAATATTGTTTTTTTTTTTCTTTCTATTATCCTTATGTGGTAAAAAGGTTCTCCTTTGAAAAATGCTATTCACTTTAAACAAATACTCAATAAATACTTAAGGCCCCTTTTCATGTCTTTAGCTACTGGCCAAATTTCATTCTTATCAAATTGCATTCAAAACCCCCATGGACCTTTAGGCCTCATGCACACTGGATGTTTTTACAGCTGCTGTTTTTGGCTTCAGGTGTTTTTTTCTGCAGCCAATAAACTTCCCAGCATGTTAACCTATGTGTCCATACACACATAGGCTGTTATCAGCAGTTTTTGGCAGGGGCGTTTTCTGACTGGAAAAAAATACCAGGCTGTCATCCAAGAAGGAAGCCTCTTCTACAGATGATGCACAAGAAAGCCCAAAAACGGTTTGCTGAAGACAAGCAGACTAAGGACATTGATTACTGGAACCATGTCCTGTGGTCTGATGAGACCAAGATAAACTTATTTGGTTCAGATGGTGTCAAGCGTGTGTGGCGGCAACCAGGTGAGGAGTACAAAAACAAGTGTGTCTTGCCTACAGTCAAGCATGGTGGTGGGAGTGTCATGGTCTGGGGCCGCATGAGTGCTTCCGACACTGGGGGCACTACAGTTTATTGAGGGAACCGTGAATGCCAACATGTACTGTGACATATTAAAGCAGAGCATGATCCCCTCCCTTCGGAGACTGGGCCGCAGGGCAGTATTTTAACATGATAACGACCCCAAAAACACCTCCAAGATGACCACTGACTTGCTAAAGAAGCTGAGGGTAAAGGTGATGGACCCGTGAAGCTCTGGTGAACTCCATGCACAAGAGGATTTATGCAGTGCTGGAAAATATTGGTGGCCACACAAAATATTGACACTTTGGGCCCAAATCGGACATTTTAACTTAGGGGTGTACTCACTTTTGTTGCCAGCAGTTTAGGCATTAATGGCTGTGTGTTGAGTTATTTTAAGGGGACAGCAAATTTACACTGTTATACAAGCTGTACACTCACTACTTTACATTGTATCAAAGTGTAATTTCTTCAGTGTTGTCACATTAAAAGGTATAATAAAATATTTACAAAAATGTGAGGGGTGTACTCACTTTTGTGAGATAATGTATATATATATATCAGGTTTTCCAGGCATTGGGCCTGATGTGGGTCTGCCATTGTTACCGGTGACACATTCAGCCCATTTAAGCTGAATACCCAAGTGTGATATCGGAGACAATGACCATTCTGGCATCTTTGGTTTGTTTTGTTTATTTGATAATCGCGATGGGCGAAGGGAATGAGTGGGATACTCCTCTGGCTCAACTAGGTACAACTGGGACACTGCCTGTTAGCGCTGTCTTGACGCCAGCTGAATGCCGACCAACGCTTGCTGGCGCATTAAAAATACTGACTTGCTAAACTTGTGCTTGAACTTGACCTTTGACACTCTGATTAGCTCAAAAGTCCTGGACTATACTGAGACTAGATTCTTGACACTCTGGTTAGCTCAAAAGTCCTGTAAACAGCTCCCTCCAGCCCTTCACTGACTGAGGTAGCTCTTTGTAACTGCTTGTGCTGCTGCAACTGGTGCCCCCTTTACACTATAGTGTCCTCCCACTAGGCACCCCCTCTACACTTCAGGGTCCTCTCACTAGGCAACCCCTCTGAACTTCAGCGTCCTCTCACTAGGCAGCCTCTCTACACTTCAAGGTCAACACTGGCACCCCCTTTACCGCTAGCTGGCTCCTGGATCCCTTGGACCTTCACTGGAGTGGTCCCCTTCTGCTAGGCAGACCTCCAGGGGCAGTTTACAGTACTCACGAACTGGGAATGCTTTCCTGAAACTGGACCCCCTCAGCTCCGCTGGTCCTTGACACACCAATTCCTCTCTGCAGCTCAGCTCACTCCGTCCCCTCAGACAAGCCGCCCAGGACAACCGATTGTGCTGACAGGAGGAGAGACAGCCGTACTCTCCCTCCTGGGACTCTGCTTCCCACCAAAAATAATGCATCATGCCCTCCCCTCAAACTTATACCCACTCCCAGAATCCTGTGCGGCAGAATCTGCCTTTCTGGGGTAGATACAGGCCTGAGTGTACCATTGGCTAGGTTTCCTCCACTGCCCAATGAGAACCCTCTCATGGAGCACAGTGAGGAGACTCCCCAGTCTCAACAGCTACACCTGGGAGACATGACAGCCCAGCTGAAAATCATGGCCCTGCTGTTAGGCAGCCAAGGCCCACTATACTTTGCCTAGCAATATATATATTATCCTACATAAATCTGACTACAACCAGGAATAAAAGGAATAGAGTGACCCCCGATGTTGAAGGGGAAGTGCGTGGTTGGGCCTATTCCCAATTTATGTCTAACAGAGAAGGCATATGTATGGTGTTTATGGTCCTGGTACAGTGTCTTGAAAAATGATTCATTCCCCTTGAAATTTTCCACATTTTGTCATGTTACAACCAAAAACATAAATGTATATTATTGGGATTTTATGTGCTAGACCAACACAAAGTGGCACATAATTGTGAAGTGGAAGGATTTGCATTTGTATTCAGCCCCATTGAGTCAATATTTTGTAGAACCACCTTTTGCTGCAATTACAGCTGCAAGTCTTTTTGAGTATGTCTCTACCAGCTTTATACATCTAGAGATTGACATTTTTGCCCATTCCTCTTTGCAAAATACAGTAGCTCAACCTCTGCCAGACTGGATGGAGAGCATCTGTGAACAGAAATTTTCAAGTCTTACCACAGATTCTGCTGGAAGGTGAATCTCCATCCCAGTCTCAAGTCTTGTGCAGACTCTAACAGGTTTTCTTCTAAGATTGCCCTGTATTTGGCTCCACCCATCTTCCCATCAACTCTGACCAGTTTCCCTGTCCCTGCTGAAGAAATGCAGGGACCACAACATGATACTGCCACCATTATGTTTCACAGTGGGGATGGTGTGTTCAAGGTGATGTGCAATGTTAGTTTTCCGCCACACATAGCACATAGCATTTTGCTTTTAGGCCAGAAATTGGAATTTTTGTACTTACTGTAAAATCAATTTCTCTGAGTTTATCTATGGACACAGCGCTCCATAAATCATAACTACTGGGTTATATTGCCTCCTCCAGGAGTAAAACTATGCATAACAAAAAACACTTTGCTACGCCTATGGGCCATCCTCAGCTTGGTACATAATCCCCCTCTCTGCTCTAGATCATCAGTTTAGTCGCAAGCAGAAGTGTCAAAACTCCTTAGAGGGGTGGGTGCTGTGTCCATCGATGAACTCAATGAGAAATTGAGAAATGGATTTTACGGTAAGTACAAAAATCCCATTTTCTCTTTCATTCATCGATGGACACAGTGCTCCATAAATCATAACTACTGGGACATCCAAAAGCAGTCCAAAAGGAAAATGAGGGGTGGGAAAAATAACCTAAGGCTAAACATAAGTCCCCTTAACCAGGAAACAGGAGCCTTAACCGGGTCACAGGAGCCCTGTCTAAATACACCCAAATCGCACAAACCACAACCAAGGTATGCAAAGCAAATTCCTTGGGATGAGACGGCTTGGGACACAAGGAAGGCAACACAATGTCCTCATTCAAATGGCGGTCAGAGACAAATTTTGGCAGGAATGTAGGACAGGGACAAAGAATCACTTTATCCCTATGGACTACTAAATAGGGACTGCAACAGCATAATGCAGCCAATTCCGATACCCTGGGGGCCGAGGTAATAGCCACCAAGAATGTCACCTTCTGGGATAACGTAGGCAAGGGAATCTCCTGAACATTCTCAAATGAAGGTTTCTGGAGAACCGAAAGTAATAAATTTAAAGCCCATGGTGACAAAAGAGACCGTACAGGATGAGCCACATGTCAAACCCACTGAATGAAGGTACAAACTAAAGAGTGCATGGCTAGGGGTTGCTGAAAGAAGATTGCCAGGGCAGACACCTGGCCCTTGATGGTACTCAAGGCCAACTTCTGATCGATGTCCTGTTGAAGAAAAGTTAAGACCTGAGCCACAGAAAAGGATTGAGGATGAGCGCCAATAGACTCACACCATGAAATGTATCCTTTCCACGTAATGGTATATCTTGCTGGAAGACGACTTCCTCGTCTTCACCATAGTAGGGATCACTGATCCAGACAGACCTCTATCCCTCAGTACCTGGCTTTCAATAGCTAAGCCATTAAAACCAGCGACTGTAAAGCAGAATGGTAGATCAGCTCTTGGGACAACTGGTCTTCACTGATAGGAAGCCCCCAAGGGACGTTTACAGCCACCAGGATGATTGGAAGATCCTTGCTCTTGATTCCTCAAAGGAGCTGTGGAAGAAGCCTTAGCCGAGGATGATACTGGCCTTACCGTGGCCCTTGGACGCCTGTGACATCTATCAGAGGATCCCGTGACCTCGTCACGAACCTCGGTTTCCTTCTGTGGGGCTGAACCTGCTAAAGTCGCTGCATGTAATACTGTGCAAACAGAACTGTCTTGAAGGTGGATACCACCAGACTCAGAATCTGTATGCAAAATGGGAGAGAGAACTATCTGTGCGGCAGCAGCTGTTGAATCACGGCCTGTGGTCCCTGAAGTTTGTGCAGAGAAAGGACCACCCTTGTCATAAATTGAATCAGAATAGTAAATCAATTCCCTGGAAAGGGATAGGGGAGACCTTAGGTAGTTCAGACATGACCTGAACCTTTGCAGGAATTATAGCCGCACAAGGACACTTAGGACATAAAAAAACTGAAAAGGACAACCTTTCTGGGTACCCCCAAAAGAAACATTTCGCTGAGCTCCTTGACGCTCGCCAAAGAAGTCCACGTGGCCAGAAACCAGCGAAGATGTCCCCCCACCCCAATAATGGGAGAGGGCAGACCTTCATGGTGAAGGAGTCTTGTCTGCTGGTCCAGGGAAGGTCGCTCTAGGCTTACCAGACCAAGGTTGCTTGGAACCTCCCGAGGAAGATTTAAAAGATCTATTGTCATTATTCTCTGTCCCAGTGTATGTTATGGACAACAAACACAGGTGCATTTTATTGATGGCATTTTGAATGCACAGAGATAAAGTGACGAGATCCTGAGGCCCATTGTTGTGCCATTCATGCACGACCATCACCTCATGTTGCAGCATGATAATGCACAGCCCCATGGTTTAAGAATCTGTAAATAATTAATGAAAGCTGAAAACATCTAAGTTCTTGCATGGCCAGCATACTCACTGGACATGTCACCCATTGAGCATGTTTGGGATGCTCTGGATTGGCGTATACAACAGCGTGTTCTAGGTCCTGCCAATATCCAGCAACTTCGCACAGCCATTAAAGAGGAGTGGACCAACATTCCACAGGCCACAATCAACAATCTGATCAACTCTATGCAAAGGAGATGTGTTGCACTGCATGAGGCAAATTGGGGTCACACCAAATACTGACTGCTTTTCAGACCCCCCAATACAGTAAAAGTGCACATTTTAGAGTGACCTTCATTGTGGCACCCTAAGGCACACCTGTGCAAAAACCATGCTGTCTAATCAGTAATGATGGGCTTAACCACTTTCCGACTTCTAACTGTGCTGCTACTGTGGCACAGTGGCAGCCCTGTGTCCATCGACGTAGACCTACGTCACTGGACTCCTGCCTGTCTTGGCGGCACGCGAGCACCGCTAGAGGCTTGCTCCCACTGTGTTTAGACACAATGGGTGTTGGGCCGGAGGAGGAGAGGCGGCGATCACCGTCTCTCTTCCCCGATCTTCGGGGAAAGAGTGAGAAAATCCGCCCGCTTGTGTAAACAAAGCGGGCGGATCTTCTCTGTGACAGACAGAGACAGATCACAGGATTCAGCATAGCTGAACCTGCAATCTCTGTCTCTGTAACAGAATCCCCTCCCCCCCACACACGTCATTAAACATGAGGCATTTAACCCCTTGATCACCAACAGTGTTAACCCCTTCCCTGCCAGTGTCATTATCACAGTAACAGTGCATATTTTTAGCACTGATTACTGTAGTAATGTCACTGGTCCCCCCAAAAGTGTCAAAAATGTCAGTTAGGGGTCCAATCTGTCCACCGCAATGTCCCACAAAAAATCGCAGATTGCCGCCATTACCATTAAAAAAAAAACAATACAAATTACAAATCTTTCCCGTAGTTAGTAAACGAAAAAATTTTGCGCAAACCAATCAAAATACGCTTATTGTGATTTTTTTTACCAAAAATATGTAGCAGAAAACAAATTGGCCTAAAATGTTAAAAAAATTAGATTTAAAATTTTTTGGGGGGAATGTTATATATCAGAATGTGAAAAGTATTGGTTTTTTTTTTTTCAAAATTGTCGCTCTTTTTTCAAAAATTAAAAATCGCACATGTGATCAAATACCACCAAAAGAAAGTGCTATTTGTTGGTAAAAAAAGGATGTAAATTTAATTTGGGTACAGCGTCGCACGACCGCGCAACTGTCCGTTAAAGTAACGCAGTGCCGAATCGCAAAATATGGCCTGGTCAGGAAGGGGGTAAAATCTTAAAGTGTATAAAAATAAGCTCATTGAGAATTTTTTTGTCAAAGACATGTAGCTAAATACATTTTGGCCTAAATATATGACAAAAATTTAATATATTGGATATTTTTTAACTGTCAAAGTAGAAAATGTCAATTTTTCGCAAAATTTTCGCTCTTTTTTTATTGATATCGCAAAAAATAAAAAGCGCAGAGGTGATCAAATACCACTAAAAGAAAGCTCTGTTTGTGGGGAAAAAAAGGACGCAAATTTTGTTTGGGTATGAGCGCGCAATTGTCAGTTAAAGTCATGCAGTGCCAAGTTAAAAAAAGTGGCCTGGTCATTGAGCAGCAAAATCCTCCGGTCTTAAAGTGGTTAACGTTCGAGTCTAACGTAAGTTCAACTCATACATCAGGTGTTCGCCAAACACACAAACAAATGGGGCACTCGGCAGGAAGTTCGCCCGCTATTGAGCGCCCCATAATGCACTGCGCGATTGCCAAAGCATGCACCTGACCTGTATGCTTCGGCCAATCACAGTACAATGTGCTGTCAAAGCCATGATTTGCCAAAGGCAATTTTCCCTATTGGCTCACATCTGTCACCTGTCACCTGGCAATGCCACTTATACCTCCCTTTTCTTATTCATGCTATTACTTCTGAGTCAGCAGTGATTTTTTTTTTTTTTGTAGCACAGCAGCACCTATTCTATTTAGGGCATAATTGCTGTCCCGCTTTTTGTGTCATAGGTGCTATTCCTTCTGGATCAGCAGTGGGTTTTATATTTATTTTTTTGCGTGGTACAGCAGCATGAACAATATTGTATGGACAGGTGGGGCACCTATGCCGTTTTTTCATTTTTTTTTTAATCTGCATTGCCAGGAGCCGACAATACATTACAGCCGCGAGCAAGTTTAAATGTCATTTTTTCATTTAGAAATGTCAGTATTGCTGCAGCAAGATCTATACATTGTACAATTGCACCACTTTACAGGCAGAATAAGGGGACCCCCCAGGCATGATATTTAAAGGAATTTTTAGTTTTTATTGTTTCACTTTAAGCATCATTAAAATCACTGCTCCTGTAAAAATTATCGTTATAAAAACATTTTTTTTTGCATTGATGCATGTCCCCCAGGGAAGTACCCGGATCCCCATACACTTTTTATGACAATAACTTGCATATAGTAAGCCTTTAAAATGAGGACTTTTGATTTTTCATGTTTGTGTCCCAAAGACTTTAATAACTTTAAGACCGGAAGGATTTGCCCCTTTCCTGACCAGGCCACTTTTTTCAACTTGGCACTGCGTGACTTTTACTGACAATTGCACAGTCATAAAATGCTAATGTATACTTGCAACTACACCCCAAAACACATTCTACTACTCCTTCTGAGTATGGCGATACCACATATGTGAGACTTTTTCACAGCCTGGCCACATACAGAGGCCTAACATCCAAGTAGCAGCGTCCGGCATTCTAGGAGCACAAATTACACATATCATTTCCTGACAACCTATCGCACTTTTGAAGGCCCTGGAGCACCAGGACAATGGAAACCCCCATAAAATGACCCAATTTTGGAAAGCAAACAGCCCAACGTATAATTTTTGAGGCATAATGAGTCTTTTGAATATGTCATTTTTTTCCACAAGTTTTTGGAAAATGTGGAAAGAAAATGAAAACACATTTTTTTTACACAAAGCTGTCCATTTATGCAATATTTCTAACACATCGCATGTACATAGCAAAACTTGCACCCCAAAATACATTCTGCTATTCCTCCTGAGTATGGCGATACCACATGTGTAACACTTTTTCACAGCCTGGCCACATACATAGGCCTCACATCCAAGTAGCGCTTTACACAAAGTTGTCCATTTATCCACTTTAAGACTGGGCCTATTTTTGACACTTGGTGTTTACAAGCTAAAATCATTTTTTTTGCTAGAAAACTACTTTGAACCCCCAAACATTATATATTTTTTTTTAGCAGAGACCCTAGAGAATAAAATGGAGATCGTTGCAATATTTTTTATCACACCATATTTGCGCAGCAGTCTTCCAAATGCGATTTTTTTGAAAAAAATTCACTTTTTTGAACTAAAAAATAAGAAATCAGTAAATTTAGCCCAATTTTTTTCCATAATGTGAAAGATAATGTTACGCCGAGTAATTAGATACCCAACATGTCATGCTTCAAAATTGCGCATGCTCACAGAATGGTGCCAAACATTGGTACTTAAAAATCCCCATAGGCAACATTTTAAAAATTTCTGCAGGTTACTAGCTTAGAGTTACAGAGGAGGTCTGGGGCTCAAATTATTGCACTCGCTCTAACGATCGCGGCGATACCTCACATGTATGGTTTTAACACCGTTTACATATGTGGGCGGGACTTGTGTATGCGTTTGCTTCTGCGCGCGAGCTAACAGGGACAGGGCGCTTTAATTTTTTTTTTTTCCTATTTATTTTATTTATTATTTTTTTATTTTTACACAGTTTAAAAAAAAAAAATGTTTTGATAATTTTTATTCCTATTACAAGGAATGTAAACATCCCTTGTAATAGAAATAGGCATGACAGGTCCTCTTTATTGTGAGATCTGGGGTCAAAAAGACCTCACACCTCACAACTACACTAAAAAAGAAAAAAGAAAAAAAAAATTGTTGAAAGAGGAAAAAAAAAAAGCAAAAAAAAAAAAGGCGGCCCTTTAAACCGGTTGCTAGGCAACGTCTTTTGACGTAGCTCCGGTCCTCCAAGACCATAGAGTTGAATGAGGGCCATTTTGCCCTCACTCGACTTCCTGTCTCGGAGGATCCGGGACCGGATAGTTTTCCCAGCTGCCGGCGGGTCCGGTAAGCTGGGAAAACGTCTGGGACGTGGCAGGAGGGGGGGGCACCTCTTCCCCTGCACCGTAAGGGTAATTCCGCGGCGAATCCGCCACTGGGACCACCATTATCTGAAAGCCGACCGCCCGCCATTTCAAAAAATACCGGGGTTATGGGGGCTATCTGCTGCCATAACTCCAGTATTTAGCTTTTAATGGCCGACGCATATAGTCGTTAGGCGGTCAGTAAGTGATTGCATGTATATGGCAAACAGGTGACGATGACTGACGGGGTGACAGGTGACGATGACTGATGGGGTGACAGGTGACGATGACTGATGGGGTGACAGGTGACAATGACTGATGGGGTGACAGGTGACGATGACTGATGGGGTGACAGGTGACGATGACTGATGGGGTGACAGGTGACGATGATTGATGAGGTGACAGGTGATGATGATTGATGAGGTGACAGGTGACGATGATTGATGGGGTGACAGGTGACGATGATTGATGGGGTGACAGATGACAATCACTGACGGGGTGACATGTGACGATGATTGATGGGGTGACAAGTGACGATCACTGATGGGGTGTCAAGTGACGATGACTGATGGGGTGAAAGGTGACGATGACTGATGGGGTGACAGGTGACGGTGATTGATGGGGTGACAGGTGACGGGCGATGGTCACTGATGGGTGACAGGTGACGGGCGATGGTGCAAGGCGGTACTGATGGCAGTCTCTGGTGACCGGTGAACTTTAGGCTATGTTCACATGTGAGCGTAGCGATCACGGGCAGAATCACTGTGATTCTGCCCGTGATCCAGAAATCATTGCAAATCGCTGGACGCCTGTGCGTTGCCCGTGATTTGCAATAGCACCCCAAACGCTGTGCGATGTTGCTGCGATTTCCGCCTGCCGAATCGCGGTAACATCGCGCAAACAACGCATGACGCTCCAAAGAAACTCTTGTACCTTTTTTGGGCGTCATGCGATGTTTGCGCGATGTTACCGCGATTCGGCAGGCGGAAATGGCGGCAACATCGCACAGCGTTTGGGGTGCTATTGCAAATCAGGGGCAACGCACAGGCGTCCCGCGATTTGCAATGATTTCCGGATCGCGGGCAGAATCGCTGTGATTCTGCCTGCGATCGCTACGCTCACATGTGAACGTTATGGGTGTCAATTTCTGGGCACTGATGAGGTGACTGTTGGGTGACAGGTGACATTGGGGGTGGGCTGAGGACTGTGTGGGGACCTTTATTAGTGTGCTTTTACTTTGTGACGTGTACAGAGCAGTAACTCACTATTTCTAGCTCTGCTCCCCTCATACTGGAAACTGTATGAGGAGAGAAGAGCTAGTAACAGTCAGTTACTGCTCTTTGTTTACATTTTGTGATCGGCTGTGAATGGATTCACAGCCGATCACATAGTAAACAGTCACTGTCAGTGGCTGTTTACTACCGCCGGTGACAGCTGTGTTCCTACGGAACACAGTGCCACCGACATGACCGCGCTGCGCGCTCCCGATCGCGCATGCGCGGTCATCTTGTGGGCGCCTTCATTGTGATCGGCTGTGTCATTGGAACACAGCCGATCACGTGGGAAACAGCCACGCCCATTGGCTGTTTCCCCCCTGCCGGTGACGGGGGGTGTCCCGGGGACACCCCGACACCGGCAGTGCAGGGCGGCGCGCACGCGATCGCGCGCCTGCCCTGCTTAAAGTGCCGCCGTCATATGACGGCGGCCCAGGATAATGGTCGCACCACTCCGCCGTCATATGACGGCGGGCGGGCGGCAAGCGGTTAAAATATATCCAAAGTATTTAATTTTTGTCATATATTTTGGCCAAAATGTTTTTAGCTACATGTCTTTGACAAAGAAAAATCTCAATAAGCGTATTTTTATTGGTTTGCGCAAAAGTTATAGCGTCTACAACCTATGGTGTAAATACTGGAATTTACGCAGCTTTTACTTTCTGACTGCCTATTAGTGTTGAGCCGAACACCCCCCGTTCGGTTAGCACAGAACATCTCGAACAGGAGAAATGTTCTTGCGAACATGCAAACTCTATTAAAGTCTATGGAACACGAACATGAAAAATCAAAAGTCCTAATTTTAAAGGCTTAAATGCAAGTTATTGGCCCAAAATATTGTATGGGGACCCGGGTACTGCCCTGGGGGGCATGCATCAATGCAAAAAATGTTTTCTAAAATTATCGTTTTTACAGGAGCAGTGATTTTAATAATGCTTAAAATGAAACCATAAAATGACACAGCAGATGGGCGACTGATCATCGGGGGACAGTAATTTTTATTTTTTAATAAAAGACTTTTCCAAAACTGGCTTTTGTCATTGAGTGAAGTAGGGGTACCATGTGCCCGATATACATTCACATAGGGGGGGAGCCGGGATCTGGGGGTCCCCTTGTTAAAGGGAGCTTCCAGATTCTGATAAGCCCCCCCCCCCCGTAGACCCCCACAACCACAGCCCAGGGTTGTGGGGAAGAGACCCCTGTCCCCATCAACATGGGAGCAAGGTGCTTTGGGGTGGGGGGGGCAGAGTACCCACCCCCCCATGTTGAGGGCATGTGGCCTGGTATGGTTCAGGAGGGGTGGCTGACTGATATAAACTGAAGTGCCTATATATATATACCTTTGTGGTATACACAGCCTATCTGATCTCAACAAACTGTAAAAAGCAAAAATCTCTCTCCCTGCTAGCAATGTATAAGTAATTATAAAATTCCACTTATAAATCCCCCACTGGCCAAGGGATTCGATCTCACAACCATCACAATCGCAGGCCTGGTATTCTAGCAGCTACACCACCAGTCAAATATGCTTAGGTTGAATACACTTTCCCTACCTAAATAAATAACTACCGTAACTAACTAACTCCTATCTCACCCTACACACAGTGGATGAGATAAAAATTAGGGAGGCTGATCCCACTCAGGTGGTAAAATACCAGGCTTGCAATGATGAGAGCTGTAAGTTTGATTCCCCCTGCCAGCCAGTGATTTATTTATTGGAAGTCAGAGAGTCCATGAAAATGCGGGACCTTGAAGTTCCCGTGAAGAAGCCCATTTGTTCGATATTCGACGAACGAGCGAACAGCGAACAGCCACCTATGTTCGACTTAAACGCAAAGCTCATCCCTACTGCCTATCTCATTTCATGAAGTGCTAAAATGGCAGGGCAGTACAAACCCTCCCAAATTACCACTTTTTGGAAAGTAGACATCCTAAGGAATGTCCTGAGAGGCATGTTGAGCTCATTGAAAATTTAATTTTTTTGTCAAAGGTGTTTGAAAAAAGACTACCAGGGACTGGGGTACTTACACTGGCTAACCTGGCCGAAACTAGGCAGCCCCGTTCTTTAGGAGGTCTGCTGAAACAGACCACCCCAAGTACTAGGTGGGGCTCTCCCAAAGAAAGACGCCATGAGAGAGGGTGAACCAAGCCAGAAGGCCATATCCACCCCCTCCCAAGACTTTCAGGGACAGGCCCAAGGACCCACACCCTACTAATCACGCTGTGCAAAATAAAGTGTACCGCCACAATAAAAAACACAAAACGTGAGACACACAACACATAACAGTGGGGAAAGGGATAGTAAAGAAGAAGTGCAAGGTTAGTGCCACGTTGCAATACTATGGCAGGCCCTAGACATGTATACCAGCCTTACCCAGCCATTGTTGTATTTTTGATCTTTCTCACTCTTTTAGGGTGTACCCTAATTTAAAAAAAAATTTAAAATTTTTTAACAAAAACCAGTGTTGGCTACCTCGTCCTCCTCCACCGCCGCTTCCACCTACACCGCCACATCCACCGCCACCTCAACCTCCTACTCCATATGGGCCTCGTTCTCCTAGATCAAGATGATTCTTTTTTATTTTTATGTTTTTTATGTTATTTTAAGTTATTTCCCTATCCACATTTGTTTGCAGAGAACTTGCCATGTTCTTAAGAAGCTTTTGTTGCCATTTTCAGCCCTCTAGCCCTTTCCATGTTTTTTTTTAGAGCCATTTTAGTGCTCTAAAATTCTATGCAGCCTGTGGCCTGAATGAAAAAAAGAGAACCTAACAGATTCCTTCATCGACATCAATCGATATGGATGAAGAAATCTCCGCCAGAAAATGTGTAGTATACCCATCATTGGACCGCCCAAAACATCCACCCACTTCTCTAATGCTGGGCATACATGATGAAAGCCATGTATGCCTTTTTTTTTTTATACACAACGTTCGACCTGCGCCAGTGAAAGAGTCAAGTACATTCGATCTTATGAAAAAAGTTTCAACTGTGGCTGTAGTTAGTCTTTTTAGGAAGTATGCAGGATAGTTCAATCCCTGGGGTTAGCGGAGATGGATGGTGGAGGTGGCTGCAGGCTTCATACAGAGCTAGAGGGACTCTGCAACAGACAAAAAGGGGTAGGAGAAGAAAAGCAGCGCCACCTCAGTGTAGATTAAAAGGTTATTTATTACATAAAAACAACGTAGTAACTCACACAGAGGAAATCGTTGATCAGCAAATGTCAATAGTTCTTCTGCAACACTGCAGGGATGTTCGGGAAGTACACTGTGGCGGCCGTGGTCCTGGCTGTGCCGGTGGAGTCCGACACTTCCTGTGGTTCTGGCAGCGTTCAGTATCCAGGCTTACATCCAATAGTGGCAGGGGGGTGCTCGCGTTCGGAGCAATGCGTGCTCCTTCCTCAGGCGATCTTTTTTTTTTTAACTGCAGTGGTGAAATCACCTCTTACTGCACTGCCATCATAGATTTCCATATATTCTGAGCGCAAACGCTGTTTGTGTCAAAATATATATAAATAAGTGTGGCAGCTGATAGCCGTACCTGCTAGGCAAACTGGTTAACTATAGAATAGTAAAAATAAAACATTACATTGGTACCTGAAAAGTAAAAAATGGTTACCAATGAAAAACAGTAACAATAAAGTACAGTAAAAGTAGAAAGAGTAGAAGTAGAAGAGCAGAGTAAGAACAGAAAATTAACTCAAACGACAACTATTTTTGGCTTTTTATTTTATGTTTTGTTTTCTTTTTGGTAACTTTTTTTTGTAAGTTTTTTTGTAAGTTTTTTTTTTTTTTACACTTTTTATTTTTTTTCAACTTTAATGTTCCAGGTTAGGGTCTCTCAAAATGACGATCGACATCGAACATCTTTCGAGACCCTGTGTAAGTGTGCCCTAGATTGTGCCGTGATGTACCCTATGCTAATACTCCACTAGTGTGTGTGGTAGAGTTCAAAACAGTCGCTAATGCAGAGACCAGGTTGGTCAGAACAGGTGGGACAATAAGTATGGGTGTCACGCCTAAATCCGCGTTTCCTACGGACACAACATCTTCTTTGGGGTGCTCTTTATGTAGGGGTTCTCGGGAGGACATGCGGACAATGCCTCTCATGCAGCCGGCTCACTGCATCTGGTAAGCGAAGTTGGGTCGGAGCACCTCCTGGATACACGTAGGCTCTGATGATCTCTTCCTGGAATTTTAGGAAGGATCCACTTTGTCCTGATGCTTTGTATAGCACAAAAGCGTTCAGCAAAGTCAATTGAAATAAATAAACAGACAAAATATGGTCGTTCAGGTCCACCCCTCCCATATTAAGGTTGTATTTGTGGACACAGAGGGGCTTCTCCAAAACACCAGTTGCCATAGAAATTTGGACCGTCGTGTCTGCGTGAAGGGAGGACAGAACGAAAACATTCCGTGTATCCCTGCACTTTACTGCAAGCAATTTGTCTGTTTTCAAGCAGGCTCTCTCCCCCCGACTAAGTGGGGAATCTACAAGCCACTGGGGGAAGCCCCAGCGATTAGGTCGCACGGTGCCACATGCGCCAATTTGAAATTCAAGCAGGTGACTAAAAAGTGGCATGCTTGAATAAAAGTTGTCCACGTACAAATGATACCCCTTTCCGAATAAGGGTGACACCAAGTCCCACACAATCTTGCCACTGCTCCCTATGTAGTCTGGGCAGTTGGGGGCCTCCACAGTGCTATCTTTACCCTCGTAAACACGAAAACTAACTGTATAGCCTGTGGCCCTGTCACAGAGCTTATACAGCTTGACCCCGTATCTGGCACGCTTGCTGGGGATAAACTGCTTGATAGCAAGCCGGCCAGAAAACCTAATCAGGGACTCATCATCAACGCAGACAACTTGTTGGGGGTTAAACAAGGCTGCAAATCGCTGATTGAAGTGGTTTACGAGGGGCCGAATTTTGTGGAGCCGGTCATATCCAGGGTCTCCCCGAGGACGACAGAGTTCATTGTCACTGAAGTGCATGAACCGCAGAATTTGCTCGTACCTAGTCCTGGCCATGGAAGCAGAGAACACGCGCATATGATGAATTGGGCCAGTGGACCAATATGACCGCAACTCACTCTTTATAGTTATGCCCATGTTTAGGGATAGGCCCAGAAAAGTCTTAAACTCTGAAACCGTTATAGGCTTCCAGCCAAATGGTCTGACAAGGGACAAATTTGGGTTTGCAGCTATATATTGACCAGCATATAAATTGCTTTGGTCAACAATAGATCTGTAAAGATCTTCCGTGAAAAACAGCTTGTAAAAATCAAGGGCTGTTTCCACCTGAATTCTGGGTTGGGCAGTGAATGGGGGAAGTACGGGCGCTGCAGAATCTGTGGGCTGCCAATCAGGATTTGCCAGCACATCAGGGAGGACACTATGGACTCTACGGGCCTGTCTTTGAATTCTCGGTGGCTGCGGGCCACTACTTGTGCAAGCCACCACACCAGCTTGAACTGCACTTATGGGACTCGCCACGTCACCATGTGATACTGCAGTGCTGGTTTCACTATGACCAGGAAGTACTAGGCCGCTGGTGCTTGCCAGTTCACCAGAAGTTTGAGCGGCACTAGTACCAACACTCTGCTCCATACGAGCACCCTGCGATTGCTGCACCTCAGCAAATCCAGAATGGGGTCGGGTATGCCTGACCTTAGCACGGACCACTCCCTCATTGGAGCTATCTGTCAGGGAGCCACTCATCTCTACAGGTTTGTATACTAACCCTAATTCTGCCAGTGAGACGTCCTTATCGCTCTCATCTGACATGGTCAGTATCCTGTAGGCCTCTTCACTAGTGTACCTCCATTTGGACATTTTGGCCACTAAATTTATAGGTACCTAGTGCGAACCACAGGTAAAAAAGCACCTGGTTGTCGAAGACTATTTGAAACGCTACAAAAAAAACTGCTAGTGCTAGCAGAGATCAGGCCTGACTCTGCTAACGCTGTGTGATGTGTTTTGTGTGATGTGTTTTTGGAAGTGACAGTAATCTATTGATTACTGCACTTGCCTGGGTGGGGTGGGGTGGGCTGGGCGGAGGGGCTAAACGCAGGTGCTGGCAGGTGTTGTGATCCTGCTTACCCTGCGTTTTAGGAACCTTAAACTATTGGGGATGCTAGTATAGTTCTGATCAGATCAAAGATATCGATCCGTTCAGATACTATACTAGTAATGGAGGTGTTTGGTGTGTGTATGTGTGTATATGTATGTGTTACTGGCAATCAAAGGGTTAAATTATATTTCTAAATATGCAGTGGGGATCTGTGCTATCCTAGGTTGATGCTAACTAGCGTTAACGCTAACTAATGTCACCTGTGACACTGATATAGTGATCAGAAAAAAGATCTGTACACTATAAAAGTGACACTGTGACAGGTCAATGAAAGGGGTTAACTGGGGGTGATCAGAGGGTGATCAGGGGGTTAAATCTTTATTGGGGGGATGGCCGGTACCCTAAACCTATTTGGGACAGAAACTAAGGGTCGCTAGCGCTAAATTAAGTCACAGGGCACACTATTACAGAAATCAGCAAAACCGCTATATACTGTATATAGTGTGCACTGTGACAGGGGTGAAAGGGTTAACTGGGGAGTGATCAGGGGGTTAAATGTGCCTATCTAGGTGTGTGTGTAAGTGTGCTGTTTGGTGTACTCACGTTTGATGCTCTCTTCTCTCAAGCTGGAACCGAAAAGGGCTCCAGGAGGGAAAAGAGCACCGTTTCCTGTGCTTGTGTTTACAAAACACAGGCACAGGTCGGTCTGTCATTGGTCAGAACTGATCACCAGGACCAGGCCAAAAATCATTGGCCTGGACCTGATGACTGATAGGTTCTGTATGGAATCAGACCATCACGGGGACTGAGGGCGTGCGGGAAAGCGCCCCAGAGCCCCAGGAGTGAGCGCTTTACAGTTACGCCGATTCACCTGGGAGCAGCTGCCTGCCGCAGTACACCTGCGGCGGGCGGTCGTAAACCGGTTAATAGAGTTTGTATATTCGCTAGAACTTTTCTCCTGTTCGAGATGTTCTGGTGCGAACCGAACAGGGGGGGGTGTTTGGCCCCTCACTACTTATCAGCATCTTGATATGCCACACCTGTGAGGTGGAGGGATTATCTCAGCAAAAGGAGAAATGCTCACTAACACAGTTTTAGACATATTTGTGAACAATATTTGAGAGTAATAGGCCTTTTGTGTACAAAGAAAAAGTCTTAGACCTTTGAGTTCAGCTCTTACAAAATGGGGGCAAAAACAAAAGTGTTGTGTTTATAATTTTTTTCAGTGTATATATGTCTTTTTATTTATGGAATTTTAGTGAGGTGGCACTACACTATTTTGATCTATAAAGGTTTGGAAGGAGGTGTGTGAAACACTGGAAAGTGGTGGCAGTAACCTGTAGATATATGTCATGTGATTTTATATAGCTAATATGATACAGATATTGTCTTTGATTGCGCAGGAACACATTTGTGCCCTTTTTACTGTACTTTCTGAACTTTGCACAGGTTTAGTCCACAAGACTAGCATCATTTCCCTTCTCAAGGAATTTGACACTTTGTTCTTTATACAATAATAGTCATCAGTGTAATTGCATCTCCTTTCATTGAAGGCGGTGACAACTCCTCCAATGCAAGTAAGAATTTCCTGCAACCTGTTTAAAATTTGTTTTAGACATGATGTTACCTTTGCCATCTGTGGTTAGCTCAAGGTCCAAAAACACAAGGGAATCTTGGTCCACCGCATAGTTAAACTATGCCATAGGGATTATTTGTTGCAGTAGTTGGTAAAGGAAACTGCTTTGTCAAGAGACCAATTCCAAATGCCAATGATGTCTTCTATGTAGCGGTAATGGTATACTAGATGACTAGGTTGTTAGACCAGATGTACAAGCACTTCCAGAGAGCCATAAACAGGTTGGCGCAAAATTTGTGCCCATCACTATGCCCACTTTGCAAATAAAAGGTGTGCATGAATTGAAAATAGTTATGTTCCTAAGCGAAAATAGTGCACTTGGAAATTAACTGGGACTGAGAAAGATGAAGAGAATTGTTCTGATTGAGATCCTCCATGCCAAACCTATGTTGTATAGAAGTATAAAGGAAGCTCACATCTAGTTAGAGCCACATACATTATACCCTTCTCCCCATATATAATTCTGCAGAATATTAAGCAAATAGGCAGAATCCCTAATATGCAATGGCAAATTTGTCATCATTGGTTTGAGGAAGAAGTCCACATGTGACATGGCATTAGTACGACCCCCCCCCCCCCCCAATTTTGCTATAATAGGGTGTCCCGGTAGGCATTCCACATTCTTGTGTATCTTTCAAATACGGTAGAAATATGGGTTATTGTAGTGGTCTCTAATAATAAAAGAATGGACTAACTGATAATGCTTAAAGTCTCCTAATGGATCATGATTTACTTTCCTATACAGTATCTCACAAAAGTGAGTACACCTCTCACATTTTTGTACATATTTTATTGTATCCTTTCATGTGACAACACTGAAGAAATCACACTTTGCTACAATGTAAAGTAGTGAGTGTACAGCTTAAGTAGCAGTGTAAATTTGCAGTCCCCTCAAAATAACTCAACACGCAGCCATTAATATCTAAACCGCTGGCAACAAAAATGAGTACACCCTTAAGTAACAATGTCTAAACTGGGCCCAAAGTTTCAATATTTTGTGTTTCCACTAGTCATTTCCAGCACTGCCTTAACCCTCGTGGGCATGAAATTCACCAGAGCTTCACAGGCTGCCACTGGTGTCCTCTTCCATGACGACATCACAGAGCTGGTGGATGTTAGAGACCTTGCGCTCCTCCATCTTCCATTTGGGGATGTCCCACAGACAGGTTTAGGTCTGGAGACATGCTTGGCCAGTCTATCACCTTTACCCTCAACTTCTTTAGCAAGGCAGTGGTCGTCTTAGAGGTGTGTTTGGTGTTGTTATCATGTTGGAATAGTGCCCTGCGGCCCAGTGCCTGAAGGGAGGTGATCATGTTCTGCTTCAGTATGTCACAGTACATGTTGGCATTCATGGTTCCCTCAATGAACTGTAGTTCCCCCAGTGCCAGCAGCACTCATGCAGCCCCAGACCATGACACTCCCACCACCATGCCTGACTGTAGGTAAGACACACTTCTCTTTGTACTCCTCACCTGGTTGCCACCACACACGCTTGACACCATCTGAACCAAATAAGTGTATTTTTGGTCTCATCAGACCACAGGACATGGTTCCAGTCTGCTTGTCTTCAGCAAACTGTTTGCAGGCTTTTTTTTGCAAACAGATCTGGACCGAGTCACGGCCTTATCCAGACCTGCGGTTGCGCCATTTAGGAGCCGCTTCTGTTACCCAGCCTCAGCAGCTGTAATTCTCCACATGTCAGGAGGCAGGAATATTCCGGGCGAGGGAGGCATGGCTCTGCATAAGGGGTGGGTAGCAGGCTGAGTGCTGGTATTAAGCTGACTTCAGGAGGCACGGCTCTGCATTGGATGGGAGCGAGAGCTGCTGGCTGCTTTTCATATTAACCAGCAAGTGATTGGTGGTTAGGATGCAGGGCCTCCCGAAGTCAGCTTATTATCAGCACTCAGCCTATTACCCGCCCCCAATGCAGAGCCGTGCCTCCCTCGCCCAGAATATTCCTGCCTCCCGACATGGGGAGAATTACAGCTGCTGAGGCTGGGTAACAGAAGCGGCTCCTAAATGGCGCAACTGCAGGTCTGGATAAGGCCGTGACTCGGTCCAGATCCGGCCCGCGGTCCGCCTTTTAGTGATGCCTGATCTAGGGGGTACCGTCATAATGTAAAAAGGAATGTTTAACATCATTGTTTCATGATAGAAAGGATAAGAAGTCACAAACGGTAAAAGCAAAAAAATAAATATTCTCAACAACACAAAAGCATTAAACAAATTCTTCAATCATACCCTATTAGTGAAAAAATATAAAAAATACTGCTGAGATTGTGTTTAAGAGGTCCGCTTCTCTAAACAATTTTGTGCTTACTTTTTGAGACCCTGTGTGATTACATCTTTTTTATAAGCCTAATGTGACCTAAAAAAATACTGTATTATAGATGTATACAATCTGTACACTTACATTGTGCAATTATCTTCTTGATACAGGTATAAGGTGTTATTGCTTACCCCCATTGCTCTTATCTATTAGGAGTTATTGACACATTGGACATCAATGCAGTCTTCCCAATCCTCTTATGTGGTGAATTATTAAAGTAAGTAATGCATGTAGCTAGGAACTTTATATAGACATCTTTGGATCACCATTGTTTGTTATTTGACCCTATACAATTTTAGATGCCCTATAAAGCCCTCCTTGTTTGGATCTTCCTGGGTCCACCTCCACCACTTATTAGATTTGGATGAGATGCCCAAATTTGCAATTAATGATTTTAACACAGGCTGGTTTTAACAATATGGTCCTATATATATATAAGCATTGTGTAATATAAAATATTAGTAAATGTTTGAGTAAATACTAGTGTTATAACATATATTATTATATGTCTGTACCTCCACATCTTTTTTCTTTCCTGAAGAAGTGAATTACATTAAAAAAACACATCAATATTTCTGCCTCACCATCACTATTGAGACTTATGAACTTTGCTTAATACAAGTGAAATGCATTTACCATAGGAAACATTTTAAACTAGAGTATTAGGATTTAGGATTAGGAAGAGGCAGCGGAAATGCTATCTTTCTGATATGACTGTTTATCATGGTTTTTGCATAGTTTGAAGTAATGATTTCTGTACCTTACATTTCAATCTGTTTATGGAGATTTTTTGTAAAGATTTGCTAACAGAGATCAATTGCATGTCTTACACTTGATAAAACAAATATATGGCACTTTGAATCATAAAGACACTACTCTCAACCAGTGACTGCACTCTACTTTTACGTATTTTCCCAAAAAACATAGGTGTGTTCAAACTAATAAATTGAGAACTGCCAAGTGAAGTCCACAATATGAAAATCAAAGGTGAATATATTATCCACAATAATAGTTAATCAAATGAGAAACTCTTGGGCGGAGACACTTCAAACTTGTGCCAAATGCCAGTGTTCCTCTACCAAAACATATGTGAGCTTCTTACCAGAAACACATGGCCCCTAACATCTAAGGTCAGGACCGCATGTGAATGCAGGAGACAACATGGAAACAAGGCTGACCAGCTTAAAAACAAATCCACCAAAACCCCACATTGATTTCAGGGAAATATGTGCATAAAAAGGATCACCAGGAATAAACAAAAGGGCCAGATAGTGTAGTACCACCTGACATTGTAATAGCATCCGGTCTGGAGGTAAAGGAGCAGACTTTTTGCTTGCCATTCTATTTGGGTTGTGAATACATTGTTACATAATAAATGCAGCAGTTTTAATTTATGTTACTCTATCTTGTCCTTCTGTTTCATCCTCATGATCCTTTTTATGCAAGTATGTATTATTTTTCCACAAATGGAAAAGATGTAAAGATCACCCAGGTTGAAATTTTGGATTGCCTAAAGGTGTAAGAGGATTGTGTGAAATTGCCTTCTGGCTCTTTCCCAGATAAAAACTAAATAGGATGAAGTAGGACATATGAACATGATGGGAGGATGCAAACTGTTGGGGAACCACATTAAGGATCCAATAGACTTTGGCCAGCAGGACAAGGCTTCCATAGAAAAACCATTGGGGGGGGGGGGGTCTTCTTTGTATTGATCTGTGCTGGGTTAGTTAATTTCTTGGCTTGGAGACAGTAAAGACTTTTGTTTTAGCTATCAGCCATTTCTTACTTAGGGACCAGTATGGGAAGAGTTCTGAAAAAATAAAGGATTCTTGTATTTATTTTGGTCAAGTATATCCTCCCAAACCACAAAGAGGGACAAATGGACCAATTATCTAGATGTGCGGCAATTTGTTGAGAGGAAGATAATGCTTTTGGAACAATATGCACAAAGAAGGAGTCAATCAAACTCCTGGGCAAGGAAAAGATTTGATCCATTTGTCTATGTTAGTATCCGCCTGTGCCAATCTGTAACAGATTGCCTGTTTGAGGGTATCATAGAGAATAAAATTACAAATGGAGATCACAAAGAAAAATTCAACCTTGAATTTCAAGGTGCAGTTGACTCACAGCATTGTGAAAATATACGGACACCAAACATCCTCAGTGATCTTGAATTATAATGTAAAATAAAGAGGTATATTATTGCATATGTAAAGTGTCAACCAAAAATATATCAACACAATAGGTGTGTAGAGGGGAGTTAAAAAGTACAGATTGCTGTTAACATGTGCCAAATTTATATTTTATTATATTGAGTTAAACCCCCTTAGGTTATACAGGCTTCTCCAGATGTTTCCAGAATTCATAGTGTGACCATTGTGTACCTTCATGCTGCCAGATGAATAGCAAGTGATGCTGAAATATGTAGGAATAACAAGAATATGTTGATGAAAGGTTTTCTCAGGGTCAGGAGATTATCCTAGGCAGAGGATTATTAGTCATCTTAATTACAGAGATGTATTTTTAAAATGTAACATATTTGTGTTTAACAGAAAACTGTTATGCATAGTTTTACAAGAATCATAGATTTGTGCTAATTAAAAACACACAAAGGTCTACAATGTAAGGGATCATGATAACTGACATGATGAGAACCATTACATGCAAACCCTCATATAGGATTTTTGTCCTTTAATGAAAATTGTATAACTATTTTAAACTAATATCAGAACGTTCATTCATTAAACATTGCTTTGAACAGAAACTAAAGATGAATTTGTTTTTATTAAACTCTCCAGTGAGCTTGCTTTATTTGTATTTTTGAACCATGTCCTGTTTTGTGCCATGTTTCCCCAGCTACTTTTGAAATCGTGTTTTCTTTTCTTGTGCGTTGAGACATGCAGTGTGTTTCTTTAGAAGCTAGTAAACTGATTTTCTTTTACTCAGTAGGGTTTCGCTACCAGTTATTTACTTGAAGGTCTATAAAACTTCCCCAATAATTTATCTAACCATTTTAATTTTGTAATTCTTGTAAAGAGAGTACATTTTGGGGAGATTTTTTATTTTGTGAGCTGTAAGGTTTTTATTTTGCAGTACACCCAGATAGTAAAGAAGAAACATTAATTAACATCTAATTGTTAATTAACATCTAATGGCAGCTGCGGGCTTGATTGGCGTGAGTGAGCCAACCCATTTGTGTCATTTAGGTGAGCATAAAATGCATATATATACGTACATATACTAAAATAATTTGTTTATTTTGTATTGCATGATATGTAACAGAAATGTTCTTTATATAATGTTGTTTTATGTTTTTCTTATATATTAAAGTCGCTTAATTCTGAAACAAGGATCTATGAGGAAGCAAATCCCTGAACTTAATTGTTCAAGCGAAACGCGTCAGTCCTGTTCAATACGACTGAACTTAATCGACTGTGCTTACAGAGGTTTTACTCATCTGTAATAAATATGTCTGTATGTATGTTCCTATGACCTGTTCACGTGATCAGTGGATGTTTTAATGTTTGAATAATTTAATAAAATACACTTTTTATGTATATTTTGTATTGACTATCTTGTTATAAATATTGCATCATCACATCCTTTAAAGTCCATTTGTTTTACTAGGCGTGATTGCGATTACTCACCTTAACCAGTTCACGCATGTAATTTTATTCCTTCTCTAAACTCTCCAGTGAGCTTGCTTTATTTTTACTTTTGAACCATGTCCTGTTTTGTGCCATGTTTCCCCAGCTACTTTTGAAATCGTGTTTTCTTTTCTTGTGCGTTGAGACATGCAGTGTGTTTCTTTAGAAGCTAGTAAACTGATTTTCTTTTACTCAGTGGGGTTTCGCTACCAGTTATTTACTTGAAGGTCTATAAAACTTCCCCAATAATTTATCTAACCATTTTAATTTTGTAATTCTTGTAAAGAGAGTACATTTTGGGGAGATTTTTTATTTTGTGAGCTGTAAGGTTTTTATTTTGCAGTACACCCAGATAGTAAAGAAGAAACATTAATTAACATCTAATTGCAGTGCAGAAAATTAACCTTCTGTCCCAGGAGTAATTAGAAGAGAATTCAGCCCCAGCTAACGGCGTCTGATTCTGTGTGTAATGAATGTAGTTGTTGGAGTGTGTCCAAATGAAATATACACAACATTTTCCTAGAAAGGAGAAAAACAAGGGTGGAAATGGAAGAAAGCAAATTATTTTATGAACAAAAGGAGCTTGCTTTAAAATGGCAATTATCCTACACATGACTAGAATGAAGATGGTAAAGAAGTTTAGAATGTCACTATCACACAGTATCCTAGAACATAAGAAACGAAAATCAATTTTTATCACTCAGCAATTAATCAAACCTTGTATTAAGAAACACATTGTGAATGAAATGGCTTATGATACAAACTGTAGTCCACAATTAATAATACAGTAATTTAACTATGTGGAATACTCCTAATTTTGCATCATATACTCTTTTACTATCAGAAAAGCTTTGTAAGCTTGTTGGGAATAAGCTTTAACAAACCAAACACTGGTTCATGCTGACTCCCATTCCTGATTCTAATGTTGGCCATACACTAGCAGAAAAATCGGCCGTGCGAGTTTTCTAAAATCTAACGATGTATCGGAATGGCAATAGATACTACCATCATGGAACGATCAAATTTCGAAAGATAAACGTTCCATGAACATAAATTAACCATTTTATCATTAGTTTTTCGTGAAACCAGAAGAGAAATGACGACATGATAGTGACCTCTACATGTAACTTCTGGGTTATACTCACTCTCATTTCCGGAAACGATCGGTGTGTTTGTTGAAGAACCTCCTCCAACAACATTTTTTCTCAATGCACTTGTAATGTGTCACTCTAAAACATTTCATTTTTGTGTGAAATATGTGCCTCGATAAACAGTGGTACATGTGCCGTCTGTACATATGTATGCGGCACATGCACCACTGCTCCTAACGTGTACTCTGTAAAGCGGTGGTACATGTGCCACCTGTACTTATGTATGCGGCAAATGCACCATTGCTACTCATTTCACGTGTCAATGTAAACTGGTAGGTAATACCTGACTATTTTTGGTCGTGGAAAGATTGAAACAATAATGACTGCAAATAATTGTTTTGAATAAAAAAAAAATTACAGCACTGCAAAGACTTTATTGGAAAAAAATAAATGTAGAACATTACAACATACATAATTGTCATTGTATTTTTGAGACCATAACATGTTTTATAATGTTTTTATTGCTTTTGTCATGCTGTGCTTTATTTGCAATAAAGTTTGTTGATTATTGCACAATTTTGGTTGGTTATTGTATACTTTATATTTGTAAAAACTAGCAGTGTGCCCTTGTTTGAGTTTAGACATGAACGTTCGTGGAACTTATGCACTTTACATAGAACTTGTTTTCGTGGATCAGACATTTCTTTCAGACATTTCTTTTATTATGATCATCCTCTAATATGTCTACCTTCTGAGGTAAAGGTTTTGGCACATGCGCAAGAATAGTCGCACGATTGTTCTCGGGCGAGGCAGCCACAAAACACAAGAATGTCGGTAGATCAGCAAAAATATTTCCAATTTCTCAAACTATTTTTTAAGGCCAGAAAGTTGAAAGTCATTACCGTCCGACACCTATTAACTAAAAGAATATTGGGCGAACAATCGCCGTTATAGATTTTCTACTGATTTTTCTGCTAGTGTATGGCCAGCATAACTGCTGACTTGTGACTTTTGTTTGGTAAAGTAATTTTACTCTGTAATTTTACTCTGAATAAATCAGTGCACTTTATGTACAGGTATTCAGTAGGTCACTGCATTATGATAAACCCATTGTCACATTCATGGGAATCCTTACTGTATAGCATTTACCTTATGGCAAGTTAAACTTTTGATTAAAACATCCATTAGCTGCTACATATGGGTAAACATTGCTGGCTAATAAGTTCTAATATTTAGAGGCATTCAAACAGTTGGGCTTTTTAAAGCAAACAGACTAAATTAGGACTTCCAATATACTCCATGTATTAAACCACCCAGGTTAATCAAGCAATACAGTCATTAGGCCAGGTGATTTACTTTATTTTTTTTTTGCTAAAAGATACTGAGCATTTGGTTGAAAAAAAAAAAAAATTTTTGGTATCCTCTAAATGATTTTTAATAAATCCACACGGGCTCAGTCAGACTATGCCAGGAAAAAGTATTTTCCTGAATTGTAGCTTAAAAAACAGCACGTGTAAGCCTACAATTGTCAAAATCATATCAAGATTTTACAGCACTTTTTTTTTTCTGAGAAGAAACATAAACATGCTCTTTTACTCAGACATCTCAAGTCTCCCGCAAGTCGCAGGAGTCTCTCATTTTCCGCCCTGAGCTCACGGACACCCGCAAGCTCAGGGCAATATCCCAACTGTCAGTGAGTGTGAGTCATCTCAGTCTCAAGCCTGCAGTGTGTGAGAACGGAACCGCTACATCCTTTGCAGGTCCGGCTCACAGATATCAAATGCACTCCACCTGTGGAAGGAGCGGCAGAGAGGAAGCAGCGGCTTTGCTCTCTACTTCAGCCGCATGCGTGTGCCATTGGTTCGGCCACCACACTGACTGACTGCACAGAGAGACCTCGCCAGGCATCTGTATGTATTTATTACATCCTCCAACCAACTGTGACCTAACCCAGAGGCCAGCACCAGCGACCAGGGCCAGCACCAGTGACCAGGCCAGCACCAGTGACCAGGCCAGCACCACAGTGACCAGGCCAGCACCAGTGACCAGGTCAGCACCACAGTGACCAGGCCAGCATCAGTGACCAGGCCAGCACCAGTGACCAAGCCAGCACCACAGTGACCAGGCCAGCACCACAGTGACCAGGCCAGCACCACAGTGACCAGGCCAGCACCAGTGACCAGTGACCAGGTATACTGATTACATTTAATTTCATTATCCTCTGGTTGTGTTAAATTGGAAAGGGGGGGCGTGGCTGCGTGCATGGGAGGGGGGCGCAGTGGCGCAGAGTGCCACCTCCCTGAAATGACTTTGCCACCTCCCTGAAATGAGTTTTGGCAGGTTGGGATGTCTGTTTACTAGGCTAAGATTTCAAACATATTAATCAAGATTTATTGCCAGAGAAAAAAACTTTAATCCCCCACCCATAACCCAAGGGCAAGGGTTATGGGGAAGAGGCTCCATGTCCTCATTAACATGGGGACAAGGTGCTTTACTAGAGCTCCCCCCCCCCCCCAGCAAGGAAACCCCTATGTTGATGGTATGTGACTCACTCATCCCCCCTCTCTTCCTTTCCGAGCCAGCCAGGCTGCATGCTCAGATTAAGGGTCTAGTATGGATTTATATGGGAAAATCACACTTTATTTTTTGTGGAGCCCTCCTAAAAATTGACACCAGACCCAAAAGAGGATTGCAAGTATTCTTGTTTTGCCTTTTTTTTGCATGAGGTACCCCCTTCAAATCTTTTTTTACCATTCTTGCTGTAGCATGTAAATGAAGAAAAAAAGGTGCGCAATACTAAAGATGGTGTTATCAGCTGCTACCGATACTCCAACCTAGATGGAGTGATGTGAAATGGGAAAATTATATAAGGTGCGCTTGATATAAATATGTACTTTCTGAAGGTACAAATAAAATAGAGTGTATATCCACAAACATAAACACAAATAATAACACAATCAAATGTGACATGTGCAGTACACAAATATGTGAAAGTCTCTGTTGACGAGAACAGGAAGTTGACAAATGCAAAAATTTCCAAATAAAGTCCAAAAAATTGGTGCAAATAAGTGTTCTTAATGCTGAAGTGCTCATAAATCAGGTTGCAGGTGCTGAATACACAGGTCCCTCATGTCACCAAATTGTGAAGGAGGAAAAGGTACCCTTACCGACTAATGACTTGAGCATGCATGATGTTAAAAAACCCATAGAATACCGCAAGGAATGTTCAGACTAGAAATCATTCACCTGGTGAATGGACTCCAAATGTGAATTGACTCTTACCAGATGTCACATAAACAATCGCTTGAAGAAAGGGTTAAAGATGGACGTCTCGAATCCTCAGTTTATCCAAGAATAGGTGTTTCTTAAAGAATCCTGCCTCTTAGGTGTTGAGCATAAACCTTATGCTTTAAGATGGCTCCCAATAGGTATCTGCAGGATAGTTCCCCATGTATCAAGAATATATAGGCAAGCAATAGTGCATTATCTTCTTAACAAGAGCATTTATTAAAGAAACACACTTACATGGATGGAAAAAAATGGACAGGTAACAGATGTTCGCGGCCGCTCTGCAGCGCGGTCCGCGAGTAGTGATAGCGCGGCTTCTCCACCCAACGCGTTTCCCCTTACAAAGGCGTCCACTGGGATTGGAGTGTGAGCCGCGCCATCACCATCCGCTCTTTTATGCTGTAAATGATTGAATTCAGCACTTCCTGTGTCACGGAGGTCAACCCGGAACTGGAAGTGATGCAATACATGATGCGCATTTCCTGTGGACTCTCAAGACTCGGAAGATAAACATTGTGTATTCAGGTGTTTAACTTCCTCATAGACGGCCATAGATATTCAGCATAATGAAAACATGCAAAATTACCACCGTATTACCATAAACGGCCACTAGAGGTCGCAAAACGGAATCCATAGGATTAAACAGGAAGCACATCGATAATGAGAGAAAAATAAGATTAAAATACTAAAATAAAAGGTTAAGAAATCAAAATATAATAGGATATATTCTGAACTTATTAAAATAGTATTAAATAGTTTATTTAAAAGGGACATAGCCCTAAAATCTAAAGTGCTGAATTCATTAAAAAAAATGGATTTTTGTAAGATCTTACCGTAAAATCCTTTTCTCTTAAGCTCATTGACAGACGTAGTCTTCTTGATTCTCAAGAGCTGGGTTATGTTGTCTCCGCAGGAGTAGGACTAGGCAGAAAGACAAAACGTTCTGGCTCCACCTTAGGGGCAGTCCCTGAGGGTATATCCTCCCTCTCTCTGCTACAGGGAATCAGTTCTGTTTTAAAGCAGTACAGAGAATTTAACCCAACCCAACTCAATGATAGAGGGGCGGGTACTACGTCTGTCAATGAGCTTAAGAGAAAAGGATTTTACGGTAAGATCTTACAAAAATCCATTTTTCTCTATCGCTCATTGACAGACGTAGTCTTCTTGATTCTCAAGAGCTGGGACATCCAGAAGCAGTGCCACAAATGAGGGGTGGGATTGACAAAATCAAATCCAATCTAGAAGGCCCAACCGGTGCCAAACTAGAAGTTTTAAAGGCTCATTATAAACAAAAAATGAGACTAAAGAAAAATTTTCCAACGGAAAAAACCCTCGAGGTAGACCACTGGTCTCCTCAAATTGCGGCCTGCAAAACCTTGCGGCCAAACGAGGCATCAGACGATGCCATTACATCAACTTTATAATGTTTAGTAAAGGTATGCACCGACGACCAGGTAGCCGCCTTGCACACCTGGACCACTGACGCCTGATGGCGAAAGGCCCATGACGCACTAAGTGCCTGAGTGGAGTGCGCCTTAACAGGGAACGGGGGCTCCCGACCCTTAATAGAATAAGCCTGTACTACCGTCTGTCTGATCCATCTGGAAATGGTCGCGGCAGATGCAGGCAACCCCTTTTTGGGTCCATCTGGGATCACAAAAAGTGAATCCGTCTTGCGAAACGAGTCTGTCGTTTTCAAGTATACCCTGATTGCCCACACCACATCCAAGGAGTGTAAAGCAAACTCCCGAGGATGACTGGGCTTAGGACACAGGGAAGGTAATACAATTTCTTCATTCAGATGAAATTCTGAAATCACTTTTGGTAGGAAGGATGGATTCGGACGAAGAACCACCTTATCTCTATGAACCACCAGATATGGTGAACGACAAGATAATGCGGCCAGTTCTGACACCCTGCGTGCAGAAGTAATAGCCACCAAGAAGGCCACCTTCTGGGACAACGTGGGTAGAGGAATCTCCCTAATATCTTCAAAGGGAGGTTTCTGAAGAACCGACAACACTAAATTAAGATCCCAGGGGGGTAACGGCGCGTGCACTGGCGGAGCCAGATGTCGCACCCCCTGGATGAAGTTCCGCACCAAGGAATGAGTAGCCAAAGGCTTCTGAAAGAAGATGGCTAATGCTGAGACCTGACCCTTGATAGTACTCAAGGCCAGTTTCTGCTCAACCCCTTGTTGCAGAAAAGCCAATATTCGACTAATCGAATAAGACCGAGGACGGAACCCCAAAGGTTCACACCATGCAATGTAGGACTTCCATGTGCGATGATAAATCTTTCTGGAAGTCGCTTTCCTTGCTTCAACTAGAGTAGGAATAACTGAAGCTGACAAACCTTTGTCCTTCAGCACCTGGGTCTCAATAGCCAGGCCGTTAAAGCCAGCGATCGTAAAGCAGGATGGAAGATCGGTCCCTAAGACAGTAGATCCTCCCTGAGAGGAAGTCTCCACGGGACGTCCGCCACCAGTCTGACCATGTCGGCGTACCAAGCTCGACGAGGCCAGTCCGGCGCTACCAGGATTACTGGGATTCCTTCCTCCTCTATCCTGCGAAGAAGTCTTGGCAGTAACGCGAGAGGAGGGAAGGCATATATTAGCTGGTATTGCCCCCACGGGGCGATCAGTGCGTCTGCGGTTTCTGCTAGAGGATCGCGGGAGCGAGCCACGAATCTCTGAACTTTCCTGTTGAATCGTGATGCCAACAGATCCACATCCGGGGTGCCCCACCGTAGGCACAACTGGTGGAAAACGTCTGGATGGAGGGACCATTCCCCCTGATCCAGGGTCTGACGGCTGAGATAATCTGCCTGCCAATTCTCCACACCCGGAATAAACACCGCAGAGATTGCTGGAACAAATCGTTCCGCCCAGCGAAGAATGCAAGCCACTTCTTTGGCCGCTCGGACACTCTTGGTGCCCCCCTGGTGATTGACATAAGCCACGGCCGTGGCATTGTCCGACTGGATCCGAACCGGGCTGCCCTGGAGCTGCTCGGTCCAGTGAATCAGACAAAGTCTGATCGCTCTCAGTTCCAATACATTTATTGGTAACCTGGATTCTTCCGGGGACCAAAGTCCCTGGACAGATAACTGACCGAGAATTCCTCCCCATCCGGATAGACTGGCATCCGTGGTCACTATCGTCCAATATATTGGCAGAAATGACTTTCCCTGGCTGAGCATCGGAGACCGAAGCCACCAGACCAGAGACTCTCTGGTCTGTTTGCTCAATCGGATCTGATTGTCCAGGGATTCCGGATTCCGATTCCATCTGAGAAGAATCTCTTGCTGAAGAATTCGGGTATGGGACTGGGCAAATGGGACTGCTTCGAACGAAGCCACCATCAACCCCAGAACCCTCATGCAAGTCCGAAGGGAAGACCAGCTGTTGGACAGTAACAACTGGACTGCTGATTGAATCTTTCGGAGTTTCCCTACCGGAAGAAAAACTCTTGTCCTGACTGTGTCTAGAATTAGACCCAGATATTCGAGCCTCTGGGTGGGAACTAGAAATGACTTTTGCTGGTTCACCAGCCACCCGAATTCCTGTAAAGAAATCATAGTAATTTCTATGTTTTGTAGCAAGGTCTGAGGAGACTCTGCATGAAGCAGAAGATCGTCTAGGTAACCAAGGATCGATATACCTCTTTGGCGCAGAAGTGCGAACATTGGGGCCAACACCTTTGTGAAGACCCGCGGAGCCGTGGCGAGACCGAAAGGTAACGCCACAAACTGATAGTGGTTCTCTTCTACGGAAAAGCGTAGAAACCGCTGATGTCCTGCGAAAATGGGAATGTGAAGATAGGCGTCCTTGATGTCTATGGACGCTAGGACATCCCCTGGATGCAGGAAGGCTGCTACCGTGCGAATGGACTCCATTCTGAATCTTCTTATGTTGACGAAAGAATTGAGTGCTCTTAAGTCCAGAATTGGACGCACTTTGCCCTCTTTCCTGGGTATTGTAAACAGGTTTGAATAAAACCCTTGAAACCATTCTGTCCAAGGAACGTGGACTACCACTCCTTGTTGTAGTAAATCTGTGACTGCTCTCCGCAGATCTTCTAAACGATCTGAGGATAGTCGGATATTGGAAGGGAAGAATCGCGCCGGTGGGAGAGATCGAAACTCGATCTTGTACCCTGACCTTATGACTTCGCAAACCCATTTGTCCGGGATTCTGGAAAGCCATGGATCCGGGAACCGGCGAAGACGTCCCCCCACCCCAGTTATGGGTGGGGGCGCACCTTCAGGCTTTGGATGGTTTATCTTCAGGTCTGGAGGGGGCGGGCTTTTGCTTGCCCGACCAACGACCCCTGACGCCTCCTGCAGGAGCTTTGGAGGACTTAGTTTTTTCACCCGCGGGACGAAAAAACCTCTTGTGAGCAGAAAAAGAAGGCCCTCGTCTTTGACGAGTTCCTCTACCTTTAAAATTTTGCGGTAAAAAGGTGCTCTTTCCACCCGTGAGATCTTTAATGATCTCATCTAAGTTGGCTCCAAATAGACGCTCTCCTGAAAAGGGGATATTAGCCAATGCTTTTTTGGAACCTTGGTCGGCTAACCAACCTTTTAGCCACAGTGTACGCCTGAGAACCACTGCTGAGACTGATGCTCGCGCCAATAATGGAGTGGCGTCTAACGCCGCATCACACACAAACTGTAACCCCTGTATCATTTGTTCCAACAAATCTGATACCGCCTGAGGGACCTCTTCTAAGTCCCGGCGTAACCACTTGGTCCATTCAGTTACAGCCTGCGAAACCAGACCAATAGCTATTATAGGTCTGAAAGCTGATCCAATCAAGGAAAACATGGTGCGAGACATAGCTTCTATCTTGCGATCCACTGGATCTTTAAAAGACGGAGCGTCTTCTAAAGGAATAACCGTGGCTTTATTCAATCTAGCAATTGGTGAATCCACCACAGGTGGTTCTGTCCATTTCTTAATAAGGGTTTCCTCAAACGGATAACGCCTGTCAATGCGTTTAGAAATAGTAAAAGTGCGTTTTGGCAGACGCCATTCTTCTTCGATTGGATTGCCAAAACATTTGGGCAATGGAAAAACCTTCGCCACTTTGATGCGTTTTTTAGTCCCAAAAGGGATTTCAGTTTCAGCTATTTCCGATGGAATAACCTGTAACCTTCAGGTCTCTTGAACAGATACAATGAGTGCGTTTACCAACGCTTCCTCTCGGGCTATGGCGGATGCCGAAACATCCTCCTCACTGTCTGAAGAGACAGGACCCGAGACACCAATCCCAGATGAAGTACCTGCAACTGCAGAAATAGGCTCAGAGTCTGAATTCGAGGTTTCAGATAATAAGGGGTTAGGTGGGGGTCGCTTTCTTGCGCCCTGTCCCTGACAAGCCACTTCCACCCGGGACACAAAAGTTTCCATAATAGCTGACAATGATTCAATTGTCAATGGGGTGATACATGAGTGGCAGGGTCCATGTTAATACAGGACACCTTTGCCAGCAAAACAAAAAACTTTTTTTTTTTTTGTGTGTCTCCCCCTAGCGCAATAGCGCCCCTCAGAGTACCTGCTTCTCGATCCCACAGAGAGAGAGAGGGACCCCCAAGGCTCACCAACCGATGCAGTGCAGTTTCCAACCAACTGCAGTCAGCGTCTGTCTTACACAGACTGGAAGGAGCTGTTTGCTTTTTCCCGGGTAGAAGGCGTGGCTCCGCCCCCTGTGTACGCCTTCCGGCGTTCCCAGCTCTCCACGAGATAGCTGGGCTCACAAAACATGGCCGCCCCCATAGAAGAGACATAAGACTCCAAAAACATGGCGGCCGGCGTGACCTGAGGACATACATGCATTCGGTCTACGGCAAAATGGCGGCGGACCGCCGAAATCGTTTTCCCAGCACATCCACCTGCATCTCTGCTAAGAGGCGATATATGGATCTACAGAAGATACACTACACATAAGGTAGGATTGTATCTCCTATGTCTGCTGTAATGTTACAGTCTGCTGGGTAGAGTGTTAGCTCTTAAACCAAGTCCACTTCCCACAAACACATGCTGTATTACAAGGGGGACTTGTAAGTATCAGATATATACTGACCATATATGGAGGGGCCCATAATACATACTGCCTCATAACGAGGAAAAAAGGGAACGTTTACTCACCATACCGAACCGACAGGCACCCTCTCTTCACAATACCCTCTCCACCGGGGTGGGGGTTTGTGGACCACTCCGGACGCCTCGACTCTCTGGTACCTGGCGTCCAAGCGAGACTTTTAACTCGCAAAGTCAGTCCCTTCACTGGGACTCCGTCGCGGCCGACCCAGCGCGGAGCTCTGGTCTGCACGCGCTCGTAGGCAGAAACCGGGGTGACCACTGGATCTCAACATCCAGCCCGTCGCCCGGCCCCGCATACTTACTTGAATAAGCGCAATGCCATGGTCTGCGCGCGCTCGTAGGCCGGCTGGGGTGACCACAAGTGTCGCCCAGTCCGGCATTTTTTGCTTGAAGATCTCACAGGACAAAACACTGGAGAAAAACTACCTAAAAAATGTCTTTTTCTTAAAGAAAAAAAGTCTTGCCAGGACCAAAAGATCCCAGCAAGGAACTTAGGTCCTTACTCCTGACTAGACAGAAAAAAACTGATTCCCTGTAGCAGAGAGAGGGAGGATATACCCTCAGGGACTGCCCCTAAGGTGGAGCCAGAACGTTTTGTCTTTCTGCCTAGTCCTACTCCTGCGGAGACAACATAACCCAGCTCTTGAGAATCAAGAAGACTACGTCTGTCAATGAGCGATAGAGAAAATATATTGGATAGAGATATATATCAAATATACTCGATCCTGTAGACATATAAAATACGTAATATAAAATAATAAATTATGTGAAAGTTACGACTATACCATGAGCAATGATAGGATAGAATTATCACTAAAATTCAAGATCACAAAATATATATACTGGAAAAATATACATATATAAATACATGAAAAAATGCTTAATAAATGTATAATATATGTAAAATTATTAAAAGAGTGTAAAAGGAGAAAAACTGAATGAGATGCTTAACAATTGTTAATGTGGGCATTGATGTCCCAATCTATATTGAGACCTAAAGGTCGGTAACATTTAAGGAGATGTATCCAAAAAGTCTTTCTTTTTGATATCGTTCTCCTAAGGTTACTGCCCCTCTAGTGTGGAGTATATTTTTCAATAGCAACCACTTGGAGGTTGGTAGGGTTACGATGGTGAAATTTAGCGTAGTGTTGAGAAATGCTGTGACCTACAAAACCTTTTTTGATATTAGATATGTGTTCTCCGACCCGAATGCTTAAAGTGCGAATGGTCCTACCCACATATTGAAAGCCGCAACTGCAGCTCAAAAGGTAAACTACGCCTTTTGTGTGGCATGAGATGAAATCTTTAATTTTATATGTGTTTCCCGTAACATTGGAAGAGAACGTTTGGGTCCTGGTTGTCTTGGACTCCATGCAGGTGTTGCATTTTTTACAAGGAAAGAAACCTTTCAAATTCCCGAACATAACCGGAACTACCGGTTTCTCAACAGGATTTTGTGCAACCAAATCCTTCAAGTTTTGGGATCTGTTAAAGATCACTTGGGGTCTTTCTGGGAGGGTAGGGCCCAGAGTTTTATCTTCTTTTAAAGCTTTTCAATGCTTTTGAAGGCTTTGTTTAATCCAATGATGATGATTGGACAAGGTGGTCAAAAAAGCAAACTCAAATTTGAAAGGATCATTACCACTTTCTATTCTTTCCATAGCTCTCATCATATCTGCTTGTTTATACTTAGCTACTGCTTGTATGTCTTCTTCTAAGACCTCAGCATTATACCCTTTTTAAATGAATTTGTCTTTCAGAATTTCTGTCTGAGATTTAAAATCCATATCGTTGGTGCAATTGCGGCAAATTCTTCTGAATTGTCCTTTGGGGACAGCTTTCAACCATGTGGAGTGGTGACAGCTGTCAAGGGGAATGAAACCATTCCTATCGGTCGGTTTGAAATACATAGACCACTTCCTTCAGCCCATGGTCCAAGACACTCCAGCCTTTCTAAAGGACACGTCTCAATGCATAAAAGAAATTAGAAGTTGAGGGTAATATTTTGCTAGTGACTGTGGACGTCGCGTCCCTATACACTATTATACCACACGACATGGGGTATGAGGCAGTTAGGACCTTTTTGGATTTGAACAATGAGATTCCTCTTAAGCAAAAAAAGTTTATCTTGGAACTCCTGATATTTGGCATGGAGCACAATTATTTTTATTATGGTGGAGAATTTTATTTACATAAGACCGGCGTGGCTATGGGGGATAAATTTGCCCTCATTCTCGCCAATCTTTTTATGGCTCTCTGGGAGGATCGCAACATTTACACGGATCTAGCCAACAAATTGATCTTTTGGAGAATATATATATATCGACGATGCTTTGTTATTGTGCAGAGGAGACATTGATTCATTGCATCAGTTTATAGACCAATTGAATTGCAATAATTGGGGAATAAGATTTTCGTACCAATATAGTGATAAATCCATTAATTTTTTAGATTTGGTGATCACCAGGCAAGGTCTAAGTTTTTAAACTAAATCTTATTTCAAACTGACCAATAGGAATGGTTTCATTCCCCTTGACAGCTGTCATCACTCCACATGGTTGAAAGCTGTCACCAAAGGACAATTCAGAAGAATTTGGCGCAATTGCACCAACGATATGGATTTTAAATCTCAGACAGAAATTCTGAAAGACAAATTCATTCAAAAAGGGTATAATGCTGAGGTCTTAGAAGAAGACATACAAGCAGTAGCTAAGTATAAACAAGCAGATATGGTGAGATCTATGGAAAGAATAGAAAGTGGTAATGATCCTTGCAAATTTGAGTTTTCTTTTTTTACCACCTTTTCCAATCATCATCATTGGATTAAACAAAGCCTTCAAAAGCATTGGAAAGTTTTTTAAAGAAGATAAAAATCTGGGCCCTACCCTCCTGGAAAGACCCCAAGTGATCTTTAAAAGATCCCAAAACTTGAAGGATTTGGTTGCACAAAATCCTGTTGAGAAACCGGTAGTTCCGGTTATGTTCGGGAATTTGAAAGGTTTCTTTCCTTGTAAAAAATGCAACACCTGCATGGAGTCCAAGACAACCAGGACCCAAACGTTCTCTTCCAATGTTACGGGAAACACATATAAAATTAAAGATTTCATCTCATGCCACACAAAAGGCGTAGTTTACCTTTTGAGCTGCAGTTGCGGCTTTCAATATGTGGGTAGGACCATTCGCACTTTAAGCATTCGGGTCGGAAAACACATATCTAATATCAAAAAGGTTTTGTAGGTCACAGCGTTTCTCAACACTACGCTAAATTTCACCATCGTAACCCTACCAACCTCCAAGTTGTTGCTATTGAAAATATACTCCACACTGGAGGGGCAGTAACTAGGGTTGAGCGGACACCTAGATGTCCGTGTTCGACGGGTTCGGCCGAACTTTAAAAAAAAGTCCGGGTCCGTGTCCCGGACTTTTACCGAACTTTTCCCGGACACCGAACCCCATTAAAGTCTATGGGGACCCGAACTTTAAGGCACTAAAATGGCTCTAAAACACCAAAGGAAAGGGCTAGAGTGCTGCAAATGGCAGCAAAACGTAATTAAGAGCATGGCAAGTGCTCTGCAAACAAATGTGGATAGGGAAATAACTTAAAACAACAAAAAAAAACAGAAAAATAAAACAATGTTCTTCTTCATCTCTGAAGGACGAGGCCCATATGGAGTAGGAGGGAGGTTGAGGTGGTGGTGGATGTGGCGGTGACATAGGCGTGCGCACAGGGTGTGCTGGGTGTGCCTGGGCACACCCTAATCACCTAGGGCACATAGCATTGCCAGTGAGGAGATGGGAAAGATCTCCCTGGGACCTGCTCTGCTCTATTTCTCCTTGCCTACAGGTACATGGCCCCGATACATTACTCTCCCTGCTGGCAAACACATGCATGTGTATTTCAACTTTGGGGTGCACACCTTAATGCAATAGGCTGCGCACACCTATGGGCGGTGTAGGTGGAAGCGGCGGTGGAGGAGGACCAGGGCCGGATTAACAGCATCATGGGCTTGGTGCTGAGGATTTTGAAGGGCCTTAGGGCCGTGCCTTGCCATGCACCCAGAGGAGGAAGGGTGCAGCCATGCATGCCTAATTCAACATGGGATGCTGTCTCTGAAGCCCATAAACACATCCATGCATCGCCAACTGTCCCTCCTTGTCCGGCCTTCACGCTGTGTGGGGAGGTTCTGAGGGTGCTGCCTGGGGAAGCGAGCATAGAAGCCAGACTTCTGTGTTTACAAGTGACAGAAGAGCGGTAACAGTGAATATGGCCAACCCGGGGCCTATATAAAAGGTAGGGGCCTGGAGCTGCAGCTCCAATAGACCCTACATTAATCTGGCCCTGAGGAGGAGGACGAGGTAGCCAACACTGCTTCTTTTCACAAATTTTAAATGAGGGTACACCCCAAAAGAGTGAGAAAGAGCAAAAATGGAACAATGGGTGGGTAAGGTCGGTATCCATTGCTATTCTGCATAAGGTACGGAAAAGTCCCGTGGGATCCATGCCTGGTTCATTTTAATGAACGTGAGCTTGTCCACATTGTCTCTGGACAGGCGGCTGCGCTTGTCTGTTATAACGCCCCCAGCCGTGCTAAATACCCGTTCAGATAATACACTGGCTGCAGGGCACGCCAGCACCTCCAAGGCGTAAAGGGCAAGCTCAGGCCATGTGCCCAATTTGGAGACCCAGAAGTTGAAGGGGGCAGACCCGTCATTCACTACATGTAGGCGTGTGCACACATACTGCTCCACCATGTTGGTAAAATGCTGCCTCCTGCTAAGACGTTCCATCTGAGCTGCTGGTGCTGCTGTTTGTTGTGGCGTGCTGACAAAGCTTTTCCACATTTCGGCCATGCTAACCCTGCCTTCTGAGGTGCTGGCGGTGCCCTGGTTGCGTTGGCGACCTCCTCCTCCTCCTCCTCTGCCTTGTGCTTCCACTGTGGCCCCGCTGTCAGATGGGAATGCCAGCAGCATGGCGTCTACCAGCGTGCGCTTGTACTCGCGCATCTTGCGATCGCGCTCCAGTGAGTGAATTAAGGACGGTACGTTGTCCTTGTAACGGGGATCCAGCAGCGTGGCCACCCAGTAATCAGCACAAGTTAGAATGTGGGCAACTCGGCGGTCGTTGTGGAGACACTGCAGCATGTAATCGCTCATGTGTGCCAGGCTGCCCAGAGGCAACGAAAGGCTGTCCTCTGTGGGAGGTGTATGGTCCGTGTCCTCTGTATCCCCCCAGCCACGCACCAGTGATGGCCATGAGCTGGCCTGGGTGCCACCCTGCTGTGAACATGGTTCCATCTCCTCCTCCAGCTCCTCCTCCTCCTCATCCTCCTCATCCTCCAGAACTGTGCCCCTGCTGGACAATTGCGTCCCTGGCGTTTGCGTGTGCAGGAACCCACCCTCGGAGCCCCTTGCGAATGACTGCCCTGAAAGCCTTGGAAATGTTACCTCTTCATCCTCCTCCTCCTCCTCATCCTGTGCCACATCCTCTTCCATCATCGCCCGAATTGTTTTTTCAAGGAGGCATAGAAGTGGGATAGTTAAGCTGAGAACGGCGTCATTGCCACTGGCCATGTTGGTGGAGTACTCAAAACAGCGCAACAAGGCACACAGGTCTCGCATGGAGGCCCAGTTATTGGTGGTGAAGTGGTGCTGTTCCGCAGAGCGACTCACGCGTGCGTGCTGCAGCTGAAACTCCACTATGGCCTGCTGCTGCTCGCACAGTCTTTCCAGCATGTGCAAGGTGGAGTTCCACCTTGTGGGCACGTCACATATGAGGCGGTGAGCGGGAAGGCCGAAGTTACGCTGCAGCGCTGCCAGGCGAGCAGCAGCAGGGTGAGAACGCCGAAAGTGCGCACAAACGGCCCGCACTTTCTGCAGCAGCTCTGACATATCGGGGTAGTTTTTAAGGAACCTCTGCACCACCAAATTCAGCACATGCGCCAGGCAAGGGATGTGCGTCAAACCGGCTAGGCCCAGAGCTGCTATGAGATTTCGCCCGTTATCGCACACCACCAGGCCGGGCTTGAGGCTCGCTGGCAGCAACCACTCATTTGTCTGCTGTTCCATGCTCCTCCACAACTCCTGCGCGGTGTGTGGTTTGTCCCCCAAACAGGCAAGTTGTAAAACTGCCTGCTGTCGTTTACCCCTGGCCGTGCTGAAGTTGGTGGTGAAGGTGTTACGCTGTCCGGATGAGGAGGCGGTAGAGGATGAGGAAGCGGAGTAGGAGGAGTTAGGAACAGGAGGCAAACTGAAGCGCCCTGCAATCCTCGGTGGTGGAAGGACATGCGCCAAATTGCTATCCGCCTCAGGCCCATCCGCCACTGCATTTACCCAGTGTGCCGTTAGGGAGATATAACGCCCCTGACCGTGCTTACTGGTCCACGTATCCGTAGTTAGGTGGACCTTGGCACAGATGGCGTTGCGCAGTGCACACCTGATTTTTTCCCCCACTTGGTTGTGCAGGGAAGGGATGGCTTGCCTGGAAAAGTAGTGGCGGCTGGGCACGACGTACTGTGGGACAGCCACCGACATAAGGTTTTTAAAACTGTGCGTCTCCACCAGACGGAATGACAGCATTTCAAAGGCCAATAATTTTGAAATGCTGGCATTCAGGGCCAGGGATCGCGGGTGGGTAGGGGGGTACTTCCTCTTCCTCTCAAGTGTTTGGGAGATGGAAAGCTGAACGCTTCCACGGGACATTGTGGAGATGGTTGTTGGTGACCCAGGTGGTGGTGTTGCTGACAGATCGTCTGTTTGCGGGGTGGCAGGTGCCGGTATCACTACAGATGTGGCTGGAGCGGCCGAGACTGCAGCAGAAGAGGAAGCAGGATGAGCCAGAGACGTTTCTTGGTTTTGAAGGTGTGTACTCCACTGCAGCTCGTGCTTTGCACTTAGATGCCTGATCATGCAGGTTGTGCTCAGGTTGAGAAGGTTCATGCCTCGCTTCAAGCTCTGATTGCACAGGGTGCAAACCACTCGTGTCCTGTCATCAGCACATTTTCTAAAGAACTTCCACGCTAGAGAACTCCTTTGAGCTGACTTTGGTGCGCTCGTTCCCTTGCTGCGTTGGGCAGTAGCGGGCGTAGTGTCTAGGGCACGGCCGCTCCGCTTCTGCACCCTGCTCCCTCTTCTGCTGTGCTGGTGGCTCTGTGCGACCACCGCCTCTTCCTCCAAACTACTCAGTTCACCTGCATGACGTTCATTCCATGTGGGGTCGAGGACCTCATCGTCCTCCACATCATCTTCCACCCAGTCTTCACCCCTGCCCTCCTTGTCGGTCTCCACAATGCTGAACGCCGCAGCAGTTGGCACCTGCGTTTCGTCATCATCGGAGACGTGCTGCGATGATCCTTGCATGTACTCATCTTGAGGAATAAGTGGTTGGGCATCGCTGCACTCAATCTCTTCCACTTCTGGGGCAGGGCTAGGTGGATGGCCCTGGGAAACCCTGCTGACAGAGTCCTCAAAAAGAATAAGAGACTGCTGTATGGCTTGGGGCTCAGACTGCTGGCCTGATTTGCAAGGGGGTGAGGTGAAAGACGGTTGGACATTGGCTGCAGGTGCCAACTCTGACCTTTCTGCAGTAGACTGGGTGGGAGACAATGTGAAGGAACTGGAGGCACTGTCAGCAGCAAACCAATCTACTATCGCCTCAACTTGTTCTGGCCTCATCACTTCTAGGGGCGTTTGATGCCCTACCAAATACTGATGCAGGTTCTGTCGCCTACTCACACTTGAGGAAGGTGTTTCACTTGTGCGTGTAGCTGGCACAGATCGACCATGTCCTCTCCTTGCAACAGGAGCTCTACCAGCAGCACCACGACCCAGGCCACGGCCCTTATTTGACGGTCTCCTCATATTTCTGTAATTTAAGATCTTGCCCTAGAAAGGTTTTTATTGAATAGCGGAATAGAAAATATGATCCAAAAAAAGTGTATGTATATCACACGTACACAACCACACTAGGCCCCAATTACTATTGTTTGTACCCCTAAAAGGCTAGATGAGGAGTAGGGGGAGTATGGAACAGGCAGCACCCTCAAACCTTCAGAAGTATGAGATGAACCCCAACAACTTGGAAAGGTGGATCTCTCTCACACGTACCGACACAGACTATCCCGCAATTCAATTGATCCTCAAAGGTTTTTATTGAATAGCGGAATAGGAAATATGATCAAAAAAAGTGTATGTATCTCGCACGTACACAACCACACTAGGCCCCAATTACTATTGTTTGTACCCCTAAAAGGCTAGATGAGGAGTAGGGGGGGTATGGAACAGGCAGCACCCTCAAACCTTCAGAAGTATGAGATGAACCCCAACAACTTGGAAAGGTGGATCTCTCTCACACGTACCGACACAGACTATCCCGCAATTCAATTGATCCCCAAAGGTTTTTATTGAATAGCGGAATAGGAAATATGATCAAAAAAAGTGTATGTATCTCACACGTACAGAAACACACTAGGCCCCAATTACTATTGTTTGTACACCTAAAAGGATGGATGAGGAGGAGGAGGAGTATGGAACAGGCAGCACCCTCAAAGCTTCAGAAGTATGAGATGAACCCCAAAAACTTGGAAAGGTGGATCTCACACGTACCGACACAGACTATTCCGCAATTTAATTGATCCCCAAAGGTTTTTATTGAATAGCGGAATAGGAAATATGATCAAAAAATGTGTATGTATCTCACACGTACAGAAGCACACTAGGCCCCAATTACTATTGTTTGTACACCTAAAAGGATGGATGAGGAGGAGGAGGAGTATGGAACAGGCAGCACCCTCAAAGCTTCAGAAGTATGAGATGAACCCCAAAAACTTGGAAAGGTGGATCTCACACGTACCGACACAGACTATCCCGCAATTTAATTGATCCCCAAAGGTTTTTATTGAATAGCGGAATAGGAAATATGATCAAAAAATGTGTATGTATCTCACACGTACAGAAGCACACTAGGCCCCAATTACTATTGTTTGTACACCTAAAAGGATGGATGAGGAGGAGGAGGAGTATGGAACAGGCAGCACCCTCAAAGCTTCAGAAGTATGAGATGAACCCCAAAAACTTGGAAAGGTGGATCTCACACGTACCGACACAGACTATCCCGCAATTTAATTGATCCCCAAAGGTTTTTATTGAATAGCGGAATAGGAAATATGATCAAAAAATGTGTATGTATCTCACACGTACAGAAGCACACTAGGCCCCAATTACTATTGTTTGTACACCTAAAAGGATGGATGAGGAGGAGGAGGAGTATGGAACAGGCAGCACCCTCAAAGCTTCAGAAGTATGAGATGAACCCCAAAAACTTGGAAAGGTGGATCTCACACGTACCGACACAGACTATCCCGCAATTTAATTGATCCCCAAAGGTTTTTATTGAATAGCGGAATAGGAAATATGATCAAAAAAAGTGTATGTATCTCGCACGTACAGAAACACACTAGGCCCCAATTACTATTGTTTGTACACCTAAAAGGATGGATGAGGAGGAGGAGGAGTATGGAACAGGCAGCACCCTCAAAGCTTCAGAAGTATGAGATGAACCCCAAAAACTTGGAAAGGTGGATCTCACACGTACCGACACAGACTATTCCGCAATTTAATTGATCCCCAAAGGTTTTTATTGAATAGCGGAATAGGAAATATGATCAAAAAATGTGTATGTATCTCACACGTACAGAAGCACACTAGGCCCCAATTACTATTGTTTGTACACCTAAAAGGATGGATGAGGAGGAGGAGGAGTATGGAACAGGCAGCACCCTCAAAGCTTCAGAAGTATGAGATGAACCCCAAAAACTTGGAAAGGTGGATCTCACACGTACCGACACAGACTATCCCGCAATTTAATTGATCCCCAAAGGTTTTTATTGAATAGCGGAATAGGAAATATGATCAAAAAAAGTGTATGTATCTCGCACGTACACAACCACACTAGGCCCCAATTACTATTGTTTGTACCCCTAAAAGGCTAGATGAGGAGTAGGGGGGGTATGGAACAGGCAGCACCCTCAAACCTTCAGAAGTATGAGATGAACCCCAACAACTTGGAAAGGTGGATCTCTCTCACACGTACCGACACAGACTATCCCGCAATTCAATTGATCCTCAAAGGTTTTTATTGAATAGCGGAATAGGAAATATGATCAAAAAAAGTGTATGTATCTCGCACGTACACAACCACACTAGGCCCCAATTACTATTGTTTGTACCCCTAAAAGGCTAGGAGTAGGGGGAGTATGGAACAGGCAGCACCCTCAAACCTTCAGAAGTATGAGATGAACCCCAACAACTTGGAAAGGTGGATCTCTCTCACACGTACCAACACAGACTATCCCCCAATTTAACTGATCCCCAGAGGTTTTTGATTAAATAGCGGAATAGAAAATATGATCCCAAAAAAGTGTATGTATATCACACGTACACAACCACACTAGGCCCCAATTACTATTGTTTGTACCCCTAAAAGGCTAGGAGTAGGGGGAGTATGGAACAGGCAGCACCCTCAAACCTTCAGAAGTATGAGATGAACCCCAAAAACTTGGAAAGGTGGATCTCTCTCACACGTACCAACACAGACTATCCCCCAATTTAACTGATCCCCAGAGGTTTTTGATTAAATAGCGGAATAGAAAATATGATCCCAAAAAAGTGTATGTATATCACACGTACACAACCACACTAGGCCCCAATTACTATTGTTTGTACCCCTAAAAGGCTAGGAGTAGGGGGAGTATGGAACAGGCAGCACCCTCAAACCTTCAGAAGTATGAGATGAACCCCAACAACTTGGAAAGGTGGATCTCTCTCACACGTACCAACACAGACTATCCCCCAATTTAACTGATCCCCAGAGGTTTTTGATTAAATAGCGGAATAGAAAATATGATCCCAAAAAAGTGTATGTATATCACACGTACACAACCACACTAGGCCCCAATTACTATTGTTTGTACCCCTAAAAGGCTAGGAGTAGGGGGAGTATGGAACAGGCAGCACCCTCAAACCTTCAGAAGTATGAGATGAACCGCCAACAACTTGGAAAGGTGGATCTCTCTCACACGTACCAACACAGACTATCCCCCAATTTAACTGATCCCCAGAGGTTTTTGATTAAATAGCGGAATAGAAAATATGATCCCAAAAAAGTGTATGTATATCACACGTACACAACCACACTAGGCCCCAATTACTATTGTTTGTACCCCTAAAAGGCTAGGAGTAGGGGGGAGTATGGAACAGGCAGCACCCTCAAACCTTCAGAAGTATGAGATGAACCCCAACAACTTGGAAAGGTGGATCTCTCTCACACGTACCAACACAGACTATCCCCCAATTTAACTGATCCCCAGAGGTTTTTGATTAAATAGCGGAATAGAAAATATGATCCCAAAAAAGTGTATGTATATCACACGTACACAACCACACTAGGCCCCAATTACTATTGTTTGTACCCCTAAAAGGCTAGGAGTAGGGGGGAGTATGGAACAGGCAGCACCCTCAAACCTTCAGAAGTATGAGATGAACCCCAACAACTTGGAAAGGTGGATCTCTCTCACACGTACCAACACAGACTATCCCCCAATTTAACTGATCCCCAGAGGTTTTTGATTAAATAGCGGAATAGAAAATATGATCCCAAAAAAGTGTATGTATATCACACGTACACAACCACACTAGGCCCCAATTACTATTGTTTGTACCCCTAAAAGGCTAGGAGTAGGGGGAGTATGGAACAGGCAGCACCCTCAAACCTTCAGAAGTATGAGATGAACCCCAACAACTTGGAAAGGTGGATCTCTCTCACACGTACCAACACAGACTATCCCCCAATTTAACTGATCCCCAGAGGTTTTTGATTAAATAGCGGAATAGAAAATATGATCCCAAAAAAGTGTATGTATATCACACGTACACAACCACACTAGGCCCCAATTACTATTGTTTGTACCCCTAAAAGGCTAGGAGTAGGGGGAGTATGGAACAGGCAGCACCCTCAAACCTTCAGAAGTATGAGATGAACCCCAACAACTTGGAAAGGTGGATCTCTCTCACACGTACCAACACAGACTATCCCCCAATTTAACTGATCCCCAGAGGTTTTTGATTAAATAGCGGAATAGAAAATATGATCCCAAAAAAGTGTATGTATATCACACGTACACAACCACACTAGGCCCCAATTACTATTGTTTGTACCCCTAAAAGGCTAGGAGTAGGGGGAGTATGGAACAGGCAGCACCCTCAAACCTTCAGAAGTATGAGATGAACCCCAACAACTTGGAAAGGTGGATCTCTCTCACACGTACCAACACAGACTATCCCCCAATTTAACTGATCCCCAAAGGTTTTTGATTAAATAGCGGAATAGAAAATATGATCCCAAAAAAGTGTATGTATATCACACGTACACAACCACACTAGGCCCCAATTACTATTGTTTGTACCCCTAAAAGGCTAGGAGTAGGGGGGAGTATGGAACAGGCAGCACCCTCAAACCTTCAGAAGTATGAGATGAACCCCAACAACTTGGAAAGGTGGATCTCTCTCACACGTACCAACACAGACTATCCCCCAATTTAACTGATCCCCAGAGGTTTTTGATTAAATAGCGGAATAGAAAATATGATCCCAAAAAAGTGTATGTATATCACACGTACACAACCACACTAGGCCCCAATTACTATTGTTTGTACCCCTAAAAGGCTAGGAGTAGGGGGAGTATGGAACAGGCAGCACCCTCAAACCTTCAGAAGTATGAGATGAACCCCAACAACTTGGAAAGGTGGATCTCTCTCACACGTACCAACACAGACTATCCCCCAATTTAACTGATCCCCAAAGGTTTTTGATTAAATAGCGGAATAGAAAATATGATCCCAAAAAAGTGTATGTATATCACACGTACACAACCACACTAGGCCCCAATTACTATTGTTTGTACCCCTAAAAGGCTAGGAGTAGGGGGAGTATGGAACAGGCAGCACCCTCAAACCTTCAGAAGTATGAGATGAACCCCAACAACTTGGAAAGGTGGATCTCTCTCACACGTACCAACACAGACTATCCCCCAATTTAACTGATCCCCAAAGGTTTTTGATTAAATAGCGGAATAGAAAATATGATCCCAAAAAAGTGTATGTATATCACACGTACACAACCACACTAGGCCCCAATTACTATTGTTTGTACCCCTAAAAGGCTAGGAGTAGGGGGAGTATGGAACAGGCAGCACCCTCAAACCTTCAGAAGTATGAGATGAACCCCAACAACTTGGAAAGGTGGATCTCTCTCACACGTACCAACACAGACTATCCCCCAATTTAACTGATCCCCAAAGGTTTTTGATTAAATAGCGGAATAGAAAATATGATCCCAAAAAAGTGTATGTATATCACACGTACACAACCACACTAGGCCCCAATTACTATTGTTTGTACCCCTAAAAGGCTAGATGAGGAGTAGGGGGAGTATGGAACAGGCAGCACCCTCAAACCTTCAGTATGAGATTGTGTTCACTGTACCCCACAAAGATTGAGTTCACTGCACCCCACAATGATTGTGTTCACTGCACCCCACAAAGATTGTGTTCACTGCACCTCACAAAGATTGTGTTCACTGTACCCCCCAAAGATTGTGTTCACTGCACCCCACAAAGATTCTGTTCACTGTACCCCACAAAGATTGTGTTCACTGCACCCCAAAAAGATTGTGTTCACTGCACCCCAAAAAGGATGTTGTTCACTGCACCCCAAAAAGGATGTTGTTCACTCCACCCCAAAAAGATTGTGTTCACTGCACCCCACAAAGATTGTGTTCACTGCACCCCAAAAAGATTGTGTTCACTGCACCCCAAAAATGATTTTGTTCACTGCACCCCAAAAAGGATTTTGTTCACTGCACCCCAAAAAGGATGTTGTTCACTCCACCCCAAAAAGATTGTGTTCACTGCACCCCAAAAAGATTGTGTTCACTGCACCCCACAAAGGATTTTGTTCACTGCACCCCAAAAAGATTGTGTTCACTGCACCCCAAAAAGGATGTTGTTCACTGCACCCCAAAAAGGATTTTGTTCACTGCACCCCAAAAAGATTGTGTTCACTGCACCCCACAAAGGATTTTGTTCACTGCACCCCACAAAGATTGTGTTCACTGCACACCAAAAAGGATTGTGTTCACTGCACCCCAAAAAGATTGTGTTCACTGCAGCCCAAAAAGATTGTGTTCACTGCAGCCCAAAAAGATTGTGTTCACTGCAGCCCAAAAAGATTGTGTTCACTGCAGCCCAAAAAGATTGTGTTCACTGCAGCTCACACACAGAAAAATGGATGTGGATCACTGACACCTGCCTATCTCCAATCCCACACCACACAGCAATATCGATTGTAGTTTGTAGAACACAGTTTCCCTAAAATTCAGCAGACTCTGTCCCTAACAGGATTGAGAAGAGATCGTAGATCAGGATTGAGTGCAGATTCACCCCACCCCCCACACAGCAATATCGATTGTAGTTTGTAGAACACAGTTTCCCTAAAATTCAGCAGACTCTGTCCCTAACAGGATTGAGAAGAGATCGTAGATCAGGATTGAGTGCAGATTCACCCCACCCCCCACACAGCAATATCGATTGTAGTTTGTAGAACACAGTTTCCCTAAAATTCAGCAGACTCTGTCCCTAACAGGATTGAGAAGAGATCGTAGATCAGGATTGAGTGCAGATTCACCCCACCCCCCACACAGCAATATCGATTGTAGTTTGTAGAAGACACTGACCCTATATAATTCAGCAGACTCTATCCCTAAAATGCCTACAACTCGCCCTGCCTAAACACTCCGACCTGTCCCTCAATTCTATCCGGACACAAATGGTTTTTTCCTGCCTATCTTTCCCTAATCAGCAGCCAGCACGTTGATGTGTGCTCTGTCCCTGAATCTAAGCAGCATAATGACGCCGCTGCGGCTGCCTCGAACTTATAAAGACTTGGTCACATGCTTCAGACGGCCAATCACAGCTACTGAGACATTTGCAGGCATGGCTGGGATGGCTTAAGGCACACCAGTTAAACGATTGTTGATTGGCTGTTGAAAGCCCGCCATGAAAAGAGCGCCAAAGCATGCAAAACCCGGAAATAAAACGACCGAACACGGATTTTTACCCGAACATACAGTAAAGTGTCCGTGTCCGTGTTCGGGTACAAAAAATCCAATTATTCGGTACGAACACGAATAATACAGTCCGTGTTCGCTCAACACTAGCAGTAACCTTAGGAAAACGATATCAAAAAGAGAGACTTTTTGCATACATTTCCTTAAATGTTACTGACCTTTAGGTCTCAATATAGACTGGGACATCAATGCCCACATTAACAATTGTTAAACATCTCATTCAGTTTTTCTCCACCTTTTACACTCTTTTAATAATTTTACATATATTATACATTTATTATGCATTTTTTAATGTTTTTCATGTATTTATATATGTATATTTTATAGTATATAAAAGTATATATATTTTGTGAGCTTGAATTTTAGTGATGATTCTATCCTATCATCGCTCATGGTATAGTCGTAACTTTCACATAATTTATTATTTTATATTATGTATTTTTTATGTCTACAGGATCGAGTATATTTGATATATATTTCTATCCAATATGTTTTTTAATTAATTCAGCACTTTAGATTTTAGGGCTATGTCCCTTTTAAATAAACTATTTAATACTATTTTAATCAGTTCGGAATATATCCTATTATATTTTGATTTTTTAACCTTTTATTTTAGTATTTTAATCTTATTTTTCTCTCATTATCGATGTGCTTCCTGTTTAATCCTATGGATTCCGTTTTGCGACCTCTAGTGGCCGTTTATGGTAATACGGTGGTAATTTTGCATGTTTTCATTATGCTGAATATCTATGGCCGTCTATGAGGAAGTTAAACACCTGAATACACAATGTTTATCTTCCGAGTCTTGAGAGTCCACAGGAAATGCGCATCACAGGAAGTGTATGTATTGTATCACTTCCAGTTCCGGGTTGAACTACGTGACACAGGAAGTGCTGAATTCAATCATTTACAGCATAAAAGAGCGGATGGTGATGGCGCGGCTCACACTCCAATCCCAGTGGATGCCTTTGTAAGGGGAAACGCGTTGGGTGGAGAAGCCACGCTATCACTACTTGCGGACCGCGCTGCAGAGCGGCTGCGAACATCTGTTACCTGTCCATTTTTTTCCATCCATGTAAGTGTGTTTCTTTAATAAATTCTCTTGTTAAGAAGATAACGCACTATTGCTTGCCTATATTTTCTTGATACATGGGGAGCTATCCTGCGGATACCTATTGGGAGCCATCTTAAAGCATAAGGTTTGAGCTCAACACCTAAGAGGCAGGATTCTTTAAGGAACACCTATTCTTGGATAAACTGAGGAATCGAGACATCCATCTTTAACCCTTTCTTCAAGCGATTGTTTATGTGACATCTGGTAAGAGTCCATTCACATTTGTTTGCACCAGGTGAATGATTTCTAGTCTGAAGATCCCTTGCGGTATTCTATGGGTTTTTTAACATCATGCATGCTCAAGTCATTAGTCGGTTAAGCCCCGTACACACGTACCGATTGTCGGCCGTAAATATTCGGCCGACGACCGATCAGCCGATTGTAGGCTTGTTAGTATGATGCTTCCGACAGCCGACAGCGCATTTTCGGCCGAACAGAATCTGTCGTGCAGGCATTAAAATTTTTGTTGGCCAACACCAGAACGGCCGATTGTTCGCCAGTCAGTACAGATTTCGGCCGACAGACAGCAGATTTGCAAGACTGGGCATGCTCAGAAAAGAAAAAAGACAAGGAAAGTTAACCATCACATGACATCACTTCTGCAGTCGGCTGTTGTTGGCCGACAAAATTCGTGTGCAGTCTTTTGCAGTTTTCAACAGACACGACAGCCCTGGACAAAAGACGGCCAATCATTCGGCCGACGATCAGTACGTGTGTACGGGGCTTAAGGGTACCTTTTCCTCCTTCACAATTTGGTGACATGAGGGACCTGTGTATTCAGCACCTGCAACCTGATTTATGAGCACTTCAGCATTAAGAACACTTATTTGCACCAATTTTTTGGACTTTATTTGGAAATTTTTGCATTTGTCAACTTCCTGTTCTCGTCAACAGAGACTTTCACATATTTGTGTACTGCACATGTCACATTTGATTGTGTTATTAGTTGTGTTTATGTTTGCTGTAGGATGTGCCATAGCAAAAATGACATTTACAAAAAAAATAAATATACAGTTTAAATTGCTAACAAATGGCATTTACATTTTTTTTAATAGCCACTTAACCACTTAAGCCCCGGAGGATTTGGCTGCTCAAAGACCAGGGGGTATTTTGCGATTCGGCACTGCGTGACTTTAACGGACAATTGCACGGTCGTGCAATGCTGTATCCAAATGAAATTGACGTTCTTTTTTTCCCACAAACAGGGCTTTCTTTTGGTGGTATTTGATCCCCTGTGTGATTTTTACTTTTTGCGCTATAAGCAAAAAAAGAGCGACAATTTTAAAAAAATAATATTTTTCAAATTTTTTATATGAAATTCCCCAAAAAAATGTAAAAAATCTAAATTTTTTAACATTTTAGGCCAATTTGTTTTCTGCTACATATGTTTGGTAAAAAAAATTGCAATAAGCGTATTTTGATTGGTTTGTGCAAAAGTTATTGCGTTTACTAACTAAGGGAAAGATTCTTGTCATTTTTATTGTTTTTTTTTTTAAACGAGTAATGGCGGCGATCTGTGATTTTTGTGTGGGACTGCGACATTGCGGCGGACATATCGGACGCTTGACTGACATTTTTGATACTTTTGGGGGTACCAGTGACATTACTACAGTAATCAGTGCTATACATATGCACTGTTACTGTAAAAATGACACTGGCAGGGAAGGGGTTAACTTTATTGGAGATGCAGGGGATAAATGTGTCCCTAGGGGCGTGCTTCTAACTGTAAAGGGGTATGGCTTTTGATGTAACCACAGAGACATATGATCCTACATAGCAGGATCGTATAGTCTCTGCAGTTACACCAGGGAGAATGACAGGCGGCTTTACATCAGCCGCCTGCCTTTCTCCCTCTGCAGCGGACGATCGCAAGTGACCGGCGGACATTGGACACACGCACGTGGATGTGCAGGAACAAGGGGGGGTGGGAGCGCTCTCGCCCGCTATTGGCTCGCGGGCGAGTGACGTATATATATATACGTCACTTTGCCCAGGAGGGGCTGACCGCCCCAGTAAATGTACTTTAAAAAAATATATATTCTTATTATTTTATTACATTTATTTTTTTTATTCTGTCCCTTCAGATTTATTTTTTGTCACTTTTATTGCTATTGCAAGAAATTAAACCCTCCCTTGCAATAACAATACAGCATGACAGGTACTCTTTATGGAGAGATTTGAGGTCTATAAGACCCCAAATCTCTCCTCTACCTTCAAAAACAAAAGACCAAAGAAACATTTTTTTTGCTTTAAAAAAAAAAAAAAGTCCTTGTTTATATGGGGCTGAAACCAAAATACATCACTCTGAGCCTCCTAGGACATAGAAATATAGAGATGAGTGGAGGCTATCTTTCCTTCGCTCATCTATGTCACCAGCCGCTCCCAGCACCAGATTGGTTCCTGGAGCTACGGATCGTCCAGGTAAAGCTCGGGAACAACCCAAAAACAAAAGTAAACTAAAACGGACTTAGCGGCAAATCTTCCATTCGGATCACTTTTAGCAGAAAGTCCTGAGGGAAAATCTATTACCAGGGTTATGGCATCTGGCTGCCAAAACTCTGGTATTAAATGTCAAAGTCATGATGTATTTTCTCAGTTAGGCAGTCCACAAGCACACAGACCCATCCAAACGCCCCAGCCCCCCCCCAAAATACATAGCAGACCTTTTGAGAGGTCTGTGTGCTGTTTTTTGTTTATAAAAACAAAACAAAACTTTCAATGACAGCTATCATTTCAGCAATTTTAAAACTTTCTTCCTTTTTGAAATGTCAGTGCTTCTGCAGCACTTTCTATGCCTCACAAAGATGTGCCCCTTCACAGAAAAGACTAGGACAACCTCCAGGCATGGTATTTAACCACTTGCCAACCTAGCCATGACTGAATGACGGCTACAGCGCGGTCGGCTTATTCTGGGAGGGTGTACAATAACGTCCTCCCAGAATCATGCTCCCGCACGCCCCCTGGGGCACGCATATGGAGCTGTCTATCACGGATCATGGTAAAGTGCCAATGACAGTGACCCTTTACCACGTGATCGCTCCGTCCAATGACGGAGCGATCACTTGTCAATAAACCGACGCATGTCCGGTTCATTTCTCTCCTCTCCTCGCACACTGTACACAGTGATTGGTACAGTGTGCGCAGAGAGGAGAGAAACTGCAGCCGCAGCCATCTTCTGCCTCCTCCATACCCAAATTATGTCCATATATGCCTCATCCATGCCTCATCCGTGCCACATCCACGCCTCATTCATGCCACATCCATGCCTAATCCATGCCTCATTCGTGCCACATTCATGCCTCATCCATGCCTCATCCATGCCACATCCATGCCACATCTGTGCCCACCCATGCCATCTCAGTGGTCAGCCATGCCACATCAGTGCTCATCCATGCCTCGCCAGTGCTCATCCGTGCCACATTGCTCATCCATGCCACGTCAGTGCTCATCTGTGCCACATCCATGCCACGTCAGTGCTCATCCGTGCCACATCCATGCCACGTCAGTGCTCATCCATGCCACATCCATGCCATGTCAGTGCTCATCCATGAAACATCAGTGCTCATCCATACCACATCAGTGCTCATCCGTGCCACATCCATGCCATGTCAGTGCTTATCCGTGCCTCATCCATGCCATGTCAGTGGTCATACGTGCCACATGCATGCCTCATCAGTGCTCATCTGTGCCACATCCATGCCACGTCAGTGCTCATCCTTGCCACATCAGTGCTCATCCGTGCCACATCAATGCCACGTCAGTGCTCATCCGTGCCACATCAGTGCTCATCTGTGCCACATCCATGCCTCGTCAGTGCTCATCCGTGCCACATCCATGCCACGTTAGTGTTCATCTGTGCCACATCCATGCCACGTAAATGCTCATCCGTGCCCCATCCATGCCACGTCACTGCTCAGCTGTGCCACATCCATGCCACATCAGTGCTCATCCGTGTCACATCCGTGCCACATCAGTGCTGATCCGTGCCACACTCATGCCACGTCAGTGCTAATCCGTGCCATGTGAAACGACAAACAAACACAAGGGCGCACCGGCCTAGTGCATTATCCTTAAAACAGGTTTATTAAAATACTGAATTAAAAATACTTACAAACGAGTTCTTGATAAAAGGCACATCAAACAAGGTATAAAATTCTCAGCATCGAAATCGGGATTCGATCGTCCCCCGAAGCTGTACAGGCTTACGTGTTTCAGAGGCTCTGAAGAAGAAGCGCTGCCTCAAAACGCGTAAGCCTGTACAGCTTCGGGGGACGATCGAATTCCGATTTTGATGCTGAGGATTTTATACCTTGTTTGATGTGCCTTTTATCAAAGACTCGTTTGTGAGTATTTTTAATTCAGTATTTTAATAAACCTGTTTTAAGGATAATGCACTAGGCCAGTGCGCCCATGTGTGTGTTTGTCGTTTCACAGTGTTCCCAGACCACCCTGGTATAGTGAGGGGCTGCAAGGCTGGAGCATTAGAAGGTTGCAGAGTTATTTGTTCTCATCTACAAGCTGAGCTGGATAGAGGATTGCACCACTCAGAGCACAGGGAATAGGTGCAGAGCACCGACAGTGTACCTACTTGCTTGTTTCTAATCCGTGCTATGTCAGTGCTCATCCATGCCACATCAGTGCTCATCCGTGCCACATCCATGCCACATCAGTGCTCATTCATGCCACATCAGTGCCACTACAGTGCTTATCAGTGCCCTACAGTGCCTCACAAAATTGTAATGGGAAGTCAGGAAATGACAGTGCTCCCTGCATGTTGGGCCTCTGTATGTGGCTAGGCTGTGGGAAAGTGTCACACATGTGGTATCGCTATACTCAGGGGGAGTAGAAGAATGTATTTTGGGGTGTAATTTTTTGCTATGAACATGCTATGTGTTAGAAATATCTTATAAATGGACAACTTTGTGTAAAAAAAATGAATTTTCATTTTCTTTCCACATTTTCCAGAAACTTTTGGAAAAAAAGTGACATGTTCAAAAGACTCATTCTGCCTCCTAGATTATGTATTGGGGTGTTTGCTTTCCAAAATGGGGTCATTTTGTGGGCGTTTCCATTGTCCTGGTGCTCCAGGACCTTCAAAAGTGTGATAGATTGTCGGGAAATTATATGTGTAATTTTGCTCCTAGAACACCTGGAGGTGCTACTTGGATGTTGGGCCTCCGTATGTGGTCAGGCTGTGGAAAAGTCCCACACATTTGGTATCGCCATACTCAGGAGGAGTAGCAGAATGTATTGTGAGGTGTAGTTGCAAGTATGCCTATACAGTGTGTGAGAAATAACTTGGTAATATGATCATTTTGTGAAAAAAAATATTCATTTTGCAAAGAATTGTGGAAAAGAAATTACAACTTCAAAAAACTCACCATGCCCCTTACTAAATACCTTGGAATGTCTACTTTCCAAAAAGGGGTCATTTGTGGGGTATTTGTACTTTACTGGCTCGTTAGGGTCTCAAGAAATTAGATAGACCATGCATCAGGTGTGATCAATTTTCAATTTTCAATAGACTCTATAACCTTCACAGAGACCGAAAAATGTATACTTATTTGGGTTATTTTTACTAAAGATATGTAGCAGTAAAAATTTTGGCCAAAATTTATGAAGAAAAAATTACTAAATTTGCAAAATTTTAAAACCGAAACAAAGAAAAATGCATTTTTTTACAAAATTTTCGGTCTGTTTTCATTTTTAGCGTAAAAAATAAAAACACAATTATGAATAAATACCACCAAAAGAAACCTCTGTTTGTGTGAAAATAAGGACAAAAATGTCATATGGGTACAGTGTTGCATGACTGAGTTATTGTCATTCAAAATGTGAGAGCACTAAAAGCTGAAAATTGGTCTGGTTAGGAAGAGGGTTTAAGTGCCCAGTGGGTAAGTGGTTAAAGGAATTGGACATTTTTAATGTTTCATATAAAGCATATATAAATCACTGCTCTGGGTGGTATGGATTTAAAAAAATTGTTTTTGTAATGGTATATCTTCCCCAGGGCCGTACCCACCTCCCATTTTTGGCACCCCCTTGCCCTTTAGCCCAGAAAATGGAAATTATTACTGTGACAGATTTGGCTCCAATTGATTTCCATGGGATTTGGGTTCAGCATCCAAACTTTTTTGAAGTTTGCCGAACCCTAATTGAACTGAACCCAGGGAAGTGCAGCTCTTTACCAGCTTAATATTCTGCACCTGGCTCTTTTCTGGACTCCATTTTGCTGAGCTATAGTTCATAGCTTAATCAGGAGATGTAAATGAATTTGGCTTACCTTAAGATGTTTTTCCTGATTACCTGATAAAATTACTTTTGTTTTACCTTGAATTATTTTTTATCTTTTGTATCTGAATATAGATCTCTGTTTTCTCTAAAAAACATTTTTTTAATTCACCTACTGTTGACTCCCTACCTCTGCTGGAAGTCTCTTTCAAGCATCAACTAAATCAAATAAAAAAAAATATTCCAAGTTTTGTTCAAACTTTTCTCCAGCTAGTTTGGGTCATGTTCTTCATCTTAGCATCCTGTTAAAAATCCCTCCATCCTGAATGTTATGTACACCCTTAGTGTGTTTAAAGATTTCAATTATGCCCCCTCCCCTTTTTTCCCAAAGACTATACAAACTAGATTTTCACAGCTACTCCTGATATATTTTATTCCTTCTACCGTGTTTGTTGCCCATCTCCAGTCTTGTTCTGTTTTATCAGTATCTGAGGTGAGGTCAGAACTGGACACAATATTCCATATGAGGTCTAACTAAAGATTTACTGTTTATAGGGGCAGGGGTGCTGAACCTCTTGAAGAGCGAGGGACACTTAAGTGATTTGGTAACCCTTTGTGGGCCACAACAACCTGTGAGGTTTTACAGCCCTCCAAACCGTAAGTCTAAAAGAGTCCCTCCTGTCCTGGGCCCCCTATAAGGCTGCTTTCATACTCATGTACCTTGTTTACCTGCACTTTCCAATAGGTTAGCTGCACTGAGCCAAAGACTTCTATTACATCTTGCCAGTGTGGTGCGTTTTCTGAATGCGCACCAAAACTCTGGCATTCATGACTTGGTGTGCTTTCAGAAAGCACACCAAATCTGCAGGATTTAATAGATGTCTTTGGCTCAGTGAAGCTAAGCCATTGCTATACTGTGCTGCATCTGCAGATCAGTGCGAAAGGAGCCTAATAACCCTTTTTAAAGGTGCTAATATGCCCATTGCAAAAGTGCAGTGTATGTGATGTTTATTCCACTGACTTTCTCCTCTTCCTGGTTCAGCTAGCATCCCTCTCCAGGCTGCTAGAAAGGTCCCAGGAGAAGTGCACTTGGTACAGAGGAAGCATTGGCTTATGCGGCTCCTGCTCCCTCCGTGGCTGCTTGCTAGCTCTGCTAGCTCCATGCACTCTGATGCTCTGGGGTGATGGGTCAACAACCTGTTGACTGTGATCTGGGCTTGCAGACCCACCATCCCAGAGCATAGGCATATGCTTTCCTGGTTTAAAGTCACAGGCCACAAGTTGAGTACTCCCAATATACAGGAATTATGACAAGAGGAAAGTTCAACTGAGAGTCTGGGTTTCGGAGCAAGACGACTTAGGTCAAAAGGGGAAAAGCCCATTGGCTGAGCATTTTAATCTTTTCAACAGTTGCACATCAATAGATGGGTAAACACTTAATGGAATATGCTACATTCAAATGTCCAAATGGGAAGAGGACACAGGGACAAGATCCGACAAAAGAATACGCGTTAGATATATGTTCTTAATTTAATGTCTCTTCAAGTTATTATTGAGGAAGTGATTGAAAGAGCAGGACCTGCCAAGATTGGATCAACTAAAGACTTTCAGCTCTATGATTTCTTCAATCCATATATTTCACCTTACACATAATCTCTTTAAGATGTTAAACTGTAATGACATATGTCCTTAAGAAGTCCTATGATATGATGAAATGCGTCAATATCATCAGACACCTCCCTCCCTGGCCTGTATGGGCCAGTGAATTCACTATGTTGGAGATAAGTAAAGCTTTCCAGAGCATCAATCAGAAAAAGCATTTCAAAGTAACCTTGTTTCATATACGTCTCCTGTGGCATAAGTAAACTATATAACCAAGCCAGTGGTAAAACTACCAGGGTCCCAGCAGTCGCACTTGCGCCTGGGCCCTGGAGATCTGCCACTGTGGGAGGGCCCACCTTTCTTCTCCTGTTCTCCCGCTCCGCTGTGAAGGTCCCACCCTCCCCATTCCTCTCCTGCTCCACTGTGAGGGGCCCGCCTGCCCGTTCTGGTTCTGTCAGTGAGAGGGGAGCGCCTATCTGCTCATTCGCTCCTTCGTTGGGTGAGGGGACATCCACCTTCTGCATGGAGGCTGAACAGTGAACAACTCTTCACTGTGCCCCCCTATCCTCTCCTGAAAGAAGCAATGTAGGAAAGCGGACACTGAATGGCTGAAAAGGAGGCATCAGCTGAGTGAAGAGGGAGGAGCTTTTGTTTCTGCAAGGAGACCCCATGACACAGATGTATCCCTGGAGAAATGCGACTGACTGCGTAAGTGATTAACTGTAAGTTATCAGTGCAACTGGTTCCATTCTCCACCACCGCTGCCTCTTACCGATCCCACCCACCCCTCACCACGACCACAGATCTCATCCCTATTCCCCCATCACCTCTGTTGTAGAGGTGATGGTGTTAGGGAAAGGGATGAGATCTGTGGTGGTGACGGAGTGGGATCAGTAAGAGGCAGCAGTGGTGGTGGGGGAGGATAGCACTATGGCTGCCACAGATTCCACCCCCCTCACCACCACTGCTGCCACTGATCCCACCCCCCTCACCACCACCGCTGCCACAGATACCACCTCCCCACCACCCCCGCTGCCACAGTTTCCAACCTCCCACCACCACCACAGATCCCACCCCGCTCACAACCACCACTGCCACAGATCCCACCCCCCTCACCACTACCGCTGCCACAGATCCCACCCCCCTCACCACTGCCACTGATCCCACCCCCCTCAATACAACCACAACTTCCACAGATCCCATCCCCTTCCCCACCACCACTGCCATGGATCCCACCTCTTTCACCACCACCACCAAGGATACCACCCTGTTCACCACCAATGCTGGCACTGATCTGATCCCCCTTACCACCACCACCACTGATCCCACCCCCCTCACCACCACAACTGATCCCACCCCCCCCTCCACCACTGCCACTGATCCCACCCCCCTCACCAGGGGGCCCTTCATGGTTTAATGGATGGGGTCGGCGGGGGGCCTTCATGATTTCTTGCACCTGGGCCCTGAAGGTTGTAGTTACTTTATTGGGAATTGCACATCTAGATGTTCCACGGGCAGCTTTTGACTTGAAGAGTATACTTTACATACAAACTGTATTTCCTTGATATATCCTTGCTCCAGGGTTTAAGACTCCATATGGCCATTTATACTTACTATTCTACCCATTAACTGCTTCAATACCAGACATAATTACTACCTTCCTGCCAAGGCCAATTTTCAGTTTTATAATTTTTTGCACAAAAATAAATTCTTTTGGAAGTATTTCATCACCACTGAGTTTTTTTTATTTTTTACTAAATAAATGAGAAAAACACATTTTTTTCACCATTTTTTTTAATTGTGTACATACTGTCACCAGTGCAGTATAGTGCCATCATATAACTGATGTAGCAGTGATCAGGAATTTTTTATAATTTTTATATTATAATTTTATTTCCTTTTTAATACCTTTGTTTTCTTTTTATTATGTTTTTGTTTTTTGTTTTTTTTATGCATACAGGGAGCAGAGCAGTACAGTGTTACCATAATAATGCTGTCTTATTATAGGGAGGTGATCAGGATTTTTTATTTTTTTTTTGCACACTGTGAATTTTACAGTTATAAGCAAGCATTTTTTTCTGAATGAAAACTATTCATTTAGTGTTTAGTATTGTGATTAGCTGTGATTGGTTGCAGCTAATCACATAGTACAGATGGGCTGTGACTGACTGGCCCTGTATGTACCATGTGATCACTGTGACCAATCACAGAACTCATCACAGTAGTGCACATAAATGGCATTTAACAAAGCCATTCCTTGTGTACAATTGTCATGTGATCTGCTATGATTGGCCACAGCGATCACGCAGTGGGTTGGTACAGTAATCTGTCATCGGCCAGGTCCTGTGGATACAGGGGTAGACAGATCGAGCCAAAGCGTGGCCCATGGGGTGTGCGCGATGTGTGATCCTGGGGGGACGTCACAGAGGAACTGCATAAGGTGATCTGGGGACCAGAAGCCAAGAGCCAAGGTTAAGGCCTAATCAGCTGCACTGCTGGAGAGAGATCCAGGAGGCTCTGCATTTTTCTGTTACCTGTTTTTGATGGTGAAAACCCCCTACAGGGGCAACCATTCTTCTGTTAAACTTTAATTTTGTTTAATAAAAGTGGGCTGTTAGGCCTTAAAACTACAGTTATTACTGGCATGGACTAACTGAAAATGCACCTACCACTGAGCTAAACAACCCCCAATATTACATAACATAAACGTTTTTATGGGAAAACTCAACAAGACGCCTCTAGCACGATTTTTTCCTATTCATATTGAATATGCAAATATCAGCCTTTCTCCTTGATTTCTTTAACCACTTTAGCCCCGGAGGATTTGGCTGCTGAAAGACCAGGGGGTATTTTGTGATTCGGCACTGCGTGACTTTAACGGACAATTGCGCGGTCGTGCGATGCTGTACCTAAACGAATTTGACGTCCTTTTTTTCCCACAAACAGAGCTTTCTTTTGGTGGTATTTGATCACCTGTGCGATTTTTACTTTTTGCGCTATAAACAAAAAAAGAGCGTCAATTTTGCAAAAATAACAATATTTTTCACATTTTTTTATATGAAATTCCCCCCCAAAAAATGTAAAAATCTAAATTTTTTTACATTTTCGGCCAATTTGTTTTAAGCTACATATGTTTGGTAAAAAAAATCGCAAAAAGCGTATTTTGATTGGTTTGCGCAAAAGTTATCGCGTTTACTAACAAAGGGAAAGATTTTTGTCATTTTTGTTGTTTTTTTTTTAACGCGTAATGGCGATCAGCGATTTTTTTGCGGTACTGCGACATTGCGGCGGACAGATCGGACCCTTGACTGACATTTTTGACACTTTTGGGGTTACCAGTGACATTTCTACAGTAATAAGTGTATGCACTGTTACTGTAAAATTACACTGGCAGTGAAGGGGTTAACTTTATTTGAGAGGGAGGGGCTGTGTGTGTCCCTAGGGGCGTGATTCTAACTGTGATTGGCTGTGGCTAGAGCTGTAGGACCAATGATCAACGGTCCTACATTGTAGAACCGTATGATCAGTGTTCCTACACAGGGGATTATGACAGGCAGCTTGTTTACACAAGCCGCCTGCCTTTCTCCCTCTCCCCCGACGATCGCTGAGTGAGCGGCGGACATCGGGTCCACCGGTTACACGCGCGAGGGGGGTCCGTGACCACGCGGGAGCGCGCCTCCGGCAGCGCTCGCTCGCTCCCCAGAGCCTCACAGGCTAGTGACATACCGGTACGTCACTCTGCCTGTGAGGGGCTGACCGCCGCAGTATATGTACTTGTGGCGGTCGGCAAGTGGTTAAATCAGCCTCCGTCCCCACAAAGCTGGGGTTATGTCAGATCGGTCATTAAAATTACAATTGGTTCACTGCAGTATCTGACAGGCTGCGAGTATTTTAGTTAGTCATCTGAGTGAGATTGGTACTACCTTTATTTACAGATGGTTGCATTTCCCTTTAATTGATTGTCATCAATAAAATTTGTAAGCTACATACTTACATAGTTACATTGTTAGTCAGGTTGAAAAAAGTCCATCTAGTTCAACCAACAAAAAAAACAAACAGTATTGAAAACCCAACCATACAATCCCATATACACAATCCTATACCCGAAGTTGATCCAGAGGAAGGCAAAAAAAAAACCACAGTAAAGCATGATCCAATTTGCTACAACAGGGGAAAAAAACGTCCTTCCTGATCCCCCGAGAGGCAATCGGATATTCCCTGGATCAACTTTACCTAAAAAAATGTTAGTACCCACTTATATTAAGTACACCCAGGAAAGAATCCAGGCCTTTTTTAAAGCAATCTAGTGAGCTAGCCAGAACCACCTCTGGAGGGAGTCTATTCCACATTTTCACAGCTCTTACGGTGAAGAAATCTTTCCGTATTTGGAGACTAAATCGGTTTTCCTCTAGACGTAAAGAGTGCCCCCTTGTCCTCTGTGTTGACCTTAAACGCCAAGTTTACTATATGGATCCCTTATGTATTTATACATGTTGATCATATCCCCCCTGAATCTCCTCTCCTCGAGAGAGAATAAATTCAGTTCCTCTAATCTTTTCTCATAGCTGAGCTCCTCCATGCCTCTTATCAGTTTGGCAGTTTGAAGCTAGTGCTTCAAAGGTGTATATAGATATTTTCCACCTATCCCAAACACATAGACTTTAGATGGTTGGCTGCATTTATAGAATAAGAGACTGTTTGGACCCAGGAGGTATATAAAACCTTTAACAAAGTCTACAAAGCTATAATAGGATATTTTATTCTCAACATGTGTCCACACTTCCTGGTCATCATTGTGTAAACACCTCACTGAATCTCTGGCCGGTGATCACCGGTTGTCCTGAACACTTGCTAGTTGTCAGCTTTATTTTTGTATAAACTTCATGACTATTCAGATACCAAATTTCACTGCAGTGGTCGGACATAACCAAACTCCCTCTCTGGAGTTGTACCACTGCAGAAAGATGGCTGGTCATACAAAGAGTGTAGCAATCCTCTTTGCAGCCAGAAATTTCAAAAAAAGATAAATGTTGCACTACCCTTGATTTACTATTCAATTAAGGTGATAATAAATATTCTGTGCAATCAATATTTGAAAGTGACAATGTGTTTCGAACAATATGATGATAAATCAAAACATCTTAAAAAAACATGCAAATCATTACACCATAATATATCATAAAAATAAAGTGCAAACAGTGTAGAATCTTTCATAAAGTGCACCATGCAGTAGTGCGATAGTAAACACTGAAATTAATGTGGCATTTTAATTGGAATGTAAAACACGTAAAATGTCCTCATAAGTGTTAAAGAAATTTCTTCATATAAAGTGCAAACGTGCAAAGTGCAAACTTCAAAGGATGTTTCAGTCCATCAACCAAAAATAGATCATTTGAAAGGAAACCTTCACCAGTGTAATAAACTGGCACCACTGTGCTCTCTGGCATCTCACCTTAATATAACTTGCACTGAGTGTATAGTAACAATGCTTTCTGGAACTGGTCATCTATTTTTCTTCCACCAGATGTCCTCAGTACTAATAGCTCCAACAGCCTGCCAGCCCTATTTGTGGCTGCTATCCTCCGAGGCCGTGTAGTGTTACTTGTCACGATTTTTGGGTGGATGGGATACAAAGGGATAATGCTCATAGTGCAGTAGGGTAAAAGCTATTTATTAAAATTGTAGCAAACACTTACAATTAAAGATTAACATTTCCAGAGATTCCTTTCAGGTTTCCTACTTCCTACTCTCTGTAGTATAGCGTCACTTCCGGCAACCTTTGTCCAGCCCGACCCGTTACGTCACGATCACGTGACTTCTTCAGGGAAAGTCAAAGGGGCTCAGCTGCCAGGGTCAAAGGGGCCCAGTTAAAAAAAAATTGTATTTTAAAACACTTGTTGATGCACCCGCAAGGAGAAAATGGGGTTTTCATGGGATTCTCATAGCAGAACAGAAAATATAAAATGCATACAGAAAAAAAACAAGATGCAGGACACCTGTTGAGTTGTACTTACCATATTCATTTGACTCAACATACAATATATTTAGCACTGTGTACACACTAAGGATGATGCAAGAAGAGTTAATTTTACTATATACTAATATAAGAGCATATCTACTTGAGTGAAATACAGTCTTGAAAGGACATGGGGCACTTCAAGTACTGTATGTCAGTGTTGAGAGGGAAAGTGGAAAAGCCATTTTATTTATCAAACATTTATTTCTGATTATCAAACATATATTTTTGATTAGGCAGATATATTGGATGTATATTTTGTTAGGAATCATATTGTGTAACAACTGTATTGTTTGTGTTAGAATGCTATTTACACCTCCAGTTGGGCAGATTGCTCTCTGTCTTTTCATTGTTCCCTCACTACTAGAAGTAACAAGCCATGGAAATTCCACCAGAGATACAGATGAAACTTCAAAGAAAGTACGATAGTTAGGTTCCCACCCATCGTAGGACATATAAAATGTATTAGACTTCCCAACTAAGGATGATCGAACTTTTGAAAAGTTCGGTTCGACCAGAACACCCGAATTTTCCAAAAGTTCGGTTCGGATTTCAGAACCCCATTGAAATCAATGGGACCCGAACTTCGGTAATCAAAAAACACCATTTTGAAGCCCTAAAACCCAATAAATGCCCCTAAAAAGTGCCTAGGGTTCTGGGTCATGCCCCATTAACTAATAATCACACAAAAAAGTTCTTAAAAATTGTAATTTTTGATAAAAAAGCCAATTATTGAAAAAATGAAAAAAAAAAAGATTTTTTGATTTTTACTTTGGATTTTGTATCTGGGGGGTCTAAAATGTGTGCATGTGAAGTTTCAGCTCTGTAGCATGTCCAGAACCATGAAAAAAAAAAGATAACTTTTCAGTATAACAGGGATGTGGGTCTGGACCCTCCTTTAACTTTAACACCTATATGATCTTTTTTTCTTGTTCTGGACATGCTACAGAGCTGAAACTTCACAGGTACACCTTTTAGACCCCCCAGACACAAAATCACACAAAAAAAGTTCTTAAAAATTGTAATTTTTGATAAAAAAGCCAATTATTGAAAAAATAAAAAAAATAAAAAAGAGATTTTTTGATTTTTACTTTGGATTTCAGATCTGGGGGGTCTAAAAAGTGTACATGTGAAGTTTCAGCTCTGTAGCATGTCCAGAACCAGAAAAAAAAAGATCGTTTGTATTGGAAAACTTTCTGACAGGGGGTTTGCTTCGCTGCTGTAACACCTTGCCGGTTTAATAGAAGGCATTTTTTTGGGATCTTTGCAGTCAGGAAAAACATCTGAACTTGTGTATAGTGGTACTGTGCACAAGTTCAGATGTTTTGCCTGCCTCCAAAACCCCCCAAAAAATGCCAGCAAAAACACACCTGGGCATTTTTTTTTTGGACGCTAGCGTTTTTTGGCATTTTTTTTGGGTTCTTTTGAGGCAGGCAAAACATCTGAACATGTGTATAGGGGGTATATATACACATATATGTCTGAATATATACCCCTAGACATATATAGGTGTGATAGTAGCAGAAATATATTACTGTAAATGATTTCATTAGCGCAAGCATTTATTTCTGCTACTATCACACCTATATATGTCTAGGGGTATATATTCAGACATATATGTCTATATATACCCCCTATACACATGTTCAGATGTTTTGCCTGCCTCCAAAACCCCCCAAAAAATGCCAGCAAAAACACACCTGGGCATTTTTTTTTTGACGCTAGTGTTTTTTTGGCATTTTTTGGGGTTTTTTTGAGGCAGGCAAAACATCTGAACATGTGTATAGGGGGTATATATAGACATATATGTCTGAATATATACCCCTAGACATATATAGGTGTGATAGTAGCAGAAATATATTCCTGTAAATGATTTCATTAGCGCAAGCATTTATTTCTGCTACTATCACACCTATATATGTCTAGGGGTATATATTCAGACATATATGTCTATATATACCCCCTATACACATGTTCAGATGTTTTGCCTGCCTCCAAAACCCCCCAAAAAATGCCAGCAAAAACACACCTGGGCATTTTTTTTTTGACGCTAGCGTTTTTTTGGCATTTTTTGGGGTTCTTTTGAGGCAGGCAAAACATCTGAACATGTGTATAGGGGGTATATATAGACATATATGTCTGAATATATACCCCTAGACATATATAGGTGTGATAGTAGCAGAAATAAATGCTTGCGCTAATGAAATCATTTACAGGAATATATTTCTGCTACTATCACACCTATATATGTCTAGGGGTATATATTCAGACATATATGTCTATATATACCCCCTATACACATGTTCAGATGTTTTGCCTGCCTCCAAAACCCCCCAAAAAATGCCAGCAAAAACACACCTGGGCATTTTTTTTTTTGACGCTAGCGTTTTTTTGGAATTTTTTTGGGTTCTTTTGAGGCAGGCAAAACATCTGAACATGTGTATAGGGGGTATATATAGACATATATGTCTGAATATATACCCCTAGACATATATAGGTGTGATAGTAACAGAAATATATTCCTGTAAATGATTTCATTAGCGCAAGCATTTATTTCTGCTACTATCACACCTATATATGTCTAGGGGTATATATTCAGACATATATGTCTATATATACCCCCTATACACATGTGCAGATGTTTTGCCTGCCTCCAAAACCCCCAAAAAAATGCCAGCAAAAACACACCTGGGCATTTTTTTTTTTTTTGACGCTAGCGTTTTTTTGGCATTTTTTGGGGTTCTTTTGAGGCAGGCAAAACATCTGAACATGTGTATAGGGGGTATATATAGACATATATGTCTGAATATATACCCCTAGACATATATAGGTGTGATAGTAGCAGAAATATATTCCTGTAAATGATTTCATTAGCGCAAGCATTTATTTCTGCTACTATCACACCTATATATGTCTAGGGGTATATATTCAGACATATATGTCTATATATACCCCCTATACACATGTTCAGATGTTTTGCCTGCCTCCAAAACCCTCCAAAAAATGCCAGCAAAAACACACCTGGGCATTTTTTTTTTTGACGCTAGCGTTTTTTGGCATTTTTTGGGGTTCTTTTGAGGCAGGCAAAACATCTGAACATGTGTATAGGGGGTATATATAGACATATATGTCTGAATATATACCCCTAGATATATATAGGTGTGATAGTAGCAGAAATATATTCCTGTAAATGATTTCATTAGCGCAAGCATTTATTTCTGCTACTATCACACCTATATATGTCTAGGGGTATATATTCAGACATATATGTCTATATATACCCCCTATACACATGTTCAGATGTTTTGCCTGCCTCCAAAACCCCACAAAAAATGCCAGCAAAAACACACCTGGGCATTTTTTTTTTGACGCTAGCGTTTTTTTGGCATTTTTTGGGGTTCTTTTGAGGCAGGCAAAACATCTGAACATGTGTATAGGGGGTATATATAGACATATATGTCTGAATATATACCCCTAGACATATATAGGTGTGATAGTAGCAGAAATATATTCCTGTAAATGATTTCATTAGCGCAAGCATTTATTTCTGCTACTATCACACCTATATATGTCTAGGGGTATATATTCAGACATATATGTCTATATATACCCCCTATACACATGTGCAGATGTTTTGCCTGCCTCCAAAACCCCCCAAAAAATGCCAGCAAAAACACACCTGGGCATTTTTTTTTTTTTGACGCTAGCGTTTTTTTGGCATTTTTTGGGGTTCTTTTGAGGCAGGCAAAACATCTGAACATGTGTATAGGGGGTATATATAGACATATATGTCTGAATATATACCCCTAGACATATATAGGTGTAATAGTAACAGAAATATATTCCTGTAAATGATTTCATTAGCGCAAGCATTTATTTCTGCTACTATCACACCTATATATGTCTAGGGGTATATATTCAGACATATATGTCTATATATACCCCCTATACACATGTGCAGATGTTTTGCCTGCCTCCAAAACCCCCCAAAAAATGCCAGCAAAAACACACCTGGGCATTTTTTTTTTTTGACGCTAGCGTTTTTTTGGCATTTTTTGGGGTTCTTTTGAGGCAGGCAAAACATCTGAACATGTGTATAGGGGGTATATATAGACATATATGTCTGAATATATACCCCTAGACATATATAGGTGTGAAAGTAGCAGAAATATATTCCTGTAAATTATTTCATTAGTGCAAGCATTTATTTCTGCTACTATCACACCTATATATGTCTAGGGGTATATATTCAGACATATATGTCTATATATACCCCCTATACACATGTTCAGATGTCATGTCTGACATCAAACATGTCCTCAAAAAAGCACTGGCAGTGGCAGCCCCTGCAGCATAAAAAATGCTTGGCTGGTGAGAAGCCATATTCCAGTTCCGAAGCTATTCAGAGAAATGATCATTTCTCTATAGCGGTCACCCTGCTATGGAAGGGTTTTGTCACCCTGCCATAGCAGTCACTGCCAGTTAACCCTACACTACACTACGGTCCCCTTACACTTAACACTTTCCCTACAGAAACTCAATTTTTGAAGCTAACTTAAGTGTAAAGGAGCACTCTAACTACACTAGATATCCCTTTCCTCACACTAAAAATAGCTAAATGACACTTTTAATGTAAAATTAACAGAACTGCTTCCATTCTCTTCCATGTCCAGTATAACAATGCTAGGAATATGGCGGGGGCGATCTTATATACTGGGGGGCATATTCACTAATGATTGGTCTAGGGACCCCCTAGTCACTCCAATCACATTCCTAGCATTCTCCTGCCCCCTCAATTGGCTTTTGCTAATGGTTCTGGTCCAATCACGGGCTTTTAAAGCCCATTTCCTGAAGCATTGCATTTTGGGCGGTTCTGGTTGCCGAATTCCGAACTTTTTGGGCAAAAAGTTCTAAATTCGGCCGAACCTCGAACACCCAATGTTCGGGTCGAACCGATGGTGGACCCGAACCGTTCGATCATCCCTATTCCCAACCAGTTAAAGCAATACCTGCAAGTGCAGTCATTTCAGTTCTGAGGGGAACATGCGAGAAAAATAAGAAATTGCATTTTTGCTTGCACATGATTGGATGATAGAAATTAGCAGAACGCCCCCTCAGATCCAGAGCAACTGCACTTGCAATGCACCTAAAGTGCACTTCTAGTGCACAGTATATTTGCCTTTAGTAAATCAACCTCCCTGCATTGTACTGCTCTCCCTGCATGCCTGTATAATAAATACATCGACTTTTCAATCTGGCTTTAGCAGTCAAAATGTTACTGAAATCCACGCATTTGGGTTCCCGTCAATGTACACAAGTCTTAAAGGAGTTGTACAGCCAAAGCTCGTTTGGCTGTATATCTCCTATAGATCACAGGAGTGCAGTTCGTTCTGCACTCCTGTGACCCATTTTCAGCAGAGAGCAGTCCGAAGTCTGCTCTCTACTGACATAACATATGTTGGTCCAGGCACCGCGTCATCACAACCACTGAGTCAGGATCCTCCAGGTGCCTGTACCGACACCCGGCTCAACCTCTCAGCGAGCCCCTGAGAGCCTGAGCCAGCCGTTCCCCGCCCCTCCACGGCTCAGCGCTCCAATGAGCGAGGAGGAGGCAGAGCAGAAACCTGCTGACTGACAGACAGCAGCTCTCTGCTCGGGAAGCTGTCAGAACCGAGCCATCAGCAGTTTTCGATCGCTCGGTTCTCAGTGCAGAGGCACCAGGGGACAGATGCAGCACCGGGCCAATGCTGCATCCACCTAGGTAAGTATAAATGTCATTCCATACATATCCTTTCATTTGTTCACATGGCCACAGCAAAGAAGGATTGTGTTAAATAACATAATGAAGCTGCAAATATAAGTTTAGGTTTCTCCACAGCTTTCCCCAACACGCTTCAGCGAAAAAAAAAAATGCTGTTTTTTTTTTGTTATTCCTTTTTAAAGGATAAATTCACCTTAGGAACATGTCACATGTTCCACCTGATTTTAGGGTAGAACATGTAACATGTTCCCAGTGCTGCAGCCGCCGCCCCTTCCTGTGGCAACAGTACTGGGAGAAGTTCTATTAACTACCAGTTTTTGAAAGCAGCACGGCCGTGCGGGGCTCTGCCCACACAGCCGCATCATTCATACACAGAGCTCTGTGTATGAATGAACTACAAGTCCCGACACCTTAGCGGCTGCCGATTTGTAGTTCTTAATGAACTACCATGGTCCTATGGAGAGATGTGGTAGTTTATTGAGTCTTTCTGCCAGTGAGTATGGGCTTACCTGTGCGGGTTGCACGGGTAAGCAGATACACAGTGTACAGGATCTCCTGATCGGTGGTGTAATACTCTAAAGGCTTCTAATGCAAAAAATAATAAATGCACATTTTTTTACCTGCAAAAAGATGTGCATTTATTATTTCTTCTAAAAGGTAAAATTATCCTTTAAGCAAAGGTGCAAATGATTTTATCTTTGATGTAACCCCGATCTTAATAAAAGAATAAATGTTCACCGTTATAATGTAGAAGTAAAAATATAAGATTATTTGTTATTTGTGCTATTCTTGAGGCCCATTTTTGCCCTTTTTGGCTGGGCTACAGGGAATGTGTCCTGGATATGAGTCACAATGAATTTATGTGTTTTCCATCCTCAGTTATGTTGTTATGTAATTGAAAAAAAAATAAATACAAACCCAAATGCCTTTCAGATATTAACCTGCATAAAATGTCAAATAATACACGTAAACACTGTCTTGCTTCATCTTTCTCAATCTCAATCTCCATCTGAATAACAAGGAGTAATGAAGTTTTGGGCTGGTATTATTAATAAAGCCAAACAAATGTCTAGAACAAAGCTTTTATGTACCGTAGTTTGATGCTGCATTTAGTAGGCAGTATAAATTGGCTTTGTGCAGACTAATATGCACAAGGCTTGGTTATTTATTGAGTTCAGCTGGTTAGTATTAGCTGTGGCACAGTCATGAGTGCTGGCAATTCTACATGCTTTTGCAGGTACCCTCTGTACTGGATTAATGTACAAGCAGAAAAATACATTTGATAAATGGATAATGGCATATCTTTTGCTATGTAAACAGTTCTATATAATATAACTAGCATGAAAAACTTACTGAATAAAAAGAGCAGCTACATAACCTAATAATCCCAAAATACACCTTCCAAACCATTTTTTTACATTCTGAACACAGTAGGAAAGTGATAGAACCTGTGTCAGGTTTTCACTGTGTTCTGTGACCCAGTTGAAAAAATTTCCCCTTACTTTCTGTTTGGAAACGAAAAAAATTCAAATATGTCCCAGTGACAACCACTACTATCATTTCTTGTTCTACTGTCACATGCTATAACATAGACAGGGAATTAGGTGAAATATGCCCAACAGGTCATGGAGAGCAATGAAACTTAACAAATGTGTTTAGCTTCTCCAAATCTATCCAAAGCAAAAAAAAAAAGATTTGGGCATTAAAGAAGAAGAACTTTACATTTCCTTACAACAATCCTTTATCCATGGGACAAAATACTTTGCCCTGTCGTTTTACTTACAGTGGGTACGGAAAGCATTCAGACCCCCTTAAATTTTTCACTCTTTGTTATATTGCAGCCATTTGCTAAAATCATTTAGGTTCATTCTTCTTCCTTTCTTGAATGTACACATAGCACCCCATACTGACAGAAAAACACAGAATTGTTGACGTTGTTGCAGATTTATTAAAAAAGAAAAACTGAAATATCACATGGTCCTAAGTATTCAGACCCTTTGCTCAGTATTTAGTAGAAGCCCCCTTTTGATCTAATACAGCCAGGAGTCTTTTTGGGAAAGATGCAACAAGTCTTTCACACCTGGATTTGGGGATCCTCTGCCATTCCTCCTTGCAGATCCTCTCCAGTTCTGTCAGGTTGGATGGTAAACGTTGGTGGACAGCCATTTTTAGGTCTCTCCAGAGATGCTCAATTGGGTTTAAGTCAGGGCTCTGGCTGGGCCATTCAAGAACAGTCACGGAGTTGTTGTGAAGCCACTCCTTCGTTATTTTAGCTGTGTGCTTAGGGTCATTGTCTTGTTGGAAGGTAAACCTTCGGCCCAGTCTGAGGTCCAGAGCACTCTGGAGAAGGTTTTTGTCCAGGATATCCCTGTACTTGGCCGCATTCATCTTTCCCTCGATTGCAACCAGTCGTCCTGTCCCTGCAGCTGAAAAACACCCCCACAGCATGATGCTGCCACCACCATGCTTCACTGTTGGGACTGTATTGGACAGGTGATGAGCAGTGCCTGGTTTTCTCCACACATACCGCTTAGAATTAAGGCCAAAAAGTTCTATTTTGGTCTCATCAGACCAGAGAATATTTCTCACCATCTTGGAGTCCTTCAGGTGTTTTTTAGCAAACTCCATGCGGGCTTTCATGTGTCTTACACTGAGGAGAGGCTTCCGTCGGGCCACTCTGCCATAAAGCCCCGACTGGTGGAGGGCTGCAGTGATGGTTGACTTTCTACAACTTTCTCCCATCTCCTGATTGCATCTCTGGAGCTCAGCCACAGTGATCTTTGGGTTCTTCTTTACCTCTCTCACCAAGGCTCTTCTCCCCCGATAGCTCAGTTTGGCCGGACGGCCAGCTCTAGGAAGGGTTCTGGTCGTCCCAAACGTCTTCCATTTGAGGATTATGGAGGCCACTGTGCTCTTAGGAACCTTAAGTGCAGCAGAAATCTTTTTGTAACCTTGGCCAGATCTGTGCCTTGCCACAATTCTGTCTCTGAGCTCTTCAGACAGTTCCTTTGACCTCATGATTCTCATTTGCTCTGACATGCATTGTGATCTGGAAGGTCTTATATAGACAGGTGTGTGGCTTTCCTAATCAAGTCCAATCAGTATAATCAAACACAGCTGGACTCAAATGAAGGTGTAGAACCATCTCAAGGATGATCAGAAGAAATGGAAAGCACCTGAGTTAAATATATGAGTGTCACAGCAAAGGGTCTGAATACTTAGGACCATGTGATATTTCAGTTTTTCTTTTTTAATAAATCTGCAACAATGTCAACAATTCTGTGTTTTTCCGTCAATATGGAGAGCTGTGTGTACATTCACGAGGAAGAAGAATGAACTTAAATGATTTTAGCAAATGGCTGCAATATAACAAAGAGTGAAAAATTTAAGGGGGTCTGAATACTTTCCGTACCCACTGTATCCTGTAATGCTAGTTGTGATGTCAGACAGGAATCTTTCTAGTTGCTCTGTGATGCTAGCTGTGATGTCAGACAGGATGCCCCCTGCTTCAGAGCAATGCCGTATGACCCTGCAACTAACTAGGAGTTTGCCCACTTACAAAGAAATGAAGGGTCTATCACTTTTATCAGGTGTATTTTAAAAGATAGAGACAGAATATTAACTAAAAATCCTGAAAAAACACATGATACAAATGTTATAAATTTAGTTAAGGATGACCCATCTTCAGTGTTCTGGCTGGGGAAAGAAGGTTCTCATCCAAGATTTTACAATACATGGCCCCATCCATTGGCCCCTTAATGCGGCAAATTTGACCTGTACCTTTAGCAGAAAAACAGCCCAAAGCATAATGTTTCCACTTCTGTGCTTGACTGTAGCAATTGTGTTCTTAGGGCCATAGTCAGCATTTTTCTTCCTCCAAAAACAGCGAGTCCCCCTCCTCAAAAAGGCACATGTACAGTCATGCCAATGAGCATCTAAATGACTCAGAGAAGGATTGGGAGAAAGTGTTGTAGTCAGATGAAACCAAAATTGAGCTATTTGGCATTAACTCAACTCGCCGTGTTTGGAGGAAGAAAATCGTTGACTATGGCCCTAAGAACACCATCCCTACAGTCAAGCACGGAGGTGGAATTATGATGCTTTGGGGCTGTTCCTCTGCTAAAGATGCAGGCTGACTTTGCCACATTGAGGGGCCAATGGACGGGGCCATGTATTGTAAAATCTTGGATGAGAAGCTTCCTCCCTGAAGATAGGTCGTGGATGAGTCTTCCAGCATGACAATGACCGAAAACATACTGCCAACGCAACAAAAGAGTTACTAAAGAAGAAGCACATTAAGGTCATGGAGTGGCCTAGTCAGTCTCTAGATCTTAATTGTATAGAAAATTCATGGAGGGAGCTGAAACTTTAAGTTGCCAAGAGATGGTCAAGAAACCTTAAGGATTTAGAGAAGATCTGTAAAGAAGAGTGGACTAAAATCCCTCCTGAGATGTGTGCAAACCTGGTTACCAACTACAATAAATGTCTTACTTCTGTGCTTGCCAACAAGGGTTTTTGTTTCATGTTTTGCTTGGGGATCAAATACTTATTTTACTCACTGAATTGCAACTCAATTTATAGCATTTGTTTTATGTGTTTTTTTTCTGGATTGTTGGTTGATATTCTGTCTCTGTCATTTATAATACACCTATGATAAAAATGATAGACCCTTCATTTCTTTGTAACTGGGCAAACTTACAAAACCTGCAGGGGATCAAATAATTATTTTCCCCACTATATATATATATATATATATATATATATATATATATATATATATATATACATACACAGTGCCTTGCGAAAGTATTCGCCCCCCCCCCCCCCCTTGAACTTTGCGACCTTTTGCCACATTTCAGGCTTCAAACATAAAGATATAATCATGAAGTGGAATGAAATTTATTGGATATTTCAAACTTTTTTAACAAATAAAAAACTGAAAAATTAGGCTTGCAAAATTATTCAGCCCCCTTAAGTTAATACAGTGTAGCGCCACCTTTTGCTGCGATTACAGCTGTAAGTCACTTAGGGTATGTCTCTATCAGTTTTGCACATCGAAAGACTGAAATTTTTGTCCATTCCTCCTTGCAAAACAGCTCGAGCTCAGTGAGGTTGGATGGAGAGCGTTTGTGAACAGCAGTTTTCAGTTCTTTCCACAGATTCTCGATTGGATTCAGGTCTGGACTTTGACTTGGCCATTCTAACACCTGGATATGTTTATTTGTGAACCATTCCATTGTTGATTTTGCTTTATGTTTTGGATCATTGTCTTGTTGGAAGACAAATATCCATCCCAGTCTCAGGTCTTTTGCAGACTCCATCAGGTTTTTTTCCAAAATGGTCCTGTATTTGGCTCCATCTATCTTGATCTTCCCATCAATTTTAACCATCTTCCCTGTCCCTGCTGAAGAAAAGCAGGCCCAAACCATGATGCTGCCACCACCATGTTTGACAGTGGGGATGGTGTGTTCAGGGTGATGAGCTGTGTTGCTTTTACGCCAAACATAACGTTTTGCATTGTTGCTAAAAAGTTCGATTTTGGTTTCATCTGACCAGAGCACCTTCTTCCACATGTTTGGTGTGTCTCCCAGGTGGCTTGTGGCAAACTTTAAACGGCACATTTTATGGATATATTTAAGAAATGGCATTCTTCTTTCCACTCTTCTATAAAGGCCAGATTTGTGCAGTATACGACTGATTGTTGTCCTATGGACAGAGTCTCCAACCTCAGCTGTAGATCTCTGCAGTTCATCCAAAGTGATCATGGGCCTCTTGGCTGCATCTCTGATCAGTCTTCTCCTTGTATGGGCTGAAAGTTTAGAGGGACAGTCAGGTCTTCGTAGATTTGCAGTGGTCTGATACTCCTTCCATTTCAAAATAGCAGTACGTAGTGATTTTATAAATTGTCTCAATTGGTAATAGTTCAATACATCTATTACCTGTAATTTACCTCTCTCACCAAGGCTCTTCTCCCCGATAGCTCAGTTTGGCCAGACGGCCAGCTCTAGAAAGGGTTCTGGTCGTCCCAAACGTCTTCCATTTGAGGATTATGGAGGCCACTGTGCTCTTAGGAACCTTAAGTGCAGCAGAAATCTTTTTGTAACCTTGGCCAGATCTGTGCCTTGCCACAATTCTGTCTCTAAGCTCTTCAGGCAGTTCCTTTGACCTCATGATTCTCATTTGCTCTGACATGCATTGTGATCTGGAAGGTCTTATATAGACAGGTGTGTGGCTTTCCTAATCAAGTCCAATCAGTATAATCAAACACAGCTGGACTTAAATGAAGGTGTAGAACCATCTCAAGGATGATCAGAAGAAATGGAAAGCACCTGAGTTAAATATATGAGTGTCACAGCAAAGGATCTGAATACTTAAGGACCATGTGATATTTCAGTTTTTCTTTTTTAATAAATCTGCAACAATGTCAACAATTCTGTGTTTTTCTGTCAGTATGGGGTGCTATGTGTACATTCATGAGGAAGAAGAATGAACTTAAATGATTTTAGCAAATGGCTGCAATATAACAAAGAGTGAAAAATTTAAGGGGGTCTGAATACTTTTCGTACCCAGTGTATATATATATATATATATATATATACATATATATATATATATATATATATGTGTGGGTGTGTGTTTGTATTTAATTTTAATGGTTCAAGTGTCAGGCAAAATGGTCGGCCCTCACGCATGTTCACTTCATCAAATCTGGCCCTCTTTGAAAAAAGTTTGGATACCACTGATTTAGGAGGAGATTCCTCACTGTCCTATGAGACCGCAAGACCCCTGACCCTCTGTCTGGATGGTGCTGATTGGCCCTGTGCTGATCACATGCACTCTCCCAAAAAAAAAAAATATATATATATAGATTTATAAATATATATATATATAAAACAATAGCAAAACACAACAAACTGAGCATATGCAGCCTGGCTCCATAGTCTGCGTTATCAGGAAATTATCAGTGGGCTGTGGAAGAAATGGAGTATCAGAGAAGCCAGAATCAAACAGCCTTTTTACATAATGCGGAGGATTAACGCCTTCGATTCCACAGTGAGTATAACAAGCATGGTTTACTGCATACACAGACTGATTTTACTGTAGTGGGTTTAGTAGCACTTTAAGATACAGGTCCAATACGGTGATAGGATGGAGATGGGGGTATTCATGTGCAGGACAAGGGAGATAAAGGGTTAATATACAGGTCACTGAAGAAAGGACATTGAGATAAGATAAATAAGAAACGAAAAGTATAAATTAAAAAAAAAAAAAACTTTACGTTCATCTGCTGCTTTGATCTCTTCTGTGATCTGGAACAAATGAATGACTCATTTAATCATTAGTAGTGTTAGCGAACACGGACTGTATTATTCGTGTTCGTACCGAATAATTGGATTTTTGTTACCCAAACACGGACCCGAAAACTTTACTGTATGTTCGGGTTTAAAATCCGTGTTCGGTCATTTTACTTCCTGTTTTGTATGTAATGGCGCGCTTTTAATGGCGGGCTTTCAACAGCCAATCAACAAGCGTTTAACTGGTGTGCCTTAAGCCATCCCAGCCATGCCTACTAATGTATTAGTAGCTGTGATTGGCCATCTGAAGCATGTGACCATGTCTTTATAAGTTCGAGACCCAGCGCGCTGCGTCATTCTGCTGTAGTATTAGGGAGAGAGCACACATCATACGTGCTGGCTGCTGATTAGGGACAGACAGTGAAAAATTGTATTGTGTCCGAAAAGAATGCAGGGACAGGTCGGAGTGCAGGCAGGGCGAGTTATTAGGGCATTTTAGGGCGAGGCTGGAGAATAGGCAGGGTCAGTGTTCTACATCGATTTTGCTGTGTGGGGGGTTGGTTGTGCAGTGCCAGTGAACGATCTTATCGAGAATATTAGGGCGAGGCTGGAGAATAGGCACCTTCCAATCTTTTGGGGCGCATCTTCCACCGCCGAGGATTGCAGGGTGCTTCAGTTTGCCTCCTATTCCGAACTCCTCCTACTCCTCATCCTGTCTTTAGGGTACAAAAAATTGTAATCGGGGCCTAGTCTGTGTTTGTACGTGTGAGATACACCGCTTTATACATTTTTTTCTATTCCGCTATTCAATCTACACCCTTTGGGGTAAAAATAATTAAATTGCGGCATAGTCTGTATCGGTACGTGTGAGATACACCTTCCAAACTTTTGGGGCGGATCTTCCACCGCCGAGGATTGCAGGGTGCTTCAGTTTGCCTCCTGTTCCGAACTCCTCCTACTCCTCATCCTCATCCTGCCTTTAGGGTACAAAAAATTGTAATCGGGGCCTAGTCTGTGTTTGTACGTGTGAGATACACCGTTTTATATCCTTTTTTCTATTCCGCTATTCAATATACACCCTTTTGGGGTGAAAAAAATTAAATTTGCGTCATACTTTGCATATTTGACTGTGAGATACACCCGTTGTATTTGTATACTGTTTTTCTATTCCGCTATTTAATAAACACCCTTTTGGGGTAAAAAAACTTAAATTGCGGCATAGTTTGCATATTTGACTGTGAGATACACCCGTGCGATACTGTTGTTGTTTTGTTCCGCTATTCAATAAACACCTTTCTAGGGCAAGATCATAAATTACAGAAATATGAGGAGACCCTCAAATAGGGGCCGTGGCCTGGGTCGTGGTGCTGCTGGTAGAGCTCCTGTTGCAAGGAGAGGACGTGGTCGATCTGTGCCAGCTACACGCACAAGTGAAACACCTTCCTCAAGTGTGAGTAGGCGACAGAACCTGCAGCAGTATTTGGTAGGGCATCATGCGCCTCTAGAAGTGATGAGGCCAGAAGAAGTACAGGCGATAGTAGATTGGGTTGCTGACAGTGCCTCCAGTTCCTTCACATTGTCTCCCACCCAGTCTACTGCAGAAAGGTCAGAGTTGGCACCTGCAGCCAATGTCCAACCGTCTTTCACCTCACCCCCTTGCAAATCAGGCAAGCAGTCTGAGCCCCAAGTCATGCAGCAGTCTCTTCTTCTTTCTGATGACTCTGTCAGCAGGGTTTCCCAGGGCCATCCACCTAGCCCTGCCCCAGAAGTGGAAGAGATTGAGTGCAGCGATGCCCAACCACTTATTTCTCAAGATGAGTACATGGAAGGACCATCGCAGCACGTCTCCGATGATGACGAAACGCAGGTGCCAACTGCTGCAGCACTCAGAATTGTGGAGACCGACAAGGAGGGCAGGGGTGAAAACTGGGTGGAAGATGATGTGGAGGACGATGAGGTCCTCGACCCCACATGGAATGAAGGTCATGCAGGTGACCTGAGTAGTTTGGAGGAAGAGGCGGTGGTCGCACAGAGCCACCAGCACAGCAGAAGAGGGAGCAGGGTGCAGAAGCGGAGCGTCCGTGCCCTAGACACTACGCCTGCTACTGCCCAACGCAGCAAGGGACCGAGCGCACCAAAGCCAGGTCAAAGGAGTTCTCTAGCGTGGAAGTTCTTCAGAAATGTGTTGATGACAGGACACGAGTGGTTTGCACCCTGTGCAATCAGAGCCTGAAGCGAGGCATAAACCTTCTCAACCTGAGCACAACCTGCATGATCAGGCATCTAAGTGCAAAGCACGAGCTGCAGTGGAGTAGACACCTTCAAAACCAAGAAACGTCTCTGGCTCCTCCTGCTTCCTCTTCTGCTGCAGTCTCGGCCTCTCCATCCACCTCTGTAGTGATACCGGCACCTGCCACCCCACAAACAGATGATCTGTCAGCAACACCACCACCTGGGTCACCAACAACCATCTCCACAATGTCCCGTGGAAGTGTTCAGCTTTCCATCTCCCAAACACTTGAGAGGAAGAGGAAGTACCCCCCTACCCACCCGCGATCCCTGGCCCTGAATGCCAGCATTTCAAAATTCTTGGCCTTTGAAATGCTGTCATTCCGTCTGGTGGAGACGCACAGTTTTAAAAGCCTTATGTCGGTGGCTGTCCCACAGTACGCCGTGCCCAGCCGCCACTACTTTTCCAGGCAAGCCATCCCTTCCCTGCACAACCAAGTGGGCGGAAAAATCAGGTGTGCACTGCGCAATGCCATCTGTGCTAAGGTCCACCTAACTACCGATACGTGGACCAGTAAGCACGGTCAGGGGCGTTATATCTCCCTAACGGCACACTGGGTAAATACAGTGGCGGATGGGCCTGAGGCGGATAGCAGTTTGGCGCATGTCCTTCCACCAACGAGGATTGCAGGGCGCTTCAGTTTGCCTCCTGTTCCTAACTCCTCCTACTCCGCTTCCTCATCCTCTACCGCCTCCTCATCCAGTCAGCGTAACACCTTCACCACCAACTTCAGCACAGCCAGGGGTAAACGACAGCAGGCAGTTTTAAAACTTGCCTGTTTGGGGGAAAATCCACACATCGCGCAAGAGTTGTGGAGGAGCATGGAACAGCAGACAAATGAGTGGTTGCTGCCAGCGAGCCTCAAGCCCGGCCTGGTGGTGTGCGATAACGGGCGAAATCTCATAGCAGCTCTGGGCCTAGCTGGTTTGACGCACATCCCTTGCCTGGCGCATGTGCTGAATTTGGTGGTGCAGAGGTTCCTTAAAAATTACCCCGATATGTCAGAGCTGCTGCAGAAAGTGCGGGCCGTCTGTGCGCACTTTCGGCGTTCTCACCCTGCTGCTGCTCGCCTGTCAGCGCTGCAGTGTAACTTCGGCCTTCCCGCTCACCGCCTCATATGTGACGTGCCCACAAGGTGGAACTCCACCTTGCACATGCTGGAAAGACTGTGCGAGCAGCAGCAGGCCATATTGGAGTTTCAGCTGCAGCACGCACGCGTGAGTCGCTCTGCGGAACAGCACCACTTCACCACCAATAACTGGGCCTCCATGCGAGACCTGTGTGCCTTGTTGCACTGTTTTGAGTACTCCACCAACATGGCCAGTGCCGATGACGCCGTTGTCAGCTTAACTATCCCACTTCTATGCCTCCTTCAAAAAACGATTCGGGCGATGATGGAAGAGGATATGGCACAGGATGAGGAGGAGGAGGATGAAGAGGTAACATTTCCAAGGCTTTCAGGGCAGTCATTCGCAAGTGGCTCCGAGGGTGGGTTCCTGCACCCACAAACGCCAGGGACACAATTGTCCAGCAGGGGCACAGTTCTGGAGGATGAGGAGATGGAGGAGGAGATGGAACCATGTTCACAGCAGGGTGGCACCCAGGCCAGCTCATGGCCATCACTGGTGCGTGGCTGGGGGGATACAGAGGACACAGACGATACACCTCCCACAGAGGACAGCCTCTCATTGCCTCTGGGCAGCCTGGCACACATGAGCGATTACATGCTGCAGTGTCTCCACAACGACCACCGCGTTGCCCACATTCTAACTTGTGCTGATTACTGGGTGGCCACGCTGCTGGATCCCCGTTACAAGGACAACGTATCGTCCTTAATTCACTCACTGGAGCGCGATCACAAGATGCGCGAGTACAAGCGCACGCTGGTAGATGCGATGCTGCTGGCATTCCCACCTGACAGCGGGGCCACAGTGGAAGCACAAGGCCAAGGCAGAGGAGGAGGAGGAAGAGGTCGCCAACGCAACCAGGGCACCGCCAGCACCTCAGAAGGCAGGGTTAGCATGGCCGAAATGTGGAAAAGCTTTGTCAGCACGCCACAACAAACAGCAGCACCAGCAGCTCATATGGAACGTCTTAGCAGGAGGCAGCATTTCACCAACATGGTGGAGCAGTATGTGTGCACACGCCTACATGTAGTGAATGACGGGTCTGCCCCCTTCAACTTCTGGGTCTCCAAATTGGGCACATGGCCTGAGCTTGCCCTTTACGCCTTGGAGGTGCTGGCGTGCCCTGCAGCCAGTGTATTATCTGAACGTGTATTTAGCACGGCTGGGGGCGTTATCACAGACAAGTGCAGCCGCCTGTCCAGAGACAATGTGGACAAGCTCATGTTCATTAAAATGAACCAGGCATGGATCCCACAGGACTTTTCCGTACCTTGTGCAGAATAGAGTTGGATACCGACCTTACCCAGCCATTGTTATATTTTTGATCTTTCTCACTCTTTTGGGGTGTACCCTCATTTAAAATGACTGAAAAAAAGCAGTGTTGGCTACCTCGTCCTCCTCCACCGCCGCTTCCACCTACACCGCCACATCCACCACCACCTCAACCTCCCTCCTACTCCATATGGGCCTCGTCCTTCACAGATGAAGAAAATTTTTGTTGTTTTAAGTTATTTCCCTATCCACATTTGTTTGCAGAGCACTTGCCATGCTCTTAACTACGTTTTGCTGCCATTTGCAGCACTCTAGCCCTTTCCATTGGTGTTTTAGAGCCATTTTAGTGCCTGAAAGTTCGGGTCCCCATTGACTTCAATGGGGTTCGGTGTCCGGGTAAAGTTCGGAAAAAGTCTGGGACACGGACCCGGACTTTTTTTTCAAGTTCGGCCGAGCCCGGCGAACACGGACATCCAGGTGTCCGCTCAACTCTACTTGTTAGCCTTTTAGATATGTGGATTTTTGGGGGGGGGGGTTATAACTGTTTATTATAGAACGTGGGATGGAAATATGATGCTTTGGTGCAATACTTTTGTGCTTGGTGCACTATAAACTGTTTTATTATATATATATATATTTTTATTTTTTTTAATAAAGAAAAAATGAATAAAAAAAAAAAAAAAAAGAAAACCCCTGCTGAGGCAGCAGGAATAGCGCCTGAGATGCACAAGGGGGAAGACAATTATGCCCTAAATAAAATTAGTGCTGGTGCGCCACCAAAAAAACAACAGCCACTTCTGGAGCAAAAGGAAAACTGGCTACACAGGCTGATATATACTGCACTGGCTGATATATAATGCACTGGCTGATATATCTATACTGCACAGGCTGATATATATATATATCTATATATGTATATCTATCTATATATATATATATATCTATATATGTATATCTATCTATCTATCTATCTATCTATATATATATATATACACACAGTATATCGACTGCACTGGCTGATATATACTGCACTGTGGATATATCTACAGTGCATTGCGAAATTATTTGGCCCTCTTGAACTTTGACCTTTTGCCACATTTCAGGCTTTAAACATAAAGATATAAAACTGTAATTTTTTGTGACGAATAAACAACAAGTTGGACACAATCATGAAATGGAACGAAATTTATTGGATATTTCAAACTTTTTTAACAAATAAAAACTAAAAAATTGGGCGTGCAAAATTATTCAGCCCCTTTACTTTCAGTGCAGCAAACTCTCTCCAGAAGTTCAGTGAGGATCTCTGAAAGATCCAGTGTTGACCTAAATGACTAATGATGATAAATAGAATCCACCTGTGTGTAATCAAGTCTCCGTATAAATGCACCTGCACTGTGATAGTCTCAGAGGTCCGTTTAAAGCACAGAGAGCATCATGAAGAACAAGGAACACACCGGGCAGGTCCGAGATACTGTTGTGGAGAAGTTTAAAGCCGGATTTGGATACAAAAAGATTTCCCAAGCTTTAAACACCCCAAGGAGCACTGTGCAAAAAATAATATTGAAATGGAATGAGTATCAGACCATTGCAAATCTACGAAGACCTGGCCGTCCCTCTAAACTTTCAGCTCATACAAGGAGAAGACTGATGAGAGATGCAGCCAAGAGGCCCATGATCACTCTGGATGAACAGCAGAGATCTACAGCTGAGGGGGGGAGAGACTGTCCATAGGACAAGTCGTATACTGCACAAATCTGGCCTTTATGGAAGTGTGGCAAGAAGAAAGCAATTTCTTAAAGATATCCATAAACAGCGTTGTTTAAAGTTTGCCACAAGCCACCTGGGAGACATGTGGAAGAAGCTGCTCTGGTCAGATGAAACCAAAATCAAACTTTTTGGCAACAATGCAAAACGTTATGCTCATCACCCTGAACACACCATCCCCACTGTCAAACATGGTGGTGGCAGCATCATGGTTTGGGCCTGCTTTTCTTCAGCAGGGACAGGGAAGATGGTTAAATTGATGGGAAGATGGATGGAGCCAAATACAGGACCATTCTGGAAGAAAACCTGATGGAGTCTGCAAAAGACCTGATTCTGGGAAGGAGATTTGTCTTCCAACAAGACAATGATCCAAAACATAAAGCAGAATCTACAGTGGAATGGTTCACAAATAAACATATCCAGGTGTTAGAATGGCCAAGTCAAAGTCCAGACCTGAATCCAATCGAGAATCTGTGGAAAGAACTGAAAACTGCTGTTCACAAACGCTCTCCATCCAACCTCACTGAGCTTGAGCTGTTTTGCAAGGAGGAATGGGCAAAAATTTCAGTCTCTCGATGTGCAAAACTGATAGAGACATACCCAAAGCGACTTACAGCTGTAATCGCAGCAAAAGGTGGTGCTACAAAGTATTAACTTAAGGGGGCTGAATAATTTTGCACACCCAATTTTTCAGTTTTTTATTTGTTAAAAATGTTTGAAATATCCAATAAATTTCATTCCACTTCATGATAGTGTCCCACTTGTTGTTGATTCTTCACAAAAAAATTAGTTTTATATCTTTATGTTTGAAGCCTGAAATGTGGCAAAAGGTCGCAAAGTTCAAGGGGGCCGAATACCTTCGCAAGGCACTGTATCTAAACTGCACTGGTTGATATATCTATACTGCACAGGCTAATTTATACTGCACTGCTGATATATCTATACTACACTGGCTGATATATACTGCACTGGTGGTTATATATATATATATATATATATAGTGCACTGGCTGATACTGCACAGGCTGATATATAGTACACTCTCTGATATTTACTGCACTGCTTATATATACTGCACTGTCTGATATTTACTGCACTTCGGATATATACTGCACTGCTGATATATACTGCACGGGCTGATATATTTATCATAGATTTTGATAGGGGATATCATGTTACACATGCATTGTCTCTTTGCCTTTAATATATGTGTCCCTACTGCACTCCGTAGCTAAGGCATGCACTATGCAGTTAGTACCACCCTTCTACTTCTTGCTTTAGCCTCCACTCACGACATGTAGTGTATTCTGCTAGACATAGTCACTCTATTATTTTCTTAACCTATCTGATGTTTATCTGTTATGATCTCACACATTTTTGGATTAAAGCTTTCTACAATCTGCAAGATATCATTTGGATTAGGTCTCGGGTCTGCCAAGCTTCTGAGACTGTAAGCTATCTCACCACAATGTGATCAGATATAGAGATTACACTTTTGAGGGTTAAATTGCGAAAGCAGAACACCAGTATAATGGGGAGTAACAAAGTGAATTTTTGGAAAAAAATAAAATTAAAATAAAGTGAATAACTCCCCTTACTTGTGCATAGTGTTGTGTACAGTCAGGAAAGGTGCAATTTAAAGGGATACCCTGTCTTAACTTGTCTTTGTTGCTGTGACCATTATGGGTACAGGCCTTGCTCGTCACAGTGGGCATATTCCCAAAGGAGTCTTCAGATTCTGGGAACCACAGGGATAGACTATGGCCCTGGACCTCTATAACATTCTACGGCTAACTATACTCTGCCACAAATTGCCAAGGTGAGTGCCTAATGCAGTCCAAAAGGTAAAAACCCTAAGGATTACCAATCCACAACTGCTAGGTATCCCAGGGTAATAAGCAGTCAAATCTTTCAAAGGAAAAAAAAAAAACTTCTTCCAAGAAGGTGATGTTTTAACTAAGGACACTAGTAAGAAACTGCAGTCTCACAGAGTGGGTGGGATTATATGTGTTTGCCAGTGTCCAATTATTAAGATAGCCTGCATATAACCCATGATCTAGGATTACAGCCCTGTGTCCTGTACTGTACGATTAAGATACTTTTATTGTTTTAGAGAGAGCAGGGGAGGTTAGACATATGACATGTTATAACTGCTGACTGGTCCATGGGACAGAAGGCTGCACCAATAACGAACTCATTAATAGAACAATTATTAAATACTTACAGAATTAAAAAAGACTCACGTCACACAATTCATTTTGGCATACAAATGACCGCGTCACTTTTATTGGTTTAATGTGAATAAAAAAAATCTTAATTTAAAGAAGCATCAAATAACTAATATCAAATTAAATGCATAACACTTAGTCAGAGAACTAAGCAAAATATAATTCAAAGTAATTATAACCAAAATTCCCCCTTGAATCAAGTGTGACATACCACATAAAGTATAAAGTGTCTGCGACATAGTGGGAGGGAGGGGAGCTTGCCAACCGTCCCAATCAACTGCAGAGACCCCTGTACAGAACCCCTTTTAGATAGGGGGTACAGAAAATTCCAGAAGGGCATGTGCTTTTCCAGTCTTTCGCCATAGGTGAGTTGAATTCCTAAAAGGCCATCATCCCATCAATTTACCTCATAAGAATTTTTTTTTTCTTTTTCAACAAAGGATGCATTTTCAAATTAGATGGCATCCCTTGTTCCATGTGCATGGGCCCTAATTCTGTGCCCCCCTTCCCATGCTCAGTTGACACCAGCAAATGGATACAGGGAGTAACTTTTCCATTAAAGTCAGACACCGAAAAAAGGATTTTCTGTCGCAGTCTGTGTGTGTGCCTTTTTCAGTTCTATGTGACATGAGTCACCAGGTCAGAATGGTTTTGGTGGTGGTGGTTGTGGTGGTGGTGGTGGTGGTTGTGGTGGGGGGGGTGTGTGTTAATTTCTCAAATTATAAACACTGAAAGCTGGACAGTGATGATTACCCTTTTTCACTCTGTTCAGTAAATTATGTGAACTTCTGGATCAAATAGGACTCTGCCTTTTGGAATGGCAAACCATAATTAACACATTTATATCACTGATGAGTGATAGGTGGTGCGCTATATCAATATAAAATGTGCAATATATTACAAACAATAAACATATGCAGCCTCAAAATACAAACAAAATATATTGGTGCAAAATGTGTTGAAACAAAGTCCCAGGACACAAACGTGTCAATAGTGGAACCACTTTCGGTGATATAATTGGTGACAGATGGTGATCAATTCAAATAGGTGACTTGAAATTCCCTCCACCTGTTGGAATTCCTCCTTACCGGACGGAATAAAGTAAGTGCTTTCCTTTTGCAAAATTAAACGATCCCGGTGCTCAAATCAAAATAGGTGCTCCCCACCGTGCATATATAAGAGCCCGCTGGGCCTCTTACCAGATGAATGTGGATAACATACACTGCTCACTGCTCTCAGACGAGTATATCTCTGTATCCAAACGATACCAACAGCCACAGATGGATGTAGATAACATGCACTGCTACACTGTTCTCAGCCGAGTGTATCTCTATATCCAAACGGTACTGACAGCCACTTGTTGTAAATGATTGAGAGGGTCGTTTCATTCCAGCATCACATGTAAGAGAATGACTGCCAATGGTGCATTACCCTTGATAATACTTTATTAGAATAAAAGATTGCACTTACATGTATTAGGAATAAACTTCACAGATGGTTACAAAGCGTTGAGGGATTCCTGTATTTGCCTGGGTCCGGCTGCAGCCCGGATCCCAAGCGACGTGGTGACGGCGCACCACCTATCACTCATCACACATTATTTTTTCATCTGGGAGCAGCATATCACAGATCAGCGCACTTTTCTTTTACACACATTTATATCACTGCCTATTTTCAGGAATATGGTTCCAGAGACCTAAAGGAACATTGTACTGGTTGTACAGACAATTTACAAGCTTTTCTAAAAGAGTAAAACTGCATAACACAATGTCTGTAATTGTAAAAAGAGCAATAAAAACAATGAACTTAAAAGATGCACAAATTGATGTTTATTTCTAATTGACACAGTACAATTTTGATAAGAATGACAAGATGTTCAAAGGCATAATTAGTGTATACAGGTAAGACACTGCATTGAAAGAGGAATACACATACTATCCAGTTAGTGATGTAAACAACAGTAAAAAAAATACTGGTACAACATTCTAGAGCCTGGCAAAGTTAATGGTCCACAGTTAGCAATGCTCCAGTGTTGCTTAACATAATAAATCACCACTTAAAGTTGCCACTAGATTCTAGCTCTGCAATTCATTGAACACAAACAATAGAGTCTAGAACTGAGAAGTGAATAGCTCTGTTTTATTTCCTTACACATATTAAGGCCTCTAACCTTAGAAAAAAAAATACAAAATTGGTCAATGTCTTCAAGCAAAAGTCAAATCACAAATAATGGAAAGAAGGGAAGAGTGGAAACTGTAGATTGAACACCAAACTTTATAAAATCTGGTCAATGTACAAAATAAAATCTTGCAGCTTTTGCCCTCATTCTTCAGTATAGGTTTTCACCCGCTGAAAGTTACTGTAGAAAGGAAATGCAGCCCCAACATACATAGAAATGTGCAAAAAGGAATACATGCAAGTGTGAGTTTATAAAAAAAAAAAGGAAGTCACAAAAAAGAAGTGCCCAGTGGTTTTACTGAAAAACATGTGTGGTTTTTTTTTCTCTAAGATCCCGAAAATATAGACCATGTATAGCATATGACTAAATACCTTCCTGTAGCATGGGGTCAATGTACAGGCATCAAAGAAACTATAGCGGTCAATGAGTTTTAATATTTTCTCCGCAGTAGTTTTGCATCAGAAACATTTGTACCCAGCTGAGTTCAAACACAGTTCACTGTACAGCGAACATTAATAAAAGGTCAGACCATTTTACAGAGTGTTGTGCTATATAGTGCCCAGAGGCTTTTCATAAATGTCTATTTGTGAATCTATCAGTTACACCTTAAATGGAATCAGCAATGATTCGCACATCTAGGTCCATAAAATCATTATATTAAATTGACAATAAAATTAGTAAAAGATTCAAGTGGTACTTGGTTGTTCAGTTATACATGCAATCCATATCCCTAATTGATTTTAAAACATATCTAACTACAGTAAAAAATTGGAACATGAGTAAAATCATTTTACTGGTCAACGTTGTGCCAAATATACCACCATGTGTACACTTGTGCTTCGTACACTCTGGCTAGTGATGGCTTAAGGTGGTGACAGGTGTTGGAGATTAACAGTGTGGTCTACAGTACATCTGGCTCAACTCGCAAAGCTTTAACAAAAGAATAAATATCTTTATTTTAGCCATGTGACTAATTTTCAAATCCTATTTGACTCAACTGAAAATAACAGACTTTTTTAAAAATCAAGTATCTTTCTCCTGGTGTGCGAGGTTTGTAAATTAAGCCTATTGTGTAGGTAAGTGAAACAGAAAAGATTGTACTGATTGAAAGGCTTGCTAGGAGCATTTCATAGCTTCTAACTGCTTAAAGCCTGTATATAAAGTTAATGAGGCGAAAAGGGTTAGGGTAGTATAAATACTAAAATAGGCAGAGCTTAAAGACTCATGGGAAACGGGGCAGCCCAGATAGCCAACTGAAAATACTTAAATGCCTACAATGCACCCACAATACACAGCTTCAGCCCTAAAAAAATAAGTACATACATTTGCTGTGATGTAGCAAAATGAGGACATGTTAATTAATATCCTCTTTTTGTTTATTACATTTATCATTTCACAAACAAAAACTGAGTAATAGGGACTTGAAAATGTGACTACATAGTATTCAAAGAAGTGAGGAATAGTTTTCTGCACATAACTACTAATTCTTGTGCAGAGTAAGGAGTGATATAACCCTATTGGCGATGAAGATAAAAACCTTCTGTTACCATGTAACCCTTTTTATAACCCAATTAAAACATAAATCGGTAATTTAGGCTTATTTATTGAGGGAAAGTGCAGTAAGTCAGTCAGAAACCATCTTTTATTATTGTAACTGCTGTAAACTAATGAAGATTAGTCTCGGACTGTCATTTTTTTTTTTTCCCGTTTTTTTCTTTTCTTATTGCACATAGATAAAAAGGCTATATCATTATTTGTATAGGTTTCACAAGAGTTTCAAATGTTAGTAGAGGCTATTTCTTTTACTATAAAAGTGCTGATAGATTGTTGAATTTACATTCTGGTATAAAAAAAACGTATCCCATGAGTAACATTAGCAACAAATACCTTGAAGCAGACCAGACTGCACCCAACTGTACCCTTGATATATTGTGCATGTACTAACAGTACTAAAAGGAGAGCTTAAAGGGATACAGTCCCAGAATTCAAAGGTGCCATTCAGTATTTTAGAGCAGACTATAATTGCACACAAAATTGCAGCTCATAAGCAAATACAAAAGTAGATATGTCAAGTACCCGAGCTTCTGTTAATATGTTCATAAAATAATTTTAGAAGGAAAAATGCATAAATCTATTAAGTAATGTTTTCAGAGAAGAAGCTTGTCCAAAACACTTCCAATACTCAATTTTTGAATAAGTGGAAGAGAAACCGGGAACTGTTCTCATATTTGTGAAAGTGAAGAGTACACCACTATAGTTTTCGACTTGAGCAACAGTGAAGACGAGCTTTTGTTTCATGGCACTTTGCAGGGGATCAATTTTGTTAAACGGGTAAATACTATACAGACTAATAAAAAAAAAAGACAAAAAAATGTTTTGGTTTTTTTTCCAACTTGGGTGAAATGTTTCCGAAGCAAAGCTTTAATTTACAGAAAATAGTGGGCAAGATAGGAAATGAAAGGCAGAGGTGGTATACCAATTAGAATTCTGGACATGTGGAGGACATCTACACTACACTGTATAAAAATTTTTGCTGTCTAATCAAAGCACACAAATATGCTTCCTAGCAGCTACATGGAGTACATATTTACTAGATGCATCACTAAAGCTCAAGAAGAGATGAAGATGGGTTTGTGCTACTTAGCTTTGTGCTATTCAGCTAATAAATTATGGCACATCTTTGCTTATAAGGTTACTAATCATCACCAGAGAGATGTATAGATTTACAAATATATTATACATATTTACTTTAGTTATTAAGCGACCTCTAAATAGAACATTTAGTAAAAAAAAATCCTACCAAAGTACAAAATGAATTTGATTTTAAAGGTATTTTTAAAACAATGGCTTAGCAAACATTGTTTTGTTGTTATAACTAGCACTTTAGTTCACAGTGCAAATTGGCTCCCTACCAAATCCAATACCTTTAGGATAAAGTACAATACCAACTACACCAATAATGATGATGATCAGACTGATCTAACAGCCGATATTTAATGGCGAGCAGACCCTCACTCAAAAAAGAAGCAAAAAGCATGAAAGATGTTAAGACCACCCAACCTATTTCCAGTAAGACTGTCCATTTTACTTTTTCAAATTATTCAATTTCTAATAGAAGATCTTCCCCTTCCAGGTGCATATCAACTTTTATATAGATTTTCTTCACTGTTCCAGAGATTGGGGAGTTGACCAAGGTTTCCATCTTCATTGCACTGAGAACACACAAAGGCTGACCCTTTTCAATTGTTTCGCCCTCTTTAACCTTGATATCAATCACCTTTCCTGGCATTGGAGCCCCAATCTGTCCCTTTACATCTTTAAGGGCTTTAGGATGGAAATGCATCTCCTGTGAAGAAAAAGAAACCAACATCACATATAGCGTTAATATTAACTGACAACATTCCAGGTAAATGTTCTATAAGTTTCCACAGCATGAGATGATGGGTGAATGAATTAATCTGCTGAACAGTTGTCATGGTTTACCACCTCAGTACTGCTGCACATATACATATGGTCTCATATTGAGGTGGGTATACCAGGATCATTGTTGCAGCTACAACTAAGAAACTGGTACCACATTTTTCAGGCGGCAATTCTTTATCAGGTGGTGGAAGGAAGTCCTGATGGGGTGTGACAGCCTGAGACCGATGCAACTGGTTTATTCAGGAACACTAAGAAGAATGGAAGGAACATAATTTCCTGGTAGAGGGCGCACTGACTTTGGACTTGATAAAACACAGCTGACCAACACCAGCAGATGACATGGCTCCCCAAATCATCACGGACTGTGGAAAAGTTTGCATACCATTTAGAAATCAAGGTTCAAAAATCAGCACATCTCTCTACCAGGAAATTCCAGAGCACTTCATGCTTCCCTACGCTTACCAACTGTATGGAGATGCGGATTTAATTTTTCAGCAGAACTTGGCACCTGCGCACACTGCCAAAAGCACCAATTTTACTATGTGACACTACTGTTATTTGACTAGCATAATCTACAAATTTCCATAGTGACATAACTACGTTAACTCCCTAAATTTAGGGTGCAGCTATAAAAAAACAAATCTCTATGCATCCTCTTGCTCTTCTGATCAAAATAGTAAATGGAACTACAGACCTTAGATGCAGTGATAAACATCTTATTGCTCCAGGCTAGTGGAGCGTTTACATATGGTAGCACTCTTAAACAGCATTCCTTATGCCATCTGGGCAAGCTGTACAGTCAGAATTTGTCTGCATTTTAAATATGTAATTTCAGTTACATTTTTCATCAGGAGGACAAAGGTTGGGATTGAATTTCCTGTTAAAACTACAGCTAAGCTTTAAGATTATAAAACTTTAATTTACTACATATACATATGACTTCTACTGGGCTGAAGATGTACAATGTTCAGTACTAAAACCATAGTGTTCACAGTATAGTTGCAGTGGTGGTCACAAAACCGATGCATGAAATACAAGCATAAATTAGTGCCCAAGGGTAGTTGGGCTGTACTGTGCAATTAATGAAAACTTAAATTACGTGGGGTCATGGCACCACATGGTACTATAGAGCAGTGGTCCTCAACCCTGGTCCTCAGGGCCCACTAACAGGCCAGGTTTGCAAGATAACTGAAATACATCCCAGGTGATATCATTTGCTGCTCAGTGATTGCAGTACTCTAGTCTGCATCCCCCCAACGTAATACTTAAAATCTGGCCTGTTAGTGGGCCCTGAGGACTGGAGTTGAGGACCACTGCTATAGAGCATAGCTGTAAAGATGGCAACAGGGAGGATACTGGACAGTGCATTTTAAATTGGTGCCTATAATGTCAAAGGGCCCATTTACACTAGGGTAATAGGTTGAAGTGCCTTCACAAGACTTGTACCAAGGCATCTCCTTATTTTGAATAGGCCACCTAATGCACAATGGGCTATAAAAATTAACTACTGCTATCACAGCGCACCACAATGCACAATAGTCCATTCCCATGCCCTGTGAAGGTGCATTGCAAAAGGAAAAAGAATGGGGCGCTCTTGCTGGGGGATTGGTCCTTTGTTCCAGACAGTCTTGATAGGTGAGATGTTAACTAGACTGATGGTGAATGTTCCAAAAGCACAGTGTTAGTGCTATCACCGAGGGCAGCTCTTACAGGGCCGAAGTGAGATCCCACATTTAAGCAGAGTAATGAGAAGGCGCCACTCAGTGAAGCAGTAATAACACATGTATTAAGCTTATATCAAGACTTACATAAAAGCAAAAAGTGGAGCGTCATAACCCGGCGTCCTTCCTAATTCACCGTGTACCCGTTGTGGAAGCTGCCAGCAGCCTAAACCAATCCGGTTGCTTAATCAGAGTGTGGCTGCGGCAAACTGCATACCTCACAGAAGGACCGTGCGGCTGTAGACAAGGAATGGGCGGTGGAATCACCCATTCCTCGTCTATGGCCACACGGTCCTTCTGTGAGATATGCGGCCCTCGGATTGGTTTAGGATTGGTTTAGGCTGCTGGCAGCCTCCACAATGGGTACACGGTGAATTAGGAAGGACGCCGGGCCATGACGCTCCACTTTTTGCTTTTATGTTAGTCTTGATATGAGCTTAATAAATTTATTACTGCTTCACTGAGTGGCAACTTCTCTTTACTCTGTGAAGGTGCATTGGGCAGCCATTCAGAATGACTAGTAATTAGAATAAACTGCATCATCGTGCACCAATGTACATAACATGATTTAACACAAAGCAGCAGTGTAAAAAAGCCTTTAGACTGAATTGTGCACAGCTATATTACAAGCTAGGTTATGTCTGCCATACACTGATGCGTGGGAACCTAAAAGTGTGTTATTTATTAAACAGTGGTACATGCAATCCATTTTTACAAATATAGATAGAGGGATTTTAATGGTGACACAATACATAAATTATTAAAAACTATTTTCTTTATCGTACATCATGGGACACAGAGCAGCCATAATAATTACTATCTGGGTTATACGCCACCTATAGGTGAATGGACACTGGCAACAAAAAAGACAGGAAGTCCCCCTCTATATAACCCTTCCCATACAGGAAGGAAGTATCTCCGTTTTTTTTTTTTCCGCCAGTGTCTTACAGGTGATGGTCATGGTTGAAGAAGCTATCTATATTTTTAAAGAAGATTATGCTATAATCCCCGTTAAGATCTCTGGATCCAAGGGGATTGGCAATCAGATCCATCTGAAAGTGGAAGACTAAAAGGTAAAGGGAACAAGGCATTGCCTGTAATGCGACCCTCTTGGGCGATGGACCCTGGGATCCGGTCCCCTGGTAAGACTAACTCCAAAGGTGTTCCGGCAGGGTGCCCTACAGGTCCAAGGGAGTGGCCCCAAAAATTAGGGTGAGCCGGTCCTTGAAGGCCGACAAGTGGCAGAACCCACCGTGATGAGTAAAGAATGGACTGTTAATTATAGAGAGACGATTGAGGGGGGATATGATATCAATGTACAAATACTGTACTGGTGACCCGAGCATAAGGAACAAACTATTCAGAGAAAGGAGATACAATAAGACACGTGGCCACTCACTAAAACTAGAGGAAAGGCGGTTTAACCTTAAAGTGCGTAAGGGGTTCTTCACTGTAAGAGCGGTAAGGATGTGGAATTCTCTTCCACAAGCAGTCGTATCAGCAGGGAGCATTGATAGTTTCAAAAAACTATTAGATGGACACCTTAAAGACCACAACATACAGGGGTATACAATGTATGGTTAAAAGCGGAAACACACACACATCATAGGTTGAACTGGATGGACTGATGTCTTTTTTCAACCTCACTAACTATGTAACTATGTAAATAGGCAGAATCCTGCGGCGGGAACAGTAAGTTCACTTTAATTATGATGCACTGTTACCTTCTAATTTACCAGATACCGGGTGCCATGTTTTATGTCTCTACTAGAGGTAGTATGTGTAATCAGCTGTGACCTGCGTACCTTGGATGCCTTTTCTGCTCTCAACCCCCCTGATGCTTGGCGTGCAGCGGGATTTTGTACATCTCGCCTGCGCATCCGCTTACCCTCTGTGGCTCAGGTTCAGGGAGCACTTTTGGTGGGTACCCCTGCGGTGGGAGATGGCACGCAAGTTCAGCCTATTTACATGCACAAGTTTGCAAGTGGAGCCAGGAGGGGGCATGTCCGTAACGCATTGGCGTGTACGTTGGCATGCGGATGTGCACATAGCACACTGCACATGCGCAGTAAGGGCAGAGGTGGTACAGCATTTGAGGAGTGTTCCCAGTGGCGTGAGCTTCTGTCAGAAGCTGGATGGGATACAGAGCAGCTGCAGCTGGGTGCTTGAATCACTGTGGGTAGATGTTAACAGGCACTGACAGGTTAGGTTACTTTGGGATACAATTGGGATAATTGTGCTGTGTGTGAATGTGAAAAGCTGTTACAGCTTAGCACAAGCATTGAGTACACTAAAGAGTACCTCAAGTTTTCTTGTCTGGAGCAATGTCCTCCCAGAAAAGGAGTGGGGGGGGGGCACAGTGGGAAGGGGCACAAGTGTTCCGCTGTCAGGTTTGGAAGATCCTAGCCATGCATCCTCTGTGTTCACTTCCCCTGAGAGGCCAGTGGCCAATCTGAGCCATTACTGTTGTCAGTAGCCACATCTAGTGCTTCTTTCTCAGCCTAAGTCACCTAGGATGATTTGGCATCAGCTTTAGTCGGCCTTGAGGGAAAAATTGCTGGCATTATTGCTTCAGTTTCACAAGGAGGGAGGAAATGTGATAGATCCCCCTCACCTTAGCCCCACCTGTTTTAGTTCAGGATTGGACAGGGGATGTGGGAAAAGTAGATGTAAATGGCTTGGAAGAAGGCCAAGCAGAGGATTCCACTTCTGGGGAGTCAGGGTCGGAGGAGCCATTCTCTGCCTCTTAATCCTAGAGATTGGTAATTCCCTCTCTCACTGAAATGGTCTGGTCTAGATTTAAATTAACTCCCTTAGAGATTTCTAAAGTATCTTTTTCCTCATTAGGCTCATTATGCCCTCCTCAAAATTCTCAGTCTTTTTCCTTACATCTGCTTTTAGAGCAGATAGTATATGCTGATTGGGATCATCCTGATACGATTTTTATTCCTCCCAAAAGGTTTTGTTTGTTGTATCCTATGGAGGAAATATTCACAGGAAAATGGATTATGCCTACAGTGGATGTTGCTATTTCTTCTGTAAACAGAAATTTAACCTGTCCTGTAGATAATGCCTAGGTTTTTAAAGATCCAGCTGATAAGAAATTGGAATCTTTACTAAAACCATTTTAACCACTTTAAGACTGAAATGTTTCACCCCCTAAAGTCTATACCATTTCGGGTTTTTGGTGCTGTCACACTTTGAATGACAATACTCAGTCTGTGCCTGAGTTAGTTGGGTAACAAGTCCCAAAGAGTCAATCCCTCCTGGCAGCCTCTTCGATAAAGTTCCAAATACTTTGTAAGTTTGTCCCGGCAGGGCACATAGAGCACTCCTAGCTGATCAGTCTGTGGAAGTCTGGTTTGGGCAGGTCAGACTGGGCTTCTCGGTCAACCTGTGCCCCTAATAAGCACAGGGTGACTTAGACATAGGAGGGGCCTAGGGAGCCGAGAGAGGGATTTCCCAACCTCTCTAAGGTAAGCTGTGTTCCACGGGCCACTCAACCAAAGTAACTCCTGTCACACCCCCAGCATACACCCCACAAAGAGCAGTGTTCCTTCACAAGCCAGGGCCCATAGTCAGTAGGCAAGGGGCTAGCCTGAAGTCCCCTTCAAAAGCCCCTGTCCTGAGTGAGTTTGTCACAGGATACATACCTGGACGATCTATTACTTATAGACCGGTCGGCTTCTACTCCAAGCCAGAATGTGTTTTCCGGGCAGTTCAGTTCCTGGGTTGGATTCTGAATTTAGCAAAGTCAGCGTTACAGCCGGTTCAGAGACTAGAGTATCTGGGTTTCCTTGTGGACACAGTGCAGGCAAAGGTGTTTTTGCCGCCAATAAAGGTCGCAGCCCTAAAGGATCTAGTTCAGATCTTAAGAGTGAAAAAGTATTCTTCTGTACGTTTTTGTATGAGGTTGCTTGGGAAGATGGTGACCTCATTTAAAGCAGTTCCTTATACATTATGTCAGCCTGGAGCAAAAAGATCCAGGCCCTAGATTGTCGCATTTCTCTAGTACCGAGGGTACGTCCGAGTCTAGGTTGGTAGCCAGGAATTTGGAGAGCGGGAAATTCTTTCTTCCAGTAGTCTGGAAGGTGGGGACTACAGATGCCAGTCTCTGTGGCTGGGGAGTAGTTCTGGAGAAAGCCACTGTCCAAGGGAAATGGTCCTGGTTAGAAAGGAACTTCCCCATCAAAATCCTGAAAATCCAAGTGGTTTGTCAGGCATTAAGGTACTGGACTCCCAGACTTCAAGATTGCCTCATCAGGGATTGACAATGGCACGGCTGTGGCCTATATCAACCATTGGGGCGCACCAAGAGTTAGTAAGCCCAGAAAGAGGTGGGTCAAATCCTATCCTGGGCGGAGAAATTTGTTCCATGCCTGTTGGTGGTTTTCATTCCAGGAATAGAGAACTCGCAGGCAGACTTTCTGAGTCGCCAGAAGATGTTTCCAGGGGAATGGTCCTTACATTCCGAGATCTTTGCATTCATTTGTCAATGATGGGGGGTCCCGGATGTGAATTTATTGGCATCCAGACTCAACAACAAGTTGGACAAACTTGTGTCCAGTGAATGCCTTAGTGACTCCCTGGAAGCAGTTCTCTATGATCTATGCCTTTTCCCCCAGTTAAGTTGCTGCCACAACTTCTGCGCATGATTCAGGAAGAAGGGAAAGCAGAAATCCTGGTGGCTCCAACTTGGCCCAGGAGGATTTGGTACGCGCAAATTTTAATGTTGGCAATGGGAAGGCCATGGGTTCTCCCACTGCGTCCGGATCTGCTCTCTCAGGGTCTGATATTCCACCCTGCTTTACAATTTCTAAATTTGACGGTTTGGCTATTGAAGCCTGGATTTTGAGGGAGCGGGGTATATCTGATCCTGCAGTCTCTACTGTGATAAACGCTAGGAAACCAGACTCTAGGGGCATTCAGTACAGAGTATGGAAGTCTTACATTTCTTGGTGTGAGGCCAGGAAGTGGCATCCCCGTAAATATATCATCAGAAGAATTCTAGCCTTCTTGCAAGTAGGAGTAGATATGAAGCTAGCCTTAGGCACCATTAAAGGTCAAATTACAACCTTGTCAGTCTTTTTTAAAAGACTGAATGCTTCGCATTCCTTGCTCCGAACCTTTATACAAGGGGTGCTCCGTATGCTTCTGCCAGTTAGGCCACCGTTGTGTCCATGGGATTTAAATCTGCTCCTGCCGGTTCTACGGAAACAGCCTTTTGAGCCCATTTGTCATATTGCTCTGGTTCTTTTGACCAGAAAGTTAGTCTTTTTGGTTGCAGTAGATTCAGCTAGAAGAGTATCAGAGTTAGTGGCTCTTTCTTGTAAGAAGCCATTTTTGATCTTACATCAAGATAGAGGGATTCTACATCCACACCCAGGGTTTTTGCCCAAAGTGGTGTCCGCTTTTCATTTGAAGCAGGACATTATACTGCCTGCCTTTCTTTCCAAATCCTCAAACAGTGGAGGGAAAGTTATTAAATTCTCTCATAGTAGTACATGCATTTAAGGTCTATTTGAAGATGTCAGCTCAGATTCGGAAGACCAACACTTTGTTTGTGCTGCCAGAAGGGCCCAGGAAAGGGCAGGCAGCATCTAGGCCTACAATTTCTCAGTGGATTCGCCCAGGTCATTATCCAGGCGTATGGTTTAAAGAGGAAGGTTCCACCTTTTCCAGTAATGACACACTCTACCAGAAGAGTAGGTGCTTCTTGGGCAGTTTGCCATGAAGCTTCTATGGCTCAGATTTGCAGGGCCACTACTTGGTCTTCAGTACATACGTTCAATAGATTCTATCAGGTGGATGTTTGGACCCGCAGTGTGCTCCAGGCAGCTATGTAGATCTTTACGGTCTGATGGCGTTTTTTTCCTATTTAGTGTCCTTCTCCCCTCAAGTGCATTGCTTTGGGACGTCCCAGATAGTAATTATTATGGCTGCTCTGTGTCCCATGATATACAATAAAGAAAATTGGATTTTTCCTACAGCTTACCTGTAAATCCTTTTCTTGGAGTACATCACAGGCCACAGAGGTCCCTCCCCGCTTGTCTTGGATGTTTATTGCTTGCTACAAAACTGAGGTACTTCCTGTATGGGAGGGGTTATATAGAGGGGGACTTCCTGTCTTTTTGGTTGCCAGTGTCCATTCACTTATAGGTGGCGTATAACCCTGATAATAATTCTTACGGCTGCTCTGTGTCTCGTAATGTACTCCAAGAAAAGGATTTTGCAGGTAAGCTGCAGGAAAAATAAAATTTTTTTTATGAAAAATTTAAAATCGCTTTTATCCAATACACATATACATGTGCATAGACAAACTGTGCCAGTAACAATGTTGTTGCTTGAAATGTTTAGTTTTTCTGCTTCTTCAGGAGCTGTAAAGAATGTATACCATATGCATATATCATAATCACTCTATATAGCAATAGGAGGAGTCCTAGAATCGATTTAGAGAGGAGAGCCAGCACTTGCGGTGACAATAGATCGGAGGGAGAGCACACTCAGTCAGGGTAGATTAAACTGCTGTCAGATAATCCTCCTACAAATAGGGAACACAATAGACAAGCCCAGTGATGTCCATCCAGAGAGGAGAGCCAGCATCTGCGGTGACAATAGATCTTAGTGAGAGCACACCCAGTCAGGGTAGCCTAAACTGCTGTCAGATAATCCTACCAAATATAGGGAACACAATAGAAAAGCCCAGAGATGTCCATCCAGAGTTGAATAAGTTGTTACAAAGGTAATAGATGAAAACAAAAGCACTCCCAGATGATCAGAGGTGTCCCCTCAAGGCAACAAGCATGGAGACATACCAGCACCCTCTGGTTCCAGGATGGACATCTTTGGGCTTTTCTATGGTGTTCCCTATATTTGGGAGGATTTCAGCTACGCTGACTGGATGTTCTCTCCCTATGATCTATTGTCACCGCAGGTGCTGGGCTCTCCTCTATGCATGGACATCTCTGGGCTTTTCTATTGTGTTCCCTATATTTGGGAGGATTATCTGACAGCAGTTAAGGCTACTCTGACTGGGTGTCCAATCCCTACGATCTATTGTTACCGAAGGTACTGGCTCTCATCTCTAGAATAACCCTACTCAATAGTGATTACGTTATATGCATATGTTACACGTGTTTTACAGCTCCTGAAGAGGCAGGAAATCGAAACATGTCAAGCAACAAGCATTGTGACTGACACAGTTTGTCTACGTATATGCATGTGTATTGGATAAAACCTTTTTAAATGTTTAATTGGGGAGCAATTGTACACCCCATATCTTTTTACATTTTGATTTAAATAAAAATGGTTTTTACCAATTTCTGTGTGGTGGCACCATTAAAATCCCTCTATCTATATGTGTCTATATGTGTTCAAAAATTCTATCTTTCTGGGATGAAGGTGCCTTTGATCAATGGATGTATGCGACTTATTCAGAGGTTACATTCTTGGCTTTAGTGTACCACATACATACATTTTCTACTTTTCCTTTTTCTCTGTATGTTTGACCTTCTGTATCCGATAAACTGGATTCAAATTTAAACAATGTACAGTTTTTGAAAATGGTTAAACAAAGCAAATGCCATATGTTAGTTTCACAGTCCTTCAGCCTCATTTCTGCATTCCTAGCATGGAAATTCTTACCTTCAGAGCCTGAGTATCTTTTACAAGGACAGATCGGAGCTGACCGTTGAGCTCAAAAAACACCTCCCTTTGGCCAGCTTTGTTCAGATCGCCCAGAGCAAGTGCTTTAATATGCAAAGTTTTTCCTCTTTCTAATTCAACCTAAAAACATCAAAGACAAAACACTTATTGAGTAAAAAATATTGTTGTCAGGAACCAATACATACTGTACTTCATGGTTAACAGCTCCTTCCACTGCATTCCACTTATTATTGGTATTTTTGTAGAGACTTCAGCAATGTTGGTATATTTTGTATAGATGTCTGTATGTATACTGTATAGTATGCATTTATACAGTATTATATATTTAAGACATTATTGAGAATTTTTTATGATTTCTAGTAATATGGTTGATGATCTGGACCTATCTGTAATGACAAGGAGTCCTCTAATCCCACATATCAAAGAATTTCTATCTTTCATACTAAGAAAATATACAGTTCATATCACTCTACAAATAATGCATGTATTTGGCAAGGGCCAGACAAAGACCTACGGTATGTGGCTGTATGTAAACTGGCAATGGTATATTTTATATTTTTATTTACCAACATTTTTGTTGCACTAACATTATAGAATCACATACCTCAAACTCCTCTGCTATCTTGGGCCCATCAAGGAAGAGGCGGGTGTTTAGACATTCAACCGGGCCAAACTGAGTGCTGAAGTCCTTGTACTCTTCAAACACTTTGGGATACATAGCAGCAGACATAATGTCTTCTGGTGTTATATCATCATACTTGCTCCGCAGTCCTTCTTCTAGCTTAGCAAAGTCCATTGATGATAATGAAGCTCCAGGTCTTCCCTCAATACGTGGTAAATCCTTCAAGACCTATACAAACAAAGTGTAAATCTTTTATGAATTACGTTAAAAGTCAAACTCTCCAGGGTTAGCTATGATGAACTGTTATTGGCATGCAATGTTTTTTTTTATTCTTTTATTTATTTTACAATAAACTGGTGTCTCATCCCTTGTACCATGAAATCTGCCCTCAAAGTTAAACTGCAATTAGGACCTGAAAAGTGGAACAAAGTTGTTATATGTAAAATCAACTTGCTTTGCACATGTCAACCACTTTACTGACCTTACTGAACAGCAGTTAAGTATTGGGTGCGTACTACCAGGGATATAAATGTTCTATGACAACTAACACATTCAATAACTAAAGACAACCTTCGGGTCCTTTCACACGGGCAGTCCGATCAGATCAACCTGTCAGTTTTTTAGGCGGATCTGATCGGATCCTGCATGCATCCCTATGGGGTAGCGGAGACACGTCTGCTGACAACCGCTGCCATCCGCATCCGATCCGGTCCATGAAATCGGGTCGGATGAAAACCCTGTTTTCCATCCATCCAGGGGATCAGATCGGATGAAAGCGGACAGGCGGCCCACTCTCATCCGATTCCCCATAGAGAGCAGCGGGGCTCTGACACCTCCCTCTCCGCACACAGTGCGGAGACGGAGCTGTCATCCGCCGGCTCAGCGGGGATCAGCGGATCGATCAACGCTGAGCAGAGCACGGTCCGCAATGAAATGCGGACCGTGTGAAAGGACCCTTACCCTATGCCTGCCCCCCCTCCATTTACATTGGTGCCTTAAAGGCGAAGGATGCCCAAAGCTTTTATTGGCCCTACTTCTCCTATGGATCACAGGACTGCAGTCCATTCTGCATTCTTGTGACCCATTTTCAACTGACAGTGGGTTTAAGTCTGCTGTCAACTGACGTCACTCAGCCAGCCCAGGCTCTGGAAAGATCCTGCCTTTACAATGTCACTGGGAGCCAGCTGCTCCTGCCCCCTGCATAGCCAAGCAGTAAGGGCTGGAGGGGCAAGAGGAGAGTGCTGGTGGCTGACAATCACGGGCTCTCTGATCGCTGAAGAGAACTGAGCAATCTGCAGCCTTTGATCGCTGAGTTTTTAGTCTAATGCCCCGTACACACGTGCAGATTATCTGCAGACTTGCCAAAACCATATAATATGAGGTCAAACCTAAACGCTTTCAATTTGTATGCAATCCGGCAGGCCCTTGCACTACATAGAAAAGGTAAATCTGAAGACAAAAGTCTGCAGATAATCTGCACGTGTGTATGGGGCATTAGTTGCAGTGGGGGACAGATGCAGCATCGGACTAGATGCTGCATCAATCTAGGTATATATATATATATATATATATTTTTTTTTTTTTTTCTAAAAACCCCATACTTCCCTTTTTATGATGTGATCATGATCTATAATTCACACTAGTTCTAAATCTAGAAAATGAGAACCTAACTAAACAAACCAATAAACATTTTATATATATATATATATATATATATATATAGATATACACACACACACTACATACACACACACATTATATATATATATATATATATATATATATATATATATATACACACACATATACATGTGAACCTCTAGGATTCTCACTTTATTTGAAGTTAAAATTTGAGGCTGATGTTTCAGTCAACTGAATGAAGAACAGGTGTGGTGTTAGGTTTCTCATTCTGATCAAACCAAAAAAAGTTTGGGGACTTGTATTGAGGGGCAATAAGGCTAGAAAACCTTCAAACTGATGTGCAGGACTAACCAACAGTCACTGAAAACATCCAGCTGCAGTTATTGCTGCCCAAGAGGATCAAGCAAGTTACTAAAAGCAAAGGTTTATAAACTTTTGCCACATACAAAAATGTATAGTTATTACTGTGACCTGATTAAGTGTAAATCATTTTAACTCCTTTAATGGGTTATCATGAGTTAGTTTCAGATTATATTAATGCAGAAATATTGACAATGCAAAAGGTATCACAAACTTTAAAGCACTACCATATTATTGCTGCAGCCCACTTGATCGAGCATGCGTGCATGTTGACACTACTTCCAAGCCTGTCCACACTCGAAAGGGCAGTGTTTTGTTTTTACTCTATTATTTATCTTCTTAACCTTGCAAGTATCTTTTTAACTTGATGGGATTTAAAAGTTAATGCACTATAGCTCTTTTCATCTTTTCTATGTTACCTGAGGCAATAACGTTACCATGATTGGAGGGGGCCCTGAGACATAATTTAAAGGGGGAAAGCATTTAAGTTAACTGATGCCGTGATTTGATGCAGGAATGCTGGGAAGCTGGTGACATCCATCCCAAAGATTGCCCAGTGGCCTTTAGGCAAAGTTTTATACACAAGCATTAATAACCTCATCATCTGGAGGTCATATTATCTGGTAAGGAATTGGTGTGTCATCCCTTGTGTTTCACATAATAAATGGGCTACTTATGTTTTGGATATGGATTTTTTATGTACTTCTTTAGGTTTGTCATTTACGTATTATCACGTTTTTCTTAATCATTTAAAGGGATAGCGCAACTAATTTTGTACAACTTGTGCAAATTAAAATATGCCTCTTTTGCAATGACCAATTCTGTTCATCATGAACTCTTCCACTGCAATCACCCTATTGGTGAACTTATTCTCTGTGGCACACACTCACCCTCTGATCTGTTTTGGAACTACAATGGTAATCCTGAATTATACTCTCCCTTCCTGCTAATTCTGCTCAATTTGTTGTTGAACCAGAAAATTTACAGTACATCTAAGGTCCCCCACATGCAACAGAGAGTTTGAAACCCAGTGGGTTGAAGAGATAATTCTCTGGAGCCAATATGTTAAGGAACAGAGTTCTGGGCTCTGCCTTGGATGACGGAGACAAATTAAAGAAACTCTTGCTACCCTCAGGAGTTGTGGCGTTCCCAGATGGAGAGTTTGTCTTTTTATGGGGGCAAAAGGGTGCTCCTAAACCCAGCCACCTCCTAGATAAAGTTTTCTAGAAATTTGCCAATGAAGTGTTCCCTATCAAAGGGCATAAGCAAAAGGTGTTTTTTTGCATGGGTTTTCCACATGCGTACATAGGCGAGATCATTGTAGAAATTTGGTGTATAATAAGTTCAAACCTGTCAACATAATAGAGTAGGGGAACAGGCATGAGCTATATAGTGGATGGAGGAAAGAAGGATCCATTAGGTTAGATCCAGAATCCCAACAAATGATCTTGGACCAGACATCTAAGGTCTGGCAGAAAGACATGGTCACAATGTCAGGTTGCATGGCACAGCCTGGGAGAATATAGCCTTAGAAACAGTGTCTAGCATTTCCTACACTGTATCTTGTTAAGACAGGTAATGGCCGGGTCCACAACAGAGATAGACAACTTCTTTAAGAACCACTCCCCTGTAGGGTATTGCTGGGCAAAACATTGAGGAAAAGCAAACACTTTATCTGGGTTAGGCCAATTACTATACTGCACCAGATATCATAGGGAATTAACTGCAAAAGTCTTAATAGGCTGGGGGCCTTTTAATGAACCCAGTTTAGTAACTTTGTGTAGCTGGTTGCTCAAAATCTAAGCACTAACTGACTGCGTTAATAAGGACCATGACGGTTTTGGAGTTGTCTGCCTCATATAAAGAGAGGGTACAGTCCTACTTATTCTAAGCTGACTGTGAAGAAGCAGCTGCAACCGCAGGGAATTCAGCAACAAGCTCTGAAGGAGAGGGCATAGAAGCACACTTGCATTTTCCCATAAACTCATACAAAGGGGCTGAGAACTCCTAGATAGGATCAAAGTTGGCACCACTGAATGAGTTAGTGAAGACACTGAGGAGCGCTGCATTGGACATTGATTCAAGCTATCAGTGTTTGGCCCCTTAGGGAGGTTATAGCAAGACCCCTGGCACTGGTAGCAGACTGTAAGATGGGCAGAACCCAAAATAGCCTTGAGCTTATGAAATGCAATGCTGTAGGCTGCGTGAGGAATTGGCCACCATGGTACTCACAAAAAACACTGTTGGGGCAGGATTGTGAGGATTGCAAGATTGCCATTACCAGGTCACGGCAAAACATGTAGACCAGGAAAACATCCTAAGGATTGGAAATCTGATTCCAGTGGCAAGGAAATGGTAGGAAGGTAATGAGGTCTACATAGGAAGAGAGGTGTGCACATGTACAGTGCAAGCACCAGGAGGGGACTTGCATGAGAGAATAAAATAAAATACAGAGTGCACAAAGCTGTAGACTGGGCTTCCATTCCTGCCATTGGCCATGTGAACATTGGTGTTACAGCAGGGACTAAGCAGATAAACCCTTAGGGGAAAGCCCGGAAGTACCAAGCAGGTGTATAAAGGGCAAAACCTCCATTTATCCCAAACAAGGTTCTTAGAAGGCACTGCAGGCATAGTTAGGAATATAGGCAAGACTCAAGGAGCATGTCCCTACCAATAGTTTTCGCCTCAATGGTGGGCATATGCCCCCTAGGGGGTTTTCAAGGACACGGTTCCACCAGATGGGTGCATCATGGCCCTGAAAGAGCACTCTGTGTCTGATCCACATATTGCACAAAAGTTCCTAGGTCAGTGCTTACAGTAGAGTCTAGCGCCAAAGACATATTACAAACGGGATCTGCCTATTCTTTCAGCAGGGTCTGGGTACGTCTTCTGTGGCAATGCTGAGGATCAGCTAATCTAGACAGCTTCAAAATTAGCACCTTTTGGTGAATAAACTTTGTAGATGAAAAAGGAATTTCGATAAAAGAAAATAACGTTTTTTCTTCTCTCTTTGTAGAAAAGTTGTCCATTTTTCTAGAACACTAGGACAAAACCGAGGCATGCTTGGAATGGGGGTGAGCAAGAGGTTATACTAAGCGCTCCTTTTTCAGCTTTGTTTGCTGGTGTTAAATCTCATGAAGGCAGCAGCATAACCAAATGTACCCAAACACTGCATCCTGTGTGTCCCTTAATTTATGATTAAGAAAAAAAACATTAAGAATTCATAAATAATCATTTCCCCTCAAATGATCAGGCAAGTCATTATTTATTGCAATAAAACACACAATTAAAAAATGTGATTTTTGTATTTACCGTAAAATCCATTTTTCTGAGTTCATCGATGGACACAGCGCTCCATAAATCATAACTAGTGGGTTATATTGCCTCCTCCAGGAGTAGGACTAGGCAGAACAAAAAACACCTGGCTATGCCCAAGGGCCGTCCCCAGCTAGTATATAACCCCCTTCTCTGCTCTAGGTAATCAGTTACCTAAAATCCAGGCCTTTTTAAAGCAATCTAGTGAGCTAGCCAGAACCATCTGTGGAGGGGTCTATTCCACATTTTCACAGCTCTTACAGTGAAGAAACCTTTCCATATTTGGAGACGAAAGAGTGCCCCCTTGTCCTCTGTGTTGACCTTAAAGTGAATAACTCAACACCAAGATCACTATATGGACCCCTTATGTATTTCTACATGTTGATCATATCCCCCCTTAATCTCATCTTCTCAAGAGAGAATAAATTCAGTTCCTCTAATCTTTTCTCACAGCTGAGCTCCTTAATGCATCTTATCAGTTTGGTTGCCCTTCTCTGCGCTTTCTCCAGTTCCCCTATATCCTTTTTGAGAACTGGTGCCCAAAGCTGAACTGCACATTCCAGATGAGGTCTTACTAATGATTTGTACAGGGGTAAAATGAATCACACGAACCACATCAACAATATGCAAAGCAAATTCCTTGGGATGAGCCGGCTTGGGACACAAGGAAGGCAACACAATCTCTTCATTCAAATGGAAGTCAGAGACAACTTTGGGCAGGAATGATGGACAGGAGAAGAACCACTTTATCCATATGGACCACCAAATAGGGACTGAGACAGGATAATGCCGCCACTCCAATACCCTGTGGGCCGAGGTAATAGCCACCAAGAATGTTACCTTCTTGGATAACGTAGGCAAGGGAATCTCTCAAATATTCTTAAATAGAGGTTTCTGGAGAACCGAAAGCACTAAATTTAAATCCGATAGCGGCAAGAGAGACCGTACAGGTAGAACCACATGTCGAACCCCCTGAATGAAGGTATGAACTAAAGAGTGCATGGCTAGGGGTCGATGAAAAAAGATTGCCAAGGCAGACACCTGGCCCTTGATGGTACTCTGGACCAACTTCTGATCAACGCCCTATTGAAGAAAGGTTAAAGTGGTTGTAACCCCACGATAACTTTTACCTGTAGCTAAGCCTTTATTAAGACTTACCTATAGGTACTGTAAATCTCTCCTAAACTTGAACTGTTTAGGAGATATTTACATTTCATGCAGCCAATGACATCATCGGCGCATGCGCTCTGAAGAAATGGCCACCGTTTCTTCAGAGCCCTGTGTCGTGACGTGGGCGGGAGTGACATCACGTGGCTTCCAGCTGGAGTCCACAGACCATGAAGGAAGACGGCTGAAGATGGATGCAGCCGCCAGCGGGGACAACGAGGGCTTCGTTTGGAGGCAAGTGTCACATAATGTGCTAGTATGCGATGCATACTAGCACATTATGCATTTATTTTGCAGGGAAGAAAAAAAAAAAAAGGAAGAGTTTACTTCCTCTTTAAGACCGGAGCCACAGAAAAGGATCGAGGATGAGCACCAATCGACTCACACCAAGAAATGTACGCTTTCCACGTATGATGGTATATGTTGCTGGAAGACGACTTCCTTGCCCTCACCATAGTTGGAATCACTGATCCAGACAAACCTCTATCCCTCAGTACCTGGCTTTCAATAGCTATGCCATTAAACCAGTCACTGTAAAGCAGGATGGCTGGAAGATCCCCGCTCTTGATTCATTGCAGGAACTGCGGAAGAAGCCTGAGCCAAGGATGATGCTGGCCTTATCGTGGCCCTTGGACGCCTGCGGCATCTGTCAGAGGAACCCATGATCACGCCACGAACTTCGGTATCCTTCTGTGGGGCTGAACCTGCTAAAGGAGCTGCATGTAGGACTGTGCAAACAGAACTGTCTTGAAGCTGGATACCACCAGACTCAGAACCTGTATGCAAATCGGGAGAGAGAACTGTCTGTTTGACAGCAGCCGGTGAATCACGGCCCAAAATTTGTCCAGAGGAAGGACCACCCTGGTCAGAATTAAAATCAGACCTAGGGAAATCAATTCCCTGGACAGGGATAGGGGGGACCTTAGGTAGTTCAGACATCACCTGATTCTTTGCAGAAATTAAATCCGTACAAGGAGACTCTGAACCTAAAAAAACCCGAAAAGGACAAGCCTTGTCCCCCTTTCTGGGTACCCCCAAAAGAAATCTTTTGCGAATCTCCTTGACACTCACCAAAGAAGTCCACAGGGGCCAGAAACCAGTGAAGATGTCCCCCTACCCCAATAATGGGTGAGGGCAGACCTTCATGCTGAAGGATTCGAGTCTGCGGGTCCGGAGAGTCTAGCTCTAGGCTTACCAGACCAAGGTTGCTTGGAACCTCCCGGGGAAGATTTAAAAGATCTATTTCCCTTATTTTCCATCCCAAAAGCACAAAAACTGGATTTCTGATTTACCGTAAAACCCTTTTCTCTTAAGTTCATTGACGGATGCAGTTCTCTTTGATTCATATCAGTAGGGTAATGCTGCTCCCTACAGGAGTAGGACACTAGGCAGAAAAAAATTCTGGCTACACCTATGGGCAATCCCGGAGGGTACACCCTCTCTCTTCCTGCATAGGATGCCAGTTTTGTTTTAAAGCAGTGTCAGAAAAGTAACACCAACCCAACTCAAAATAGAGGGGCGGGTACTGCGTCCGTCAATGAACTTAAGAGAAAAGGATTTTACGGTAAGTCAAAAATCTAGTTTTCTCTATTGTTCATTGACGGACTCATATTCATATCAGTACGGATGCCCCCAAAGCAATGCCATAAAATGAGGGGTAGGAACAGCAGAAAAGAACAAGTCCCCAAGGCCAAACATACCCGACCAGGCAACATAGGACTCATCAGAACAAAAGATGAGGCCCACCTGAAAACAACAGTAAACAAGCTCAAGGAAGGCCAAAAGCCCTCAAAACAGCAGCCAGCAAAAAACCTTGCGGCCAAAAAGAGGCATCTGCAGATGCCAGCACATCCACCTTATAAAACTTGGTAAAGGTGTGAACAGACTACCAGGTAGCCAACTTGCAACCAGGAGCACAGATGCCCACAAGGCGAAAAGCCCAGGAAGCACTAGGCGCCGGAGTAGAACGCGCCAAAACAGGGAAAGGCAGGACCTCATCCCTAATTGAATAAACCTGCACCACCGTCTGTCATAGACGCAGCAGACGCAGGCAGTCCTGTTCACGGGCCATCTGTAAGTACAGAGAGTGAGCCCGACTCACGAAAAGACTCAGTAGTGGCCAAGTACACCTGGAGTGCCCGCACTCTAAACAGAGTAAGCAATGCACATTCCTTAGGATGTGAGGGCTCAGGACACAAGATGGGAATACAATGAGCCCGTGCAAGTGAACACCAGAAACCACCTTCGGAGGGAGGGACGGATCCGGACGAAGTACCACTTGGCCACATGATCAACATATAGGGAGAACGACAGGACAATGTTTCGCCAATGCCGACACCTGCACGTAGAGTGACAGCAATCAAGAAGGACACCTTCTGTAATAAGGTAGTCAGGAGATACCCTTGAATACTCGCAAACAGAGGGTCTAAAAGAACCGACTGCCCCAAATCAAGGTCCCCAGCGGGTGACGGAGGTCGCACCGGAAGCACAAAGTGTCGCACCCCCTGGAAGAAGTCACGCACCAGGGTCCAGGCGGCCAACTGCCTTCAGAAGAAATTTGGCAAAACAAAAACCCGACCCTTGACAGTACACAAGGCCAACTTGTGATCAACTCCCCATTGAAGTAAGCCAAGATCCGGGCCACCGAGTAAGAGCAAGGGGGAGCCCGCGCAATATACGACTGTCTCGTATTATGAACAAAAATCACCCTAGAAGTCGCTTCCCACGCTTCAAGCAGGGTGGGAATCACTGAAGCAGCCAAACCCCCGTCCTTCAGCACCTGGCATCCAAGTAGGCAAAGTCAGAGACCGCAAAGTTGGATAGGAGATGGGCCCTGGAGACAATAACTCCTCCCTGATGGGAATTCTCCAAGGAGCATCTGCGGCCAGCCTTACCAGGCCGGCGTACCAAGCTTGGCGAGGCCAGTCCAGAGCCACGAAAAACACCGGAATCCCTTCCGCCTCAATCCTGCGAAAAATTCTTGGCAGCAACTTGGGAGGAGGAAAGGCAGACCGCAGCTGAGACTGACCTTGGCCCATCCGTGAGCACACACACACGACCATGCCAGCGGCAGCCGTGCGCAGGTGACCATGCTAAACTCCACGGCATTGTTCAAGTTGAACCTAGTGAATGTTCTTGCCCATGACAGAACCCATGGTGCCACCATTGCACCCGCCAGAAGGTTCCAGGAGCGGGCAACAAACCGCAGCCCTATCCTGTAGGTGCGACGCCAACAGGTCCATGTCTGGAGTGCCCCCAACGAAGGCACAACTGCAGAAACACCTCCGGATGAAGGGACCATTCCCCTGCATTCAAGGCCTGTCAACTGAGGCAATCCGCCCGCCAAGGTTTCAACACCTGGGGGTGATTACTGGATATGGGGGTCCAGTCTGTCGCCCAGCCCGGCATAATTGCTAGAAGATCTCACAGGAAAACCGATCCGGAGAAAAAAAAGACTAGCTAAAAAAAATTCTACATAAAAAAATTACTTCTATGCCAGGACCAAAGATCCCAGCAAGGAACTAGGCTGACTAGACAGATTAAAACTGGCATCCTATGCAGGAAGAGAGAGGGTGTACCTTTCGGGACTGCCCATAGGAAATAATTTTCTCTGGGCTGAGGAGGAGGGCTCCTTCCCTTTCCTTGACTGTGGAAGGAAGGTACTCCCCCCCCCCCCCCCCCGTGATACTCTTAATGACGTCATCCAGAGTAGCCCCAAACAGGTGATCGCCTTGAAAGGGCAAATCAATGAGAGCTTTCTTACAGGCTTGGCCTGGGGACCACTTCTTAAGCCATAGCACTGCCTAATTACCACCGCTGAAACAGAAAGTTTGAATAGCACAGGAGCTGTATCCAAAGCTGCATCAAAAATAAACTGCAGCTCATGGACCAACTGGTCCTCTAAATCAACATAAGCAGCGGGGACCTGATCACCCCCCCTCAGGCCTTGGCACAAAATCTTTGTTCATTCAGTTAGGGACTGAGACACCAGGGCTGAGGCAAAGACTGGCCGCAATGCCAAATCAGCCATAGAAAACATGCTGCATGCCACAGCCTCTGCTTTCTTGTCAGCCGAGTCCTTAACCTCTTCCCTATCGGAGCATTGTAATATGAGGCCGGCAGGAATGCTCTGTACCCGTGGGCTGGAGCGCAGCTCGGCAATCGGGGATGCGGCGTGTCCCTGGGGACACAGTCCATCCCCGATCAGTATAAAGAGCTAAAAAAAAAATGGCTCTTTACCAGATGCACTATCCCCTATGCACGCAGCTCGTGCGTGCCCTAGGGGCACGGAGAGTGGTGATCGGGGATGGAGAGAGTCACTCTGACACCTCCGATCTGGGTAAAGAGCCAATGAAATTTCAGGACACGCTGCTCGTGCGTGTCCCCCGGGAAATTGGCTCTTTACCACGTGACGTGATTGGACACAGCCATCACAGAATGTCAACAAACCTAGTAACTAGCTGTTACCGATCCTGTGTGAGGAGGAGATTGTGGTAACAGCTAGTTACCGATCATACAGTGCATAGTAAACACACTGATTGCCCTCCCTCCCAATAAAGAAGACCTGTCACTAGCCCATCAAAGTACCTTTCACCAGTCCTTTAGAGTACCTGTCACCAAGCCCATCAGGTACTCCGATGACAGGTACTCGGGTACTCTGATGGGCTGGTGATAGGTACTCGGGTACTCCAATGACAGGTACTCGGGTACTCTGATGACAGGTACTCTGAGTACCTGTCATCAGAGTACCTGTCAGAGTACCCGAGTACCTGTCATCAGAGTACCTGTCATTGGAGTACCCGAGTACCTGTTACCAGCCCATCAGAGTACTGGAGTACCTCTCTGTAGCCCATCAGAGTACCCAAGTACCTGTCCCCAGCCCAGAGTGCCCAAGTACCTATCTGCAGCTCATCAGATTACCCGAGTACCTATCTGCAGCCCATCAGATTACCCGAGTACCTGTCTCTAGCCCATCAGAGTACCCAAGTACCTCTCTACAGCCCATCCGAGTACCCGAATACATGTCATCAGAGTACCCAAGTATCTGTCACCAGCCCATCAGAGTACCCGAGTACCTGTCTCCAGCCCATCAGAGTACCCGATTACCTCTCTGCAGCCCATCAAAGTACCAGAGTACCTCTCTGCAGCCCATCAGAGTACCCAAGTACCTATCTGCAGACCATCAGAGTACCCGAGGACCTATCTGCAGACCATCAGAGTACCCGAGTACCTATCTGCAGACCATCAGAGTACCCAAGTACATATCTGCAGACCATCAGAGTACCCGTTAATATATCTGCAGACCATTAGAGTACCCGGGTATCTATCTGCAGACCATTAGAGTGCCTGGGTATCTATCTGCAGACCATTAGAGTACCCAAGTACCTGTCTCCAGACCATTAGAGTACCCAAGTACCTGTCTCCAGCCCAGAGTACCCGAGTACCTGTCTCCAGCTCAGAGTACCCGAGTACCTGTCTCCAGCTCAGAGTACACGAGTACCTGTCTCCAGCTCAGAGTACCCGAGTACCTGTCTCCAGCTCAGAGTACCCGAGTACCTGTCTCCAGCCCAGAGTGCCTGAGTACCTATCTGCAGCCCATCATATTACCCAAGTACCTGTCTCTTGCCCATCAGAGTACCCAAGTACCTGTCTCTTGCCCATCAGAGTACCTCTCTGCAGCCCATCAGAGTACCCGAGTACCTTTCTGAAGCCGATCAGTGTACCTAAGTACCTTTCTGCAGCCCATCAGAGTACCTATCTGCAGCTCATAAAAGGACCTGAGTGCCTATCTGCAGCCCATACCTCCTAGATTATGTGTTGGGGTGTTTGCTTTCCAAAATGGGGTCATTTTGTTGGCCATTTCCATTGTCCTGGTGCTCCCGGGCCTTCAAAAGTGTGATAGGTTGTAATGAAATTAGATGTGAAATTTATGCTCCTAGAACGCCTGAAGGTACTACTTGATGTCGTGCCTCTGTATGTGGCCAGGCTGTGTAAAAGTCTCACACATGGGGTATCGTCATACTCAGGACGAGTGGCAGAATGTATTTTGGGGTGTCATTTTTGCTATGTACATGCTATGTGTTAGAATTATCTTATAAATTGACAACTTTATGAAAAAAAAAAGTTTTAATTTTCTTGCCACATTTTCCAAAAACTTGTGGAAAAAATGACATGTTCAAAAGACTCATTAGGCCTCGTAGAATATACGTTGGCATTTTTGCTTTCCAAAATGGCTTCATTTTGTTGGTAATTTCATTGTCCTGGTGCTCCAGGGCCTTAAAAAGTGTGATAGGTCATTAGAAAATGATATGTGTAATTTATGCTTCTAGAACACCTGAAGGTGCTCCTTGCATGTGTAAAAGTCTCACACATATGGTATCGCCATACTCAGGAGAAGTAGCAGAATGTATTTTGGGGTGCCATTTTTGCTATGTACATGCTATGTGTTAGAAATATCTTATAAATTGACAACTCGGGGTGTAATTGCAAGTATGCATATACTGTGTGTGTGAGAAATAATTTTTATGACAATTTTGTGTAAAAAACAAAAAAAAAAAAATTTCTTTATTTTTTTAAGAATTGTGGGGAAAAATTACAACGAAAAAATTACTTATTTGCAAAATGTTATAATAGAAACTAAAACGAAATGTTTTTTTTTTTTTTTAAATTTTCGCTCTTTTTTCACTTATATCGCAAAAAATAAAAAACCCAGTGGTGATTAATTACCACCAAAAGAAAGCACTATTTGTGTGAAAAAAAAATGATAAAAAATTGATTGATTGGGTACAGCGTTGCATGACTGAGTAATTATCATTCAAAGTGTGAGAGCGCTGAAAGCTAAAAAACGGTCTGGGCAGGAAGGGGGTGAAAGTGCTCTGTATTGAAATGGTTAAAGGATGGGGATTCCTCTACTGGACTCATGGTTGCTTTATTCAACCTGGAAAACAGCAGGGTCCACCACCGGTGGACTAGTCCACTTTTTTAAAAGTGACTCTTCAAAGGGGTAACAAAAGCAAAACATTTGGGGACCATAAAGGGTAATTTTAGTTTTTCTCATTTTTTACAGGAAAACCTGTCAAACAAAATAAGGCACATAAGGAAACATGCAAGGTGACTTATGCGTACCAAACGACACAGCCACATCTGTGGCTACATCAGCCTGTTGTAGAAATGTTATTAATATTTGTATGGACATTTTTCAGGAAGTGTTTCATTTAAATTGCCATTATGTCTCGCAGTGTCAATTTACCGGTAAGCGATATGCACAGCGAATATGGTTTTAACTAGCGAAGAGGAAAGACCTGTAGTTGTGGAAAACTTCCATTAAATGGAGACTGCATACCACTTGCCTGATCTCCGAAATGGCAGGTGCTTTGAGCGGCTAGCGAACGCCGGTCCGGATCTATGGTAGTGGGATGCCTATCAGCCAGCCGGGACCCCAGTATTCGAAGATATGATGTGATGTGGAATTGTTATCATTTTGATAAGTATCTGCCCTTTTGCTGGAATAATGGCTAGTAGCTTTCTATTGTGCTTGATCCACGTGATTAAAATACTGCTATTTTCTTTGCAGGTAGTCTCATTTACTGGAACAGTAGCATAATCACTTTCAAAAATGGTTTTTATGAACTATATTATATAGGATTCTCTCTAACAGGTTATGACAGGAGTGCATGCGTATGTATTGACCTAGCCACGTTCAAGAGAATCCACGCTAGTTCCATTGTATAGTGGTACAGCCATTTTTCTATACGTAGGTCCCACTTTTAGCAATAGTGCATGGTTCTTCCTTGCACACAACGGCTGGAGACTCTTGCACACGGCTCAGTTGGTTCATTTACATATACTCCAGAGTGGGGATAGTGGGGGAGACCCCAGGGGTTTCTGCTGCATTCTCTGTCCTGGGACCCCCACCAGGCTCCAGGTCCAGACCGGGGGCAAGGGGAGTGGGGGAAGCCCAGCTCATTGAGGGATTTAAGGATGAGAAGAGAGAACTTGCAGGCAGGTCTGACTGTCCCTGGAGGTTACCCACGCCCCCCCACCCAAAAAAAGGCGAGAGGGGGGACTGTACTTACCCATCCATGGTGCGAGTAATGCTCTAGACAGAACTCCTTGCCACCGAAGTAGGGGAGCTGTCGGCCAAGGGATCGTTGCGACTCAGACTAAACCCTGTCGTATGCGACCCTGCGAGACGTTTAACTCACGGGCCAGCCTCTGCTTGAGAGGCTATGTCGGGGCCAACCTAGTGCGCAGCTGCAGTCTGCACATGCTCGCTGGCTGGGCTGGGAGGACCACTGAATCTACTTTATCCAGCCCGTAGCCCAGCCCGGCAGTTGACTGTAGATTTCCCGGGAGAAAAAAATACAACAGATGTAAGGAAGAAAAAAGTTATTAGGACCAGAGATCCCAGCCAGGAGCCTAGGTCCTTACTACTGATTAGACAGATTAAAACTGATTACCTAGAGCAGAGAAGGGGGTTATATACTGTACCAGCTGGGGATAACCCATGGGCGTAGCCAGGTGTTTTGTGTTCTGCCTTGTCCTACTCCTGGAGGAGGCAATATAACCCACTAGTTATGATTTATGGAGCGCTGTGTCCGTCGATGAACGAAAGAGAAATGTGTTTTGGAAGATTTAACCACTTCCGGACTACCCCATAGCAAATCTACCTCAAAGGTATGCATGGGGGGTTGCCATATGTGCCTGGGAACACCATAATCACCTCCTGTGTCAGTGCCATCCAATGTACAGAAGTGTGCGGGACACACAGGCCCTGAGGGAAGGGGGACCTACTGTGCCCTGTCATGCACTACACACACCAGGCAATCCACTTTATTATCTGCAGCACTGGTTACGCTCAATGCATTATCTCCCTTGCTGGCCGCAAAGTGGAGGTAGTGCCTGTGAGCTGGTGAAGGGTGCACTGTGCAGTGTCAATCTGATTGGCAGTGCCGAACATAGTTTGTACAGACAGGACGGAAGAGGCTCAATCTGCTCTGCCTCACATTCTATCCCTGCTGAGTCTGCCCCACGCTTCACCCCATGACTTGCACTTGTTGCTGTGAAAGGCTTGTAATGAAGGTGGCAGATTTAAATATAGACTCCCACTCTCTCCCTGTGACCGCCTCTGCATTAAGATGTAAAATATAGTAAAACATTAAAAATGTTTTAAACATTTCAAAATGTTTCTTGACATTTTTTTTAAAAAGAATATATATACAGTATCTCACCAAAGTGAGTACACCCCTCACATTTTTGTAAATATTTTATAATAACTTTTCATTTGACAACACTGAAGAAATTACACTTTGCTACAATTTAAAGTAGCGAGTGTACAGCTCGTATAACAGTGTAAATTTTCTGTCCCCTAAAAATAACTCAACACACAGCCATTAATGTCTAAACTGATGGCAACAAAAGTGAGTACACCCCTAAGTGTCAATAGTTTGTGTAGCCACCATTTTTTTCCAGCACTGCCTTAACCCTTTTGGGCGTGAAGTTCACCAGAGCTTCACAGGTTGCCACTGGAGTCCTCTTCCACTCCTCCACGACAACATCACAGAGTTGATGGATGTTAGAGACCTTGCGCTCCTCCACCTTCCGTTTGAGGATGCCCCACAGATGCTCAATAGGATTTAGGTCTGGAGACATGCTTGGCCAGTCCATCACCTTTACCCTCACCTTCTTTAGCAAGGCAGTGGTCAACTTGGAGGTGTGTTTGGAGTCGTTATGTTGGAATACTGCCCTGTGGCCCAGTCCCCAAAGGGAGGGGATCATGCTCTGCTTCAGTATGTCACAGTACATGTTGGCATTCATAGGTCCCTCAATGAACTGTAGCTCCCCAGTGCCGGCAGCACTAATGCAGCCCCAGACCATGAAACTCCCACCACCATGCTTGACTGTAGGCAAGACACACTTGTCTTTGTCCTCCTCACCTGGTTGCTGCCACACACTCTTGACACCATCTCAACCTAATAAGCATATCTTGGTCTCATCAGACAACAGGACATGGCTTCAGGAATCTATGTCCTTAGGCTGCTTGTCTTCAGCAAACTGTTTGCAGGATTTCTTGTACATCATCTTTAGAAGAGGCTTCTTTCTGGGATGACAGCCATGCAGACCAATTTGATGCAGTGTGCGGCGTATGGTCTGAGCACTGACAGGGGAGCCAGGAGGCAAAAGTACAGGGAGGCCAGGAGGCAACAGTGCAGGAAGGCCAGGAGGCAACAGTGCAGGGAGGCCAGGAGGCAACAGTGCAGGGAGGCCAGGAGGCAACAGTGCAGGGAGGCCAGGAGGCAACAGTGCAGGGAGGCCAGGAGGAAACAGTGCAGGGAGGCCAGGAGGAAACAGTGCAGGGAGGCCAGGAAGAAACAGTACAGGGAGGCCAGGAGGGAACTGTAATGGGGGGCCAGGAGGGAACCGTAAAGGGGGGCCAAAAGGGAACAGTACAGGGAGGCCAGGAGGGTATTGTATAGTAAAGGGGGGCCAGGAGGGAACAGTAAAGGGGGGCCAGGAGGGAACAGTAAAGGGGGGCCAGGAGGGAACAGTAAAGGGGGGCCAGGAGGGAACAGCAAAGGGGGGCCAGGAGGAAACAGCAAAGGGGGGCCAGGAGGAAACAGCAAAGGGGGGCCAGGAGGAAACAGCAAAGGGGGGGGGGCAGGAGGGAACAGCAAAGGGGGGCCAGGAGGGAACAGCAAAGGGGGGGGGACAGGAGGGAACAGCAAAGGGGGGCCAGGAGGGAGCAGCAAAGGGGGGGGCAGGAGGGTATTGTATAGTAAAGGGGGGCCAGGAGGGAACAGTAAAGGGGGGCCAGGAGGGAACAGCAAAGGGGGGCCAGGAGGGAACAGCAAAGGGGGGGGGCAGGAGGGAACAGCAAAGGGGGGCCAGGAGGGAACAGCAAAGGGGGGCCAGGAGGGAACAGCAAAGGGGGGCCAGGAGGGAACAGCAAAGGGGGGGCAGGAGGAAACAGCAAAGGGGGGCCAGGAGGGAACAGCAAAGGGGGGGGCAGGAGGGAACAGCAAAGGGGGGGGGGCAGGAGGGAACAGCAAAGGGGGGCCAGGAGGGAACAGCAAAGGGGGGCCAGGAGGGAACAGCAAAGGGGGGCCAGGAGGGAACCGTAAAGGGGGGCCAGGAGGGAACCGTAAAGGGGGGCCAGGAGGGAACCGTAAAGGGGGGCCAGGAGGGAACCGTAAAGGGGGGCCAGGAGGGAACAGCAAAGGGGGGGCAGGAGGGAACAGCAAAGGGGGGGCAGGAGGGAACAGCAAAGGGGGGGGCAGGAGGGAACAGCAAAGGCGGGGGCAGGAGGGAACAGCAAAGGGGGGCCAGGAGGGAACAGCAAAGGGGGGCCAGGAGGGAACAGCAAAGGGGGGCCAGGAGGGAACAGCAAAGGGGGGCCAGGAGGGAACAGCAAAGGGGGGCCAGGAGGGAACCGTAAAGGGGGGCCAGGAGGGAACCGTAAAGGGGGGCCAGGAGGGAACCGTAAAGGGGGGCCAGGAGGGAACCGTAATGGGGGGCCAGGAGGGAACCGTAATGGGGGGCCAGGAGGGAACCGTAAAGGGGGGCCAAAAGGGAACCGTAAAGGGGGGCCAAAAGGGAACCGTAAAGGGGGGCCAAAAGGGAACAGTACAGGGAGGCCAGGAGGGAACAGCAAAGGGGGGCCAGGAGGGAACAGCAAAGGGGGGCCAGGAGGGAACAGCAAAGGGGGCAAGGAGGGAACAGCAAAAGGGGCAAGGAGGGAACAGCAAAGGGGGGCAAGGAGGGAACAGCAAAGGGGGGCAAGGAGGGAACAGCAAAGGGGGGCAAGGAGGGAACAGCAAAGGGGGGCCAGGAGGGAGCAGCAAAGGGGGGGGCAGGAGGGTATTGTATAGTAAAGGGGGGCCAGGAGGGAACAGTAAAGGGGGGCCAGGAGGGAACAGCAAAGGGGGGCCAGGAGGGAACAGCAAAGGGGGGGGCAGGAGGGAACAGCAAAGGGGGGCCAGGAGGGAACAGCAAAGGGGGGCCAAAAGGGAACAGTACAGGGAGGCCAGGAGGGAACAGCAAAGGGGGGCCAGGAGGGAACAGCAAAGGGGGGCCAGGAGGGAACAGCAAAGGGGGCAAGGGCAGGAGGGAACGCAAAGGGGGAATCAGGAGGGAAAAGTATAGTGGAGGGGGAGCAGGAGGGAACAGTAAAGGGGGTCCAGGAGAGGAATTGATATGTCCTATTAAATTTCTCTCCTGGGCCCCCCGTACAGTTTCCTCCTGCCCCCCCATACTATACTTTTCTGTCCTGGCCCCCCTTTACGGATATAGGGTATCCAGATCAGATAGGGGGCCAGGAGGGAATTGTATAGTACAGGGGGGGGGGGGGCAGGAGGTAACTAGAGGGCACAATGCTGGGATCTGTAGTTGTTTACTTCAAGCAGAGTAGCTCAGGGAAGCTGCTGAATCGTAATTGTATCTTGCGCACTGATTCCTACCTGCCCTCCTCTCCCGTCCCTTCCGAGTGATGTCACACACACACAGGCTTCTGGGACGGACAGGAGGGGAAGGCCACCCGGGGTAGCTGCAGAACAGTGATGTCAGTTTTCTACTATGCAGACCTTTGGGGATGTGATCTACTGTTCATCTGCTTGTGATGAATGGCAGCTAGTAGTGGAACCCCTGGGGACATCTCGTGTAACATTGAGGTTCCACAGGACAACAGTTGAGAAACACTGTCGTATATCAATGTGTAAACAGCAGTCAAACCCAGTCAGTAATCAAAGAATGCCAATCCAAAACCGAAATTAGGCGGTTTATTGTCTGACAAATAAGCATTTTTTGGGTGGTCAATGGATTAACACATACCAAATTTTGCATTTATTATGGGTTGTAAATTATAATAAACTATCATGTTAAATGATGCAAAATAAATGGAATGAAGTAATTACCTTTGATCGCAAAGGTTCTGGAAAGCCACCATAGGGAATTCCAACATAGCCCTGCAAGTATTCTACTACAGACAACGGAAAGGATAATTCATCTGCCATTGTTTCCACTTGTTCACGTGAGAGTCCATTATGTACCATAAACTGTGCCAGATCTCCAACAATTTTGGAGGAGGGAGTTACCTAAAAAAAAAAAAAAAGTGAATTTATTAAGATACTTTCGTTTGATTATGTTACTTTATATACTTTAAACTATATTGGTTTGCAGTCAAAACTGGAAAATGCCTTGTACAGGGTCAAGCTAAGTAGCCTTTGTAACAGGTCTAGCTGGTAAGCCTTTGTCACAGAAACATTACATCTAGTTGTAAAAATAAAAATAATAAACATTGGTTTTACCACATTCCTCTATAGTATGTACTATCCTCAGTCCAAAGCACCGAGTGCAGTTCCTCTCTGATCTCTACTCTCTAGGTCACTGATAGAACTCTAAGTGGACACAACAGCCTCCCGAGAGATGGCCTGCCCCCCTCCAGCACACAGTAGGTGGCTCACAGCCTCAGCTCTGTATGTTTTTTTTTTTTTTTTTATGAGCCTGTGTACAGGGAGGTGTGTTCCTTTCCTCCACTGAGCTATCAGATAACAGGCAGCTTTGTGCTCTAGTTCCTAAGCGTGTGTGAGGTCATATCCCTGCTCCCATTTTCTGCTGCTGAGAAAAATTATTTGATCTGTGTATTTTAGAAAGCTCTACAGGATAAATGGCTACAGATAAACAGGTACAACTTATGAGAGGAGACTGTTCCCAAAGTGTTCCTATGTGCACTTTCACCCCCCACGCTTTCCCCCTGTGCTATCGGCAGCTTAAACCCAAAAATTACTTAACTGGTTATTCCCAATGAAGGAGCAGAACAGAAAAGGCAGTGAAGACAGCAGATGTGGCAATTTAATAAAAAGAGAGTATTACCACCTAACACAACCTGCACAATCATCACACTTGCTTAACAGTGAATTTTTAGAAGCAGGGTCAAGCTTCTCAGCAGCGGTCATGTCTCTGGCCCTGAAAGTGCTTTTTCAGTGACATCCCAGCCTACATGGTCTGACACATATTGCAGAGGACAGTACAAGAGCATCAAGGGGCAGAGTCACTAATAAGGCAGTGCATCTAGCCCTCCTGTATGGTGTCTGGGCACCTTATCAGTAGGAGGTTTGGCTGTACTGGCCTATCTAAAACAGATTCTGACTTACCGTAAAATCCATTTCTCTGATGTTCATTGATGGACACAGCTCCTTATCTTTTTGACCATGGGGTTATACTGCCCCTACAGGAGTAGGACACTAGGCATGAAAAAGCTGGACTATGCCTAAAGAGCAGTCCCAGGGGGTAAACTCCTACTCTCAGCTATAGGGCACTCAGTTTTGTTACAAGCAGTGTCAGAAGAAAGCCAACTCCGCAGAGGGGTGGGTGCTGTGTCCGTCAATGAACATCAGAGAAATGGATTTTACGGTAAGTCAAAAATCCCATTTTCTCTTTTGTTCATTGGCGGACACAGCTCCTTATCTTCTTGACCATTGGGATGTCCCAAAGCAGTGTCAAACATGAGGGGTGGGAACAGCAAGAAAAAATTCCCAAAGCTAAACCGTAGCCAACCAGGTAACATGGAACTCAACCATAAACAACTGGAGCTCACCTGAAAGACAATACAACCTCAAAGAGGACCAGGTCCTCTAAACAGCAGCCTGCAAAACTTTGCGGCCAAAAAAAAAAGCATCCACAGATGCCACACACATCCACCTTTATAAAACTTTGTGCAAGCGTGCACAGACGACTAGGTGGCCGCCTTGCAAACATGCATCACTGACATCTGATGACGGAAGGCCCAGGAGGCACTAAGCATCTGAGTAGAGTGCGCCTTAACAGACAAAGAAGGAACTGACCCTTAACTGATCCCTCTAGAAATGGTTGTAGAAGCAGCCAACCCTTTTCGAGATCCATCTGTGAGTACAAATAGTGAGTCTAAATTCCGCAAAGACTCCGTAGCTTTCAGTAGCTCAAACCACATCCAGGGAATGCAAGGTAATTTCCTTAGGATGGTTAGGGCTGGGACATAGGTTGGGCAACACAATGGCTCCATTCAAATGAAAATCAGAGACGACCTTTGGAAGGAATGACAGACAGGGACAAAGAATCAACTTATCTCTATGAACCACCGGGTAAGGTGAACGATAAGACAATGCATCCGACACCCTGCACGCAGATGTAATACCCACCAAAAAGGCCACCGTCTGGGACAACATAAGCAGGGGAACCTCCCAAAGAATTTTGAAGGGAGGTTTCTGAAGAACTGACAGCACCAAATTGGAGACCGCACTGGAGGAGCCAAGTGTCGAACTCCCTGGATAAAGGCACACACCAAGGAATGTGTGGCCAAAGGACATTGAAAGAAAACCGCTAAGACCGAAACCTGGCCCTTGATGGTACTTAAGGCCAGGCGATGCTTAACCCCTCATTGGAGGAAAGCCAATATCTGAGCCAGCGAAAAGGAGCGCAATGTACGTCTTCAAAGCATGATTGTAGATCTTCCTAGAGGTCGATTTTCTAGCCTTTAACAGTGTAGGATTCACTGATTCAGATAAACCTCTATCCTTCAGCACCTGGCTTTCAACAGCCAAGCCGTTAAAGCCAGCAATTGTAAAGCAGGATTGAAGATTGGCCCTTGGGACAGCAGTCTTCCCTGAGAGAAAGTCTCTAAAGAGCATGGGTGGTCAGCCATACCAGATCGGCGTACCAAGACCGGCCATCTACGACCATCTATGATGGGGCTCCTTGCCCTTGGAAGCCTGCGGAAGAAGAGTACTCTTTCCCCCTGTAAGGCCCTTAATGAAGTAATCCAAGGAAGCTCCAAACAGGCAATCCCTCACAAATAAAATATAGTGTATCAAACTGCGCTAACCAAAGTATTAGAGACTGTTAGCAAATCAACTGACATGTGTTGTAAGTGAATGAAAATGATATAAAATTGCAGCGCTAAACCAAAATACATAAACATGTGACCATGTGTAAATAAGTAAACATACATATATAAATCAAATATATCATATCTGTGACCAAAGGTGACTAGTATTAATCAAATGTGTTGCCACATATATTAACTGAAAAAAGTTCATAAAGAAAGTCCCCTAACGAAGATAAAAATCAATTGTGCATCCAAATTCAAAAGTGATAGTGAACCGTGCCAAGGGACCCCACACCAAGGATCAAAAGAATGCGCTCACCGGAGGGTATGGACCCAAAATACTTTATAGCAAATAGTTAGACCTTAGTTGCATGGCACACACCCTCCAACTGGTGGTAAATGATGGTCTGTGAAACCAGAAAGCTTTGCTGGACATTATTACCATGCTAAAGAAGTGCTCAGGTCATATCCACTATTCTGTTCTTGCCAAGCAGCGACTGAGGTGCATTCAGGAAGACCTTGGCCTACCCAAAAACAACCTGATATAAGCTGTTCCAACACAATCGAACTCAACGCTACACGTGTTACAAAGGATGCGGGAGAAGCTCTCTCTATATATTCTGGTGAATATGGACTTGGAGGACATTCTTGTCCTAATGCAGATCAGTGGGACATCGTAGCCAACATTGTAGAGACGCTCATACCCATTGAGGAAGTGACACTGGAGGTGAGTCATTACGACTCATCTGTTTCCTCTGTGACCCCATGTGTGAGAGTCCTGAAGATGCTTCTTCAACAGAATGGAGGACCCAAAACATGTGGCATCAAAGCATTTGGCAGGCCATGAGGGACAGCCTCGCCAAAAGGTTTGAGAAGCATGAGGAGAATAAAAATGTTGTGCTTGCATGTCTTTTGGATCCTCGATACAAGAACCATCCTTTCTCTTCTGATGATGTATTGGCCAAGGCAAAACAATGGCTGACAGAAGATATTCAACAGAAAGTGCAGGAAGTTCCTCCTGACGAAAAAAAAAGTCAAGAAGAGAAGGTTTCTGATGTCAAAGAGCAGGATGCAGGAGCAGGAGAAAAATGTCCCAAAAGACAACGAACAGAAGAGAAAATTCATTGTGGTCAAATAGATGCAATGTTACGCGTTTTATTGGGGCCTCATACGGAGGATTCATCAGTATCGGCAATAATGAGCCTGGATTATGAACTTCATCTCTATTTGAAGGAACCAGTAATTGACAGAAGAAGTGATCCTCTTCAGTGGTGGAAAGAAAATGAGGCATGCTACAAAAGATTTGCTTCTCATGCTAGACAATACCTTTCTGCTCCTCCTTCCTCAGTACCAAGTGAGCATGTTTTTAGTGAAGGGGCAGCTATTTATGAAAAGAAAAGAAGCCGTTTAACTGGTGAACATGCTGAAATGTTATGCTTTCTGCACTATAATATGCAGTGGGTGCCATACTGCAGAGGTAGTCCTCCACTGATTCCAGTCCATTCCACTGTGTATGTGTAGCTGTTGCTGCCTAGCTTTTTTTCTAGCAGTTTTGAACTGACTGCTGTAGTTGCAGTGAGTGCCTTACTGCAGCGGTAGTCCACTGACTCCAATCCACTGTCTAGCTGTTGCCTAGCTTTTTTTCTAGCAGTTTTGCACTGACTGCTGTAGTTGCAGTGAGTACCCCACTGCAGAGGTAGTCCACTGACTCCAGTCCAATCCACTGTCTAGCTCTTGCCTAGCTTTTTTTTCTAGCAGTTTTGCACTGACTGCACTGCAGTAGTGAATTAAAATTATTGCAGGGAGTCCACTACTGCTGTATTTTATTATGAATTAATGCACAATTGGATGATGTGAAATGCAAATGTCCCTGTAATTGAAGTTTTCCTATCAGTTTTTATGCAGTTAAGTTGTGAAGAACGAGCCCTTAATGTTAAAAATGTTAATAAATAAAGATTTACATGTTCAGTAACAGATGTGTCGAAATTTGTGTTTTTTTTAGCAAAATTTTACATGTGTGAAAATATCGGTCAATATCGGCCGATACCAATATGCGACCGGCAAAATATCAGTATCTGCAACGAAAAACCGATATCGGTCGACAACTACTAGGAACACCCCCACTGCGCTAGTGGCACCACAGGGTCCAGCACAGAGCACTACCACTGCTATAGCGGAGAGAGGGGGAGAGAAAACCCCACAAAAAAAAAAACTCACCACCACCGATCAAGGCACCAGGCAAACTGCACACCATGGAATGCACATTAGGAAGAGAAAGATCCAGGAGTCAGCACTAGGGGATGACCCCACCGCCAAAATAACCATCATTCAGGTTCAAAAACATGGCTGCCACTATTTTCAATGAGAAAACCACAAGAAAATGGCCGCCAAGGCTACACAAACATGGCCGCCGATCTACAGCACAAAAGGCTACAAGAAAATGGCATAGAAATTCATAAAAGAACCAGGGAAATAGGGAGATCTATAGTTATAAAGGGATATGTCCTTAGGTAGAGTATATAGACTGTAATGGTAATATTTACCAGGAACCACAGGCAACCAATATAATACTGAAAAACAAGACAATGGAGTAAAGAGGATGTAGGTCCTCTCAGGATGGTTGCAAAAACTAGGCTCACTATAGTCAACAGTGCATAAATTAATTTATTAGGTGATTATCAAACAAATAAACAAAATACAATAAAGTATCAAGATCCTGAAAATTCAGTGAAGTAAGATAAAAATATATATGACCTTTTGGACCAGGGAAGGAATATTGCAGATTCCTGCAATGTCCTTACCATGCCACATTAACCATAAGGAAAATAATCTACGTAGATTATGTGGGAACTTAGGGTGTGGTATCCAGTTGGATTAGTACACCATTCCTATAGTCATGACTGAAAGTGTTAAATATGTCAAGAATATACCATTTTGCACAGAATATATTGAAAATAATTAAGGTAGATCACAATAAACAGTGGTGATAATCAAGTGACTCAGCATGCGCAAATGGTCATAGGTATAGGGTTCCTTCCGATTTTTAAGGAATATAGGTCAAAAGGGTTAAATGACTCAATGTGTCACAATGGTGTGGAATACGACCATAATCAGACTCAAGAAACCAACATGGAACGGAGAAAAGCGAATATTACCATTAAATCAACTACTATGCCTAAATTCAATAGTAATAAATGGCTGAACATGTTCTTAACACTAGTAGAAGAGGACCTAAAAAAAGTCAATTGGGACTGGTCTCCCCCTGACAATTTGTCTAAACCTGAAAGAAAGGCACTTATAGACCTCAAAAAAGCACCGGACTTAGTCATAAAAAGAAGCGACAAGAGTGGCAATGTTGTATTGATGTCAGAAACACTGTATGAAAAAGAAGCAATGAGATTACTCTCGGACACCGAAACATATAAAAGAATTCAACAGAATCCCTTCCCAAACCTAGTCAAAAAAATGAATGAAAAACTAAGCTTTGCAAGAGAAGCTAATCTCATCACAGAAAAAGAAAAAACCTATCTCAAAATATCTGACTACAATACCCCAACATTCTACATCCTACCAAAGATACACAAGAACCCGATCTCACCACCAGGAAGACCGATAGTCTCAGCAGTAGGAGGCCCCCTAGAAAAAATAGGGAAATACCTTGACTCCCTCATCAAAGAATTAGTACTTGATTTACCATCATACGTCCGAGACACAGGAGACGTATTAAATAAAATATCCAGTCTACATTTTGAAGGAGAGGTACTATTGGTGGGTATAGATGTAGAATCTCTATATACATCTATACCCAACCAATGGGGTATCTTGGCAGTATATCATTTTCTCGAAATGAAATTCCCGCTACTTGGAGCGCAAAACGAATTTTTAATAGAGATCCTGGACTTTACATTGAGAAACAACTTCTTCCAATTCACAGGCCATTACTTTCAACAGATCAGAGGAACAGCGATGGGAGCTCCATGGGCACCCTCCTACGCCTGTCTACATCTGGGATTATGGGAAGAGGAAGACGTAGTCACCTCGTCTATGTGCCACAGCCATGCGCAAACTTGGCTTAGGTACATAGACGATGTGCTCATGGTCTGGAGTGGAACATCAGAAGAACTAGAGAAATTCATGCTAGAACTTAATAGGAATAATAGAAACATCCATCTAACATATACAGCTAGCAAATCTCAGATAGCATTCCTGGATCTCAACATTCACCTGGAAGATGGAAAACTAAGAACCACCACTTTTAGAAAAAGTACAGCAGCTAACACTCTATTGAGAGCAGATAGCGCACACCCAGCACCTCTAAAGAAAGGTATCCCAGTCGGACAGTTCATTAGATTGAAGAGAAACTGCTCCAAATATAATGACTACCTGATGGAAGCACAAAAATTATACAATAGATTTAGAGAAAGAGGTTACTCCCACAGAACCCTGCGAAAGGCTAAACGGGAAGCAGGTCTCAGAACCAGAGACCAACTCCTAGACCCAAGTGCAAAATCAAAAGAAGGAAAAAATAATATTTCACCACCTCGATTGATTACCAAATTTGGAAACCAATGGAAAGAAATAAAAGTTGTACTAGACCGCCACTGGCACATATTGCAGATGACAGACAGACTCAAACACATAGTAGGCCCAAAACCACTTATGGTGGCAAAAAGATCCAAAAACCTAGGAGATCACTTGGTACACTCTGAATATACTAGATCAAACTCACAAAGAAATTGGCTGACGGACTTACCCAAATTCAAAGGAATGCACCCATGCGGACACTGCCACATCTGTAAATTCGTGGAGAAAACTACTACCTTCACAAATTCATCTGGCACAAAAAATTACAATATACAGTCATTTATCAACTGCAGTACCTCACGCCTACTGTATCAGATTACTTGCCCATGCAACAAAATATATGTGGGCAAAACCAAAAGAACATTAGGTATCAGGATAGGAGAACACTTGAAAAGCATAAGACTTAAGGAAGAAACACCTATTGCACAACATTTCAAGGAAAAACATGAAAGCAATCCAAAAGGATTAAAGGTCAAAGGATTCTGGGTATTGAACATCCCAGAAAGACGTGGCGACTTCGATCAGGTCCTACTACGCCATGAAAAAGCATGGATTTTTAGACTGGAGACTTTAACGCCGAAAGGCCTCAATAATGAACTAAGCTTGAAAGTATTCCTGGATCCCTAAAAAATACCATTGAAGCCCCACTCCTCTACAAAAATTCAAAAAATTCAAAAAAAATTCAAAAAATTCAAAAAAATTCAAAAATTCAAAAAAATTTTTATAAAAAAAATACAAGATAAAGATAAATTAATAAGTTATACCTTCTATTAAATTATCATCCAATTTAAATATGGACCAACCGTTTTCAATACTCTAGAGATAGATCTGCTAGAGTGAACAACAATTTACTAAGCCCCTAACCTAAATACTCATACATATACCTCACAAACTATCTCTACTTCAAGATGACCCTTCCTCCATTAAGAAATTTCCCTGTGCCCCATACAAATGCCATCAGTTAAAATATATTATATATATATATATGTGATATCACTATATAGATATCGGCCATAATGGTATATTACGGTTTTATTCAATTCACTTAGTTTAATTCTTGTTAGATTTCACTGTTTCTTTTGTTGTTTTATTATTTGTTGATGACCTGTACTCACATCAATAAGGACTGGAATAACTCTAAAAAGACAGGTTCTACCTGTCTTTACCCACTAGATGGCATCTGTTCCGCAAACCAATTTAATTACATCACTAAACCATCCAATCAGAGAAAGACTTTGACTACTTAAACCACAGCCGAACAGACGCCTTTACGTTCTGAAGAAGCGTGCGTCATCACGCGAAACGCGTTAACATCACACACCAGCGCCACACCCACCACGCCAAGGAAACCTCCGATCATACACGGAACTGAAAGGGAAACTGGTACGGCACATGCATGCGGTAAACCGCAAGAGTACGGGCATCAGGAGGAAGAGGATAGAGCTCTCACTCTCATCCCCTCCACCTCCCTCCAACACAAGCCAAAAAACCCCCTCTCCCCGGACTTCAGACTACTCCCGACATTGCGGCAAATTTAAAACCACCGAAGGAACAAGCTAACTCTAGCTACCAGCTACGGAGCCATCTGATGACTACAGGAGATGAGCAGACTACCCAGATGTAGAGGTGCCCCTAACAAACAGAGGTAACGAAGCTCAGATACACCGAGGCAGGTTGACCGGTCTTCTATGGGTGAGTAACGGTGAGAAGATTTCTTCATTCACCATTCCTCAGCAGGATTAAGTATCGGATGTACCCAGATTATTTTACTTAAACACTGCAAAAACATTACTCCCCTTCCTTAGTTGCTCCGGTCCCGGGTGTCACGAGCCCCTCCACACATCTATTCAGGCTGTCATTACTTTCACAGCCTTCAGAGTCTTACTCATAAAAAGGGATACTATATACCCATCAGTCTCTATTTAAAGAGCGAGAGATAAATATATTGACATTCTCTTATATTTATCATTGCCCCTTACTAATAAGTACTCTGTGGTAACCACAGCCGCTGCATTGTGTCATACCAAAGGATACAGATACCAATACCTTGATTTTACATCAATATGACAATATACCCTAACAGTATGAGCTCCAACGTCCAAATCAACGTGCATTGTGCAGCACATACTTTCTTCCTTTTCTAAAGGTCAACATACTTCCCACACCATTGTGACACATTGAGTCATTTAACCCTTTTGACCTATATTCCTTAAAAATCGGAAGGAACCCTATACCTATGACCATTTGCGCATGCTGAGTCACTTGATTATCACCACTGTTTATTGTGATCTACCTTAATTATTTTCAATATATTCTGTGCAAAATGGTATATTCTTGACATATTTAACACTTTCAGTCATGACTATAGGAATGGTGTACTAATCCAACTGGATACCACACCCTAAATTCCCACATAATCTACGTAGATTATTTTCCTTATGGTTAATGTGGCATGGTAAGGACATTGCAGGAATCTGCAATATTCCTTCCCTGGTCCAAAAGGTCATATATATTTTTATCTTACTTCACTGAATTTTCAGGATCTTGATACTTTATTGTATTTTGTTTATTTGTTTGATAATCACCTAATAAATTAATTTATGCACTGTTGACTATAGTGAGCCTAGTTTTTGCAACCATCCTGAGAAGACCTACATCCTCTCTACTCCATTGTCTTGTTTTACAAGAAAATGGCGCCCCACGGCTCCCAGGGGGCACCCCAGGAGCACTGAACACAATTCCAGCAGGAAGGGGGGCCCTGGCAGGAGCTCCGACTAGGTACAACCCCCTCCCAAAAGTAGATCGGCGGTGCACTTTACCCCCACTCCCATCACTAGCTCGACACCCCAGACCGACCTAAAATGTATGGCCATCCCATAGGAGGGGGGAGGGGTGTGAACAGATGGGGGGTAACAAGTCCGCAGAGGACCACAAAGAAAGGGGGGGACTGCATGGGAAGGAGGGGAACCTGGGGTTCAACCCATCCCAGGGAGGGGCCCATGTCCACCCCAAAACCCTCCAGGGGTAGAGGGGGGACAGATACTTACCATACCAGGAACAGGGTGGGCACTGCTCCTGACAGACCACCGCTCCATCAGAATGGGGGGGCTGTCAGCCAGGAGAAATGCTACGATTTAGGCCAAGGCCAGGTCGTATTCACCCTCACGAGACTAACTCACAGGCCAGCCCCTGTCCAGAGGGGCTATGACGCAGCTGACCTAGCATGGAGCTGAGGCCTGCGTGCGCTCACTGGCCAGACTGGGGGGACCCTCTGGATCTAGATTATCCAGTCCGTCGCCTAATCCAGCAGGCGATAGTAGATTCTCACAGGAACAAATTAACAAAGATAGGAAAAATGTAATTTCAAAGGAAAAAAATTGCAAGGACCAGAGATCCCAGCAAGGAACTAGGGCCTTACTCCTGACTAGGCAGAAAAATAAAAACTGAGTGCCTATAGCTGATAGTGGGAGAATACCCCCTGGGACTGCCCCATAGGCGTAGTCAAGCTTTTTCCTGCCTAGTGTCCTACTCCTGTAGGGGGCAGTATAACCCAATGATCAAGAAGGGAGTTCTTTTAAACATACTTTTTAAATTTAGCAGGAATTTTGTAAGTTATGTTGGGTTTGTGTCCGCTGTGACAATGCTGATCCCGGCCACTGTGGAGAGCTAGAAGGTACACAGGATTTTCAAGGATCTAGTTTGAGGAGCTCTAGAAATTAAAGCAAAAAACACTAAGCTTTTGGTTTTCCCTGGGCTTTTTAAGTCTCGCATCCGGGTCTGAAGCTCAGTAGCTTCAAAGAGGTTTGCAGGCTGAGTATGCAGGTGTGCACACCTGATAAAATCTTGGACTTGGCAGTAGTTTGGTGTTCCAAGGTGCTTCGTGTTTGCAAAGAAGCAGCCAGAGGTGTGCATGTCTGCATGGTTCAGGTGCAGTCTGACGGAATAGACAGAAGCCCTAAGCTTGAGGGCCAGAACAGCAGGGAGCTGCAAAAGAGAAAGCAGTGAGGGAAAGCTGAAAATGCAAAAGACAGAGGTATAGAGTTTGTACATGAATACAGGAGTTCTGTGTTAGTCTATCAGAAGGACCAAAGCACAAGGACTGAGGAGCGGTGCTGCTAGAGAGCAGGGAGGCCTAATATCATTTAATTTTTACGGTTCTGGTGGAAACCCCGGCATGGGCAACTGTTTCCTGTTGAACTTTTTACTTTTGGTTTGTATAAAAGTGGGCCAACAAGCCCTAAACCAGACTGCCTGACTAAAAATGCTACATTTAAGCAATACCCCTGCAATATCAAACCGCTAATATTGATGATTGTGGTTTTTTTGCTAAATGTATTTATTTAGCTAGAAATATTTTCCCCTGGGGCAAAAGTGGAGTTGGAATGAGGATGGGTGGCATGTCAAATATTCTGTATGGGGCCCCGTAATGTCTAACAGCAGCCCTGTCCAGGGGTGTCCTATAAATAACTGTCATAGAAAATTCCCCATGTATTATCCAAGAAATTCTGTACTCAATGGCTAACTGGGGAAACTATCCAAGACTAGAAAGGGTTGGAAAGTGTGGATCTACCACAGCTGCTGACAGGGCCACCATCAGGGAGGGAAAGCCCATACACATGTATGGGGCCCGGGGATCAGGAGGGGCCCGGTCGCCAGGACCCAGGGCTGTCCTAACGGATGGGCACCGCCCCAGGTGCTTGTGGGGGGGAGGCTGCAGTTTCATTCAGGAAGTTTGCAGCACTCTGTGAACATGGGGGAGCTGTCAGTAAAAACGACTGGTAAATACAAACTATGTGCACATCTCGGGAGCCTGGTATTCCCTCCTTCCCCCCCGGCCGCATGCAGCTCAATGTGCAGCTGAGAGGGGTTTACTTACCACACTCCCTGCATAGAACATACCAGCTGGGATGAGTGCATTAAATACAGATCAGAAGATGCAGGGGCACGTGAATTATCTCCTCCTCCCTCAGCTGAGAAACATGAGAGCAGAGCACCAGGACCTACACGCAGGCATCGTGTAGATGCTGTTCTCTCTCCTCAGAACAGTGCTATATTATAAATTACTGCACCCTCAACTGTACGCTCCTGCCCCCTCTGTACTGTATTCTCCTGCCCCCCCCCCCTGTACTGTACCCTCCTGCCGCCCAGTACTGTATTCTCCTTCCCTTCTCTGTACTGTATTCTCCTGCCCTCTCTGTACTTTACCCTCCTGCCCCCTCTGTACTGTATTTTCCTGTCCGCTCTGTACCATGCCTACCTGCCCGCTCTGTACCTTACCCTACTGCCTTCCCTGTACTGTGCCCACCTGCCTGCTCTGTACTGTACCCTCCTGCCTGTCTTGTATTGTATCCTCCTGCCCGCTCTGTACCGTACCCTACTGCTGCGCTGTTTTGTGCCCATCTCTTTGCTGGATTGGAATGCCTCTTTGAATGTATGGGGATGTGTATTTTGCTGGATTTATGAGGCTGTATCTTTGCTGGATTGGGCCATCTCTTTGCTGAATACATATGGGTTTCTCTTTTCTGCTCTTTGGCCAAAATATAATTCCTTATCGTTAAATCTTGAAAGTACCGATGACTTGGAATACACTATTCATTTTCATATAGTAAGTTGTAAGAGTAGTAAAATACCATTGGGTGCACTGAAAGATTGGGTTGGCCAGTGGGCAGATTCAGTGAGAAGGCCAGTGGGTGTGCCCTGGGGAATGTTGGTGGTCAGACCTGTGGGAGAGTGGCCCAAGCCTAAAGCAGTGTAAGGGGCCAGAAAATTTCTAATGGCTGCCCTGGCTGCTGATTGGAAAGACAACTTCTTGAAATACTGAACAGCAGAACAACAGAGCGGAGAAAAAGATATCCATTCTATTAAGAACAGTAAGCTAAATTGAAGAATGCCCAGTGTCAGAGAGGTTAAAATCCCTTAGCCTAGGCCAGCGCCATCAGAATTTCAATGTACGTATTGGCTATTCCTGCAGTTGGCACTATTACTCACAGTTATTGATTTGAATCCTGTGTCCCTGTGTTTAATCCATTAACTCCTATTTAACTCCAATCAGCCCAAATTAACTTCCACCCTTAACCATTATTTTCCTGGGGGATTTTTATGATTTTTATTTTTGCTAACCATTAATATTTAAATCCCTTTACCTTCCTGTGTGAGTGGCACGGGCGTTTCCTATGGGTCAGAAATGTGACAGCAGATACTGTACTGAATGATGCATTTTTTTGTTACAACACTTGGTGGCAGCTATTGTTTGTTGGTGTAAATAGTTAACCAACCCCAGTGACAATCACTGCAGGAACTTGGGCTTTTACCTCAATAGCTGGAAAATCTGTGTGCAGGGTGAGGCCGACAATGCGATTTCCATACTGTACACTGTTCTTTTATGTGAAAATGGACTAGTTATGATTTAACAGTCCATACATACCAAGAACTTTTTAAAAATCTACTACTTCAAATCATACAAGAAATGTTAGTACCTTGATGACATCTCCAAGAAGTTTGTTTGCTTCTGCATATGCCTTCTTCACCTCCTTGAATTTATTGCCCAGCCCCATACTGTGAGCTTGGAAGTGAAGGTTGGTGTACTGACCACCAGGGATCTCATTCTCATACACATCTGCATTTCCTGATTTCATGGTCGCTGTGCAGTCAAAGGCAGCATAAAGACCTCTAGTGACCTCCCAGTACTCGCTGTAGTCAAACACTTTTTCTAGTTGGATTCCTAGATAAAAAAGAAAGTAAAATTGATATAATGTGCACAACACAATAGATGACCATAACAGAGCAAAGCACAAACTAGATTATTGAAAACAAACAACTATTTTCTGTGCCTGTTCTTTTGTCCCCAACTTCTTATTAAAACTTTATACTTGTTATTTATTTTTTTTTTTTTTAATACAAACAGAGATAAGAAATAAAGGCAAGTAGTGAGAGGTTACATAAAGAGAAGACATGACTGAAAGCGAGAACTGAATAATAGATGTTATTGTCAAAAGTGGGATATAAATGTAACTTAATATACAGTGATCTTCCATGCCCTTTATGACCACTAACAGGTTAAAGCATAATTAAAAGCAAAGCTTTTTTTTTACGTTTTGGATAGAGGGCAGATGGATTAGAACACCTGTCAGTTTTCATTGCTATCTGTGCACCTGTTAGGAGATTCATCCCTATATTTGTCCTTTTAATTATTATCATTAAAAGTGAAAGTAAAAGAAAATCAAAAATTTTGGGTTGTTCCCAGAAAAGAAATAGAGGGGAAATCTACCCCAATAAATTCCATTCATTTCCCATTTGGCTGTGGAACAGGAAGTGAAGGGAAATTTCTGCAATGGGACACAGATGGTAAAAAAAAAAAAAAAAATCTGATAGGTATTCTAACCCTCACCTGCTCTATCGAAATAGAAAAAAAACTTTTGTTCTTTGATTACCTTGTTACAAGGGCATCTGAAAGTGGGTGGGATATATTCGGCAGCAAGCAAGTAAACAGGTTGCCCCTGAAATTGATGTGTTGAAAGCAGTAAAAATGGGTATTGCACTTTGTCATGTATGGGGCTGCATAGCCACAGACCAATCAGAGTTCCCATGGTGAGCATTATCCACAGCAAAAAGCCCCTACAATGGGCATGTGAGCATCAGAACTGGTCCACAGAGCAAAGGAAGAAGCTGACCTGGTCTGATGAATCAGGTTTTCTTTTAGATCATGTGGATGGGCAGGTGCATGTGCCTCTCTTACCTAGGGAAGAGATGGCACCAGGATGCCATATGGAAAGAAGGCAAGCCAGCATAGGCAGTGCGATACTTTGGGCAATGCTCTGCTGGGAAACCTTGGGTCCTGCCATTCATGTGAATGTTACTTTGATGCGTACCATCTACCTAAACATTGTTAACAAAAAAAGGAACATGAGTTCAGTTGAAAGCTCAATACCACATCCCATAGTAAATAAAATAGTGGAAGAAAAAAGAGTTGGGACTTAAAGGTGTAGAAGCCTCCTCTCAGAATGATTATTCCAACACAAACATAAGTTTAACAAGTTATTTTATCAGTAAACAAATAATTAAAACGGTGTTAGGGATATCTATCCCTTAAAACCAATGAAAAATAACTCAAATCCTTGACCAACTCATTTTTCAAATGCCAATATTCCTGAAGGTCGTGATTCCTCCCACTATGTGTGAATAGTGTTATTACATCGACCTAATACAACCAAAATGACAAAAATGAATCAATATTGATATCATAGGATTATTGTACTTACCGTAAAATCCATTTCGACAGACACAGTGCTCCATAAATCATAACTAGTGGGTTATATTGCCTCCTCCAGGAGTAGGACTAGGCAGAACAAAAAACACATGGCTACGCCCATGGGCCATCCTCAGCTGGTATATAACCCATCTCTCTGCTCTAGGTAATTTGTTTCGTAGCAGGGGACTCTGCTGCATTCTCTGCCCTGGGACACCCACCAGACTCGAGGTCCAGACAGGGGGGAATGGCAGTGGGGGAAGCCCAGCTCAGTGAGGGATTTAAGGATGGGAGGAGGGAACCCCGCAGGCAGGTCTGACCATCCCTGCAGGTTACCCGCGTCCACCACAAAGAAAACCACCAAAAGGGGAGAGGGGGGACTGTACTTTATCTTCCATGGTGCAAGTAACGCTCCAGACAGAACTCAAAACTGAAGTAGGGGAGCTGTCAGCTGCGACTCAGACCCAAGCCTGGTCATATGCGACCCTGCAAAATGTTTAACTTGCAGGCCAGCCTCTGTCGGTGAGGTTATGTCACGGCCAACCTAGCCCTGCAGTTGATTGTAGATCTCCCGAGAGAAAACAAAAAAGATGTCAGGAATAAGAAAATTGCTAGGACCAGAGATCACAGCTGGGAGCCTATGTTCTTACTCCTGACAAGGCAGATTAAAACTGATTACCTACAACAGAGAGGGGGGTTATATACCAGCTGTAGACGGTGTTTTTTCTTCTGCCTAGTCATATTCCTGGAGGAGGCAATATAACCCACTAGTTATGATTTATGGAGCGCTGTGTCTGTCTATAAATGAAAGAGAAATCACATTGGGGAGGATGATCACAATACCAACGCATTTCGCCTTGTAAACTTCTTCAAAGGCTCAGAGGACTGTGGTAGGAAAAAGTTGAATAAGTATGAGATAAAGTATATCCCAGGAGGAGCCAGAAAGATCTCTCCCACTGCAGTCATACAGAGGATGGGCATAAGATGGTAGTCATCAGATGAACGCACAAAACCATGGGGGCAACACACCCAGTACTCACATCGAGGGCCTCAGACATGGTTCCAAATAAGAGTGGCGATATATATTTTTTTAAATTCAAGACAGTATATAAAACACCATTGTGAAAGTACAATTCTCAGCATAAATGAGTGCACCCCAACAGATTTGTCAGAAAACCCTCACTTTTCTTTCAGAATCAACATTTTCCATCATCCATGTGTACATGGAGTAGGAAAAAAAAAGTCGTGGTCATTTTTTAGGGTCCCAAATATGCGTACAGGCTAGGAGCTTTGGGGCTTTTTTTTTTACAAGAAGAATGGCAGGGGCAGCGGCATTTGCCGACGCTTCCTCTTTAGATCCAGGCAGAGCCGCCCATTCCATTACAACTGGCACCTGGTGGAGTGATATGTCTTGGAGTGCAGCCCCCACACTCTATACATTTTTTGGGGCGGGGCTTTGCAGCGCGGGAGAACAGTCGAGGAGCGGAAGGAGGTGCTGGGTTCTGTGTAGGCAGGAGTCAAGAGGCTGAACTAAATTTAACTATTCCCTTGCAGTCGCTGCTGAGACGAGCCAAGCCGAGCTTTACACAGACTGTTAGAGACTCTGCTGCCGTCAGCTGGTGCACTAAGTAGGCACCTGCTTGGTTGCTAGCTTGGTATGAGAGACTAGGCATGCTGCAGACTCCTCACTTCTCTCTCTCTCTCTGACTCTTTCTTTCTTTTTCACTCTCTCTCTCTTTTTCTTTCTCTCTTTTTCTCTCGCTTTCCCTTTTCCATTATTTCTTTCTTTTTCTCTCTTTCATCTTCTCTCTTTCTCTCTCTGGGTCATTTTACATGGGCTGTCCTACCAGGTCTGCCTGTCAGTTTTTCAGGCTTACCTGATCGGATCCTACAGTCTACCCTATGGAGCGGCGGATGACAGCAGACACCTGTCCGCTGACACCCGGCGCTGTGCGATCCGATCCTGCCCTATTTTCTATCTGTCCATCGGATCGGATGGAAAAGGACAGGTGGTCTATTTCCACCTGATTTCCCCATAAAGGAGAGCAGGACTGTGTCTGTGTCTGGTCTGCACAGCAGAGCAGACAGTACCTATCATCCGCCTGCTCAGTGGGGATCAGTGGAGCGATCTCCCGCTGAGCAAGCTTAAATCCGTTACACAGAGCTGCCCATGGGAAAGGGGCCTCTCTCTTTATTTCTCTACCTCTTTATCTCTCTGTATCTCTCTCTTACCCCCTTTATTTCTCCCTCTCTCCCATTATCTCGCTCTCTTCCATTAGCTCTCTCTCTTCTCTCTCCTATTATTCCCATTTGCACAGATTAAATTTACCTGCACTTTAATCAATGACATTACTCATAAAATCCAGCAGCTGGTGACCTCATATCCGGCCATGATGTTGATAGTAAGCTCAGCAAATTTGCTGGTAGATATCCTCGTCAGCCAGTTGGGGTACACTGTTTCCAAAGTATAAAAATGAGTAATCCATATATAGGCATTATGCACAGATACCAGCAGATGACACCATTTCATGGAATCCAATGGAAGGCAAATGGATGACACTTCTCCAATGACTACAGGTGTATGGGTCTGAGTAAGCCAACCATAGGCTGAAAACCAGGAAGAGCCAGCACTGATAGTGTGCAGTTAGATGAGAGGCAGCGGTGGTCATTGGAGATGTATCATTAATTTGCCCCCCATAGGATTCCAGGAAATGGCTTTGCTGGTATCTGCGCATAATGCCTAGCTATGTATTACTAATGTTTTTATTTGAGAAATGGTGTACCCCCGCTGGCTGATGAGGATTTCCATCAGGAACTTCACTGCACTTACTATCAATATAATAGAAAGATAAGAGGGTACCCTCCTAGGTTCTGTTTATTGCATTTTCCACATGTACTATATTTATTACAGACATTCATATAGCACCAATAACTTACACACCCTTTTCATACTTTACATTCCATCAGTCCCTGCCATCTAGAACCTTAAAATCGAAGGTCCTTATCTCACACACATATGCGCAAACATACTAGGGCCAGTTTGGACAGGAGCCAATTTACACACAAGCATGTCTTCAGAGTGGAGGAGAAAATTAGAGTAGGCAAGCACAGGAGAAGATGCAAACTCCATGCAGATCAATTCCTGCCCAGGATTGAATCCAAAGAATGCAAAGCAGAAGTGCTAATCACTAAGGCATTCCTTCCCGATTTAAAACTAGGAGGAAATGTACTAAAACAACTTCATAACTGTATATATCTCCATTAAGAACATGGCAGATATTGTTATACAATGAACAATCACAAATTTGCATCAAATCACTGCAAAGCAATTAGGTAGAGTTTTTCAACTTTATGAAAGTATAGCTCCTATTATCCATGAACTTAGACCTTAAAAAGTATATATCTCAAGTTGATTTGTACATTTTACTAATAAATAATAGTTTACATAATTATTACCAAAAATGTTATTAAAGATAATTCTGGATATCGCTGATTAACAGCAACAGATATACAGTACTAGTGGCACATTATTGGATTACTGTAGACAGCAAAGACTTCCTTCACTTCTGGGATTCCTGCCAAGAGTTATCAATGGTATTCCAACCCAAGTCAGAAGCAGCATCACTTATAGCTTAATAACCCCAAAAATTTCTAACGACTACTGACAAAATAAATAACCACAATGAATGCTAACAACTCCTGACAAAAATGGCATCAATGCCACAACAATTGACAATATAACTGGTAAAAATTATATTGCTAGTGGACAATGGACATCAATCACATGCTGGCATTAAAAAATGTGTACTATGTATGGGTTGTTAAAAGTTTGGCAGCATGATACCACATGTACCTGCAATGAATGCATAGCACTGCTTTTTATATGGGCACAATCATTAAGCCATGCAGCACTGAAAGCATTCAAGTTTTTGGATATGTAATAAACATATTACTAAACATAGATTTCCTTCTTCCTATGACAAATTTACAACCTTTTAAGGTTACAGACAGCAGACAATAAAACATAGAACATAGTTCACAGTACATACAGATTGAAAGAGAGGTAGAATTACTATTTAGACTTTCAGGCTGGGGGCGTGCCCGGAAGTGAGGATGTGAGTGTGGGCTGTGTGTCTCCTCGCTGAACACCTCTCCCGCCGGAGCTGACAGAGACGCCGCGAGGACGCCCTAAAACAGCGGAGCTATAGAGCCGGAACTTGGCTGTGATCCAACCGCCGACATCTGAGCAGCTCGTGCCTCGGGAGGGGGGAGAGGAGCAGCTGTCCCGTGCGTGGAGAGAGAGGTGGAACCCGGCTAGATCCCGCCGTTCGGAACGTGGGCGGCCTGACCGGGTAGGGGACCGTGTCCCGGACCTCCCGCTGGGTGTCTCCGCCGCCAAGCTCCTTGCTGCTGGAGCACGCCGGGGTAACGGTGTGGAGAAGACAAGGAGAGTAGAAGGAGGAAATAGGACATCAACCTCTTGAGCTCCCACACTGTAGAGAAACGGAGGTGGGATACCCGGTTGGAAAAGCCGGCCCGAACAAGCACAAGATACCTATTGCAGGTTATTATATTATTTTAAAGCTCCTTAATGTGAAGGGTTTCCCCCAGAGAAAAAGGACTGTATACCTACCGAAAGAGGACAGCTGCGAACGTGGGTGAGATAATACCTTTTTGTTCTTTTTCTACCTATATCTACCTATTTCCATTGCTTGTGGGATGGCCATAGACTGTGATATCTATAGCAGGTAAAGTGGAAGAAAAAGGGACTACATCCCCTCTGTGCCGGATACCTGTTTGCCTCTTGGTGTTATTGAAATAAAGTCTACTAGAGGAATTATTGGAAACTGGGAGAGAACTGGTTATTGAACTAAAAAGGAAAGCATGACATTAACTAAAAAAAGGAAAGGAAAGAAAAACACGATAAAAGTCAAGATAAATAAACCAGAAGGAGAAATAGATAAATATTTTGCTAATAATCATAAAACGCCAAGGGAAGTAAAAATGGCAAGATCTGGAAACAGTGCCTTAACAAGCCCAGAGTCAGGGGATGTGCCGAGCTCTATGACTACTTCTCCTACCTCGGAGAATTATCTGGAAAGTCCGGAGACGAGACAAAGGGAGAATGAAATATCTTGTAATTATACACAGAGCTTGGAGTGCAGCGCGGAGTTAAAAGCTATACTACAAGCTCTACCAACTAAAATAGACATAGAACAGATGGTGCATAAAATAGAGGAAGCACATCAGAGAGAAATGCAGGAAATTAAGAAAGATATACAAAATATTTCGCAAGCTCTAGTAGAGGAATCAAAGGCCAGAAAAGATATTGAAGAGAGAGTAACATCATTGGAATTAACAAGAGACATACAAAGGGAGATAGATGAGAAGATACAATTACAGTTGGAGGAGATAGAAAACAGAAATAGACGTAATAACCTACGCATAAGAGGCATACCTGAAACGGTGGGAAAAGAGAGACTATTAGAAGTAGCGGAAGATATTTTTAAACAGATCATGAAGGATAAATATCCGGAACAACTAGAGATAGAAAGAATACATAGAACCACTGGCCCCAGAAATAAGGATGAGAGAAGCCCAAGGGATGTGATCTGCAGACTATTTCACTACGTACATAAAGAAGGGATTTTAAGACTGGCATGGGAATCCCAGGATATAAAAGTGGAAGGAGGGATAGTTAGGATATATGCAGACATCGCCAGAGGAACATTGAGAAGAAGAACTCTTTTGAAACCGCTATTAGATCTGGCAAGAAAAGCAGGATGTACATACAGGTGGGGGTTCCCATTCTCTGTAACATTCCGTAGGAACGGACAGTATTTCAACCTTAGGACATATCAGGACAAGACGGCATTTTTCCGGTTTATTGAAACAGATCCTATTCAAATAGTGAATTGGCTGAACCGATTGCCCAGCGAAAAACCGTCAACATACCTTCAACAAAGGGAGAAAAGATCAGAGATACTATCAAGAGAAGAAAGAAGATAAAGAGACTTAACTATTAAGAGATTGTAGTGAGGTCCCCTTATGGGAATTAAGGGTTAATAATCTCCCCCCCCTTTTTTTTTTTTTTTTTTCACACAATTTTTTAAATTCTTGATGGAAGTTATTCCTCTAACCACTAATTTTACGCGGGATCTTGGGATTTTCACATAATTTTGAAACTATGATGGAAGTTATTCCTCTAATCACTAATTTTTGAGGGATTTTGGGGAGGGGTCCCCCCCTCCCCCTTTTTTTTTTTTTTTTTTTTTTTTACACAATTTTGAAACTATGATGGAAGTTATTCCTCTAATCACTAATTTTGGGGAGGGGTTTCCCCCCCTTTTTTTTTTTTTTTTTTGTTGTTTATTTTTGAAACTATGATGGAAGCTATTCTTCTAATTACTAAACTTATGGGGGATTGATAGATTAACAATTGGGGGGGAGGAAAGAAGGAGGGGATTGAATTAGTGAATTTGAAAATGTTGTGATGTTTATTATGTGATGAATGACGCTCAGGGGATCGGGGGGAAGGATGGTTGGGGAAGGGAGAGAAGGGAAGAGGGAGGTTACTCTCAAACCTGCTACCCCCCCACCTACCTCCCCAGGGCCATAAGTTAGACATTTTAATGTCCTTTGGTAATTTAATGAGAAGGGAAGGCCTCTACTTACTGGGGGAAGCTGAAGAATATGAGGGGAAAAGGAAACTCCGGTAAATCTTAGAATAAAAAAAGGATAGAATAAGCACATAAAAAACGGCGGGAGGAGGTGGAGGAGAGTCCACAGAGAATCACTTCAGGGCACGACCCTATCTATAGAGTCACACAAGTGGCACGAAAGTGACCGTGTGAAATAAGGATAAGTTTTGTTATTATCCGAAACTACGGGGGAGAGGGTCGCTCTCTTGTGGAGATCGTCCCCCTCAAACCCGTAGGAAGGGAGGGGTGGGGGTTTAGGGAAAGCGGAGGGGTTTTTTTTTTTTTTTTTTTTCTCTCTCTCTCCTCTCTCTCTCTCTCTCTTCCTCCTTTTGCTCGTTTTTGCGTCACGAGCTAAGGATGGAAAATATAAAGGTGGTATCATATAATGTCAAGGGACTCAATGTACCAGAAAAAAGACACATGCTATTATCTGACCTAAAGCAGTTACATACTAGTATAGCACTGATCCAAGAAACGCATTTCAGGACGGATAAACTACCCTTTCTTAAAAACAGAAATTTCCCTTATGCATATCATTCCACCTATACACAATCTAAAGCAAGAGGAGTCTCCATACTTATTGCAAACTCTGTCCCTTGGACTTTCCAAGATAAAATGCAAGACCCGGAAGGAAGATTTCTGTTTGTGAAGGGGAAAATAGGAGAAATACAAATAACAATAGCAACAATTTATGCGCCCAACAAAAGACAGGAAAGGTTTATAGCTAAAGTAATAGAGAAATCTATGAGGTTTTCAGAGGGACAGTTAATTATGGGAGGAGACTTTAATTGCCCATTAACACCAGCATTGGATATATCTACAGGGACATCGACTTTTTCAGCGGGAAGGAATAAAAAAATTTTAAAGACAATACATAAAGCTCAACTTATAGATGCATGGCGGTTACAACACCCCTCTGAAAAAGAATACACCTTTTTCTCTACGCCGCATAAGACTTATTCTAGAATTGATTTTTTTCTTATACCACATGCACAATTACAATCAGTTCAAAAAACAAGTATAGGTAGTATCACATGGTCAGACCACGCACCTATATCCTTGCTGTATAATTTGGTGGTGAATTCTGCACAGGGGAGGAGCTTCTGGAGGCTAAACGAAAGTCTGCTACAAAAGGAAGAGATATTAAGGGAAGTTGAGAAAGAAATGAAAAGTTTTTTTGAAATAAATGAACAACCAGACTGTAAGATAGGAATACTCTGGGAGGCACATAAGGTAGTTGTGAGAGGAATCCTTATAAAACATGGAGCACGTATTAAAAAAGAAAGGAATGAGCAATTATCACAGCTATTGGGAAAACTTGGAGAACTAGAGATAGAACATAAACAAAGACCAATAGATGTAACCTTGGTTGAGTTAAAATTAGTCAGGAAACAGATAACAGACCTGTTACAGTATAAAGCAAAAGCTGCATTACAAAGATGCCGCAAATTAAACTATGAGGCGGGAGATAAATGCGGGAAAGTACTGGCTAGAACTGTGCGTGAGCAGAGGACAAGAGCCTATATACCATCTATCACATCAAGAGAGGGAATTAAAAAGACTTTGCCAAAACAAATATTGAAAGAATTTGAGATATACTATACTTCTCTATATAATCTACAGGAGGCACCCCCTCAACAGCAAGATATGGATCAGTATCTGGTACAGTCACAGATGCCTAGACTCTCAGAGGAGGACCGGGAAAGTCTGGAAGCCGAGATTACACTAGAGGAAATAAAACAGGCAATTGGAGCCATGAATCCCGGGAAGGCACCTGGCCCAGACGGCCTAACGGTACAATATTACCGGGTACTGTTCCATATCTTGGGACCGTATATGGCAAAGCTGTATAATGCTTCAGGTCCAGAAGGGAAACTAGCGAGAGATACACTTACAGCTCACATCTCGTTAATATTAAAAGAGGGTAAGGACCCAGCAGCATGTGGCAGCTATAGGCCAATATCCCTATTAAATGTGGATTTAAAAGTACTGACTAAAATCTTGGCAAGTAGATTGGCAGAATTCCTTCCAAAATTAATACACCTAGATCAGGTAGGCTTTATGCCATCTAGAGAGGCAAAAGACAATACAACAAGAATCCTCAATTTGATGCAAGTAGCAAAAGAAAAAAAGATCCCTTATGTTGTGCTGAGTACGGATGCAGAGAAGGCATTTGATAGAGTGGGATGGCCGTTTCTGTTTTCCGTACTCAGACACATCGGATTAGGAAAAAATATGCTAGAGAAGATTACTAGGGTGTACACGGAACCGATAGCTAGAGTAAAGGCCAATGGGTTATTATCAGAAGCTTTCCCAATAAGGAATGGTACTAGACAGGGATGTCCCCTGTCTCCCCTCCTGTTTGCCTTAACGGTGGAACCGTTTCTGTGCAGGGTCAGACTGAATCAGGATATTGAAGGGATAGAGGTAAAAGAAGTGCAATATAAAGTAGCTGCTTACGCAGATGATTTATTATTTTCCCTGACTAAACCGGGTATCTCACTGCCAAATCTCCTACAGGAATTTAGAAAATTTAATAACCTGTCCTATTTAAAGATTAACTATGGAAAATCAGAAGCAATGGGCGTAGGATTATCTATAGCTCAAATTAACCTATTAAGAGATAGTTTTGGCTTTAAATGGAAGAAGGACGCAGTGAGATACCTGGGGACATATATACCAGCAAGGTTAATACAGGTGTTTGACCTTAATTTTTTACCACTTTTGGAAATGACTAGGAAACTACTTAAACAGTGGAATGGCGGGCTACATTCTTGGTTCGGTAAATGCAACTTATTAAAAATGATAGTACTACCTAAATTTTTATATCTATTACGTGCCTTGCCAGTTAAGATACCAAGCGCGTTTTTCAAGACAATACACTCTCTTTTTGTAAAGTATATATGGGCCCATAAAAGACCCCGCATAGCACGTAGAACTTTAACCCTACCGAAAAAGAATGGGGGTCTGGCTGTACCAGATGTCCGAGTCTATTATCTTGCAGCACATATGAGCAGGATATTGGATTGGTGGCATCATTCAGAAAATAAACTTTGGGTACAAATTGAACAGACTCAAACAGAAATAGACTTAAAGAGGGCGATATGGGTCTACCAGTGGTTGCCTAAGGAGTTGAAAAATCACCCAATAATAGGAAATACACTGCGGATATGCTCGCATCCGAGCATATATAGTAAACTAACGAAGAAGGAATCACCTTTATTTCCAATATTAGGGAATCCGCAGTTTACTCCGGGCTTAGACTCCAGAAGCTTTATACAGCTGAGAGAAAAGAAACAGGAACAGGCCTCATCATTTCTTATACAAAATAACTGGGCTTCGATCAGTGAATTGCTGGAGAGAGATGGTGCATATAGCTTATCTTTTTGGCAAGCAGTGCAACTACATCATTTCCTGGACTCCATACAGGACTCAGAGAAGTATGGTAGAGCATTAACAAAATTTGAAAAGCTATGTGTAGAACCAGGGAAACTACTACGTACACTGTCAATTTCCTACGATTTACTGATGGAACCAGAAGAGCAAGTTAAACCTCATTGGGTGGGAAAGTGGGAGAAGGATTTAGGGTTTGAGTTAACAGAAGGGCAGGTGCAGAGAATAGTGAGACTAACTTTTAAACCAGCAAGATGTACCAAGACTCAAGAGATGAACTATAAGTTTATGATGAGATGGTATATTACTCCTGAGAAATTGCATAATTGGTATCCAAGAGAAACTAGTGAATGCTGGAGATGTAAAAAAGAAATAGGTACGTTGGTCCATATTCTCTGGACATGCACAGAAGTTAAACCCTTTTGGGGAAGAGTAAAGGAGGTAATCCAGAAATTTACTGAAAATAGAATAGAGGAAAAACCAGCCCTTTTTCTGCTGCACTTGTCGGATATATCGACAAAGAGTTACGAAAACTCGATCGTCCCATTTTTGATAAATGCAGCAAAGGCATGTATACCGAGTAATTGGAAAAAAGCACACCCCCCCTCGATAGGAGAATGGGTAAATAGAGTAGAGGAAATAAGGAGAATGGAGGAAATGATTGCATCCTCTCAGAATAGGCAGGGAAGATATAAGAAAATATGGGAGGAGTGGAGTCAATTCATAATCTCGGAAGAAGGGAAACAACTTACAATAGGATAAAGTAATCTGGAAAAACTTATTGATTGCTTTGATCACTTGAACATTGGCTATGGATGGAGGGGTGAGGGGGGGAGAGAGAGGAGGAGAGAAAAACTTATGGGGGGTTTCCCTTTTTTTTTTTTTTTTTTTTTTTTTTCTTTTGGGTTTTGATAGGGAGGGAGGGAGGGAGGGAAGAGAGAAAAAATGTAGGAATATAAGAGGTAAAAAGTGGAAGAGGAAGATTAAATTACGAGTTAAAAAATGTTGTAAATTTCACTTTGAAGTAATGTTTGTATTTTGTTTTTTGTATGAATATTCCTGAATAAAAATTTCATATTTGAAAAAAAAGAATTACTATTTAATTGAGCCATCCCATAGTATTCTCTAATATATTTCAGAGATGTACATTATATGTTACATCCACAATGTTCAGTGCTACTTGACATCCTAACACAAGAGAAAAAGAGATACTGTAGATAAGACAGAGAGAGAGATAGGAGAGAGAGTAAAAGAGATCATTGTATAGAAAAGGTAGGGTGGTGGCGCTGCCTAATATTAAAGGTGCTAAATGTAAAAACCTAGAAGTGCAACTTGATGGTGTAAAAAGTGACAGCAGTAGTAAAAACTCAGTGTACAAAGATGATTGTCATATAAAGTGATATGTGCATATAAGTGTTAGTAAACGAAATGTGGTACAATGTGATATAAAAAATCTAGATAGATACCAAAACCTAAAAAGTTATAACGGATATTAATATATCATGAATTATATTTAATCTTAATCGTGCATACCAAAAAAGTGCATATCAGAAAAAGTGCTCTAGTGCATACGGAATCCCCCAACTATACCACACACTGTGGTATGGAGGTAAAGTAAAAGTGCGAACAAAATATATAAATCGCAACAAATATGCACACAAAGTCCAATATAAGTGCTAGGTGTCTATATGCCACGTGCAGTGACCAAATATAAAGCGCAGAGTTCCAAAATAGATAATAGGTGACAACACTCTGATGATGGCTATAAGGAGTGACCCCGTGGTGGGCGGTGAGGTGCTGGGTGATCCTTCTGGTAAAAAAACTCACTCACCAGAAATACCCACCCCACGCAGGGGTATGGAGCGGGTGTATATATGTATCCTGTGACCAGAGACTCCTGATATCTTCTCCTACTACCCAGACCCCTAGATATTTAAAATGGTCTACCCATTGGAGTGGGAAACCTGGGGAGGCTAAAACCTGGGCCTCAGGATCCATGGGAAATAATTACGACTTGCTTCAATTAACTTTAAGCCCCGTGAAAGCAGAGTAGAATTTTAGTACTTCGAATGCACCTTGCAGTGAGGGCCCAGCATCTTTCTGGAACACTTTTAGATCATGTACATACAGGACTTCCATTTCTTTCAACCAGCCAATTCGGAGGACCTTGATATGTGGGGAAGCATGAAGTGCTTCAGCCACCAGTTTGATTGCAATGGCAAATAAGGCCAGGGAGAGGGGGCAGCCCTGACGGGTACCCCTGTGCAGAGTGAAAGAAGATGAGAGGCCACTACCAAACCTGACCACAGCGGTCGGATCTTTATACAATATCTTAAGCCATTCTATAAAGCGTAGAGGGAAACCCATCCTCCTGAGGACCTCCCACAAAAAAGGCCATTTGGCTGTGTTAAAGGCCTTCTCTATGTCTAGCTGACAGTCGCAAAGCCTGCTGGACCTTGCAGTTTTCCATTCCCAGAGGACTTTTTTTGAATTGTGGCAGCAGACAGGGGGAGAAGATCCTCGGTCTCCTGTCATAACAGGGAGCCGGGGGCATGGGGGTCGGTACATTCATAACATGTTACACCCTGAATATGGGTGCAACTTGTTATGAAAGGGGAACTTATCCTTTAAGGGGTGGTATGATTGCATGTATAAATACATAAGCGGTCAATATAGTAAACGTGGTGTAGGGGGCACTCATCTGGAAGAAAAGAGATTTAAACTCCACATACAGAAAGGCTTCTTTACAGTAAGAGCTGTGAAAAGGAGAAATAAACTCCCTTAACAACTAGCAGCTGCTCAGTAGATTGTTTTAAAGCCATTGTAAACCTTCCTACCTGCACTTTGGGGTCTTTACCTGCATAAGATTTACAATGATCATGTCATTTTTTAGTGTCATTTGTTAACCTGTTAGCACAACCTATAGCAAAGTACATCTTCACATACCTTTGTCAGCAATTTGTGCTCAAACACACAGCATATATTATAGCTGTGTAAAATCTACATAAAAACAGAATGCAATAATTTGCAAATCTTACTTACCCATATTTTACAATGCTAACAAATCACCACAATACTCCCTAGTAGTTAAATCAGAAAAAGATTGAGCACCAAAAGGTGCTGCTCCTATCACACTGAACTGTGCAGTCTCCAACCCCAAGCAAGAGATATACGAAAAAAAAAAAAGGAGTGTGTGACACCTAGGCAAGTATGGTGTACACAAGAAAGGAGGGGTTGATGAATGGACACACGGAGCGTTAAAACAGACTTTTACTGAAAACCTTGGTTGAATAATAGACAAAACCGCAACATGTCAGAGTGAACCAGGAAAATAAAAAAGACAACGTTGTCTCATGCAGATAAGGGAAAGACCAGCAGCTCCTCATATGTTACCCAAGTCCATACATGCACCAATCACCACAATGTCGGCCGATATTCGCTAAGTCTGGAAGTACAATATAAACAGTCTTATATTATGTGGATATTTGTAGAACAAAGTAGCTGTGCAGTCACTGGGAAGTGGGGGGGGGGGGGGGGGAGGGGAGGGGGTCCCCCTCTGGAGCAGCATCTGAGCAATTTATTGTTAAAATTGCTGAGAATGGTGAATAACCAGAGTAGCAGATGACAAAAAGTCCAAAAATTGCGTCAGGGAAGGCACTTCCTTTACAAAGTGTAGATAATAATAATCAGATTAAGTATACACAGATCATAAGGATCCCAAGATTGTGGATGGCAGGCAGTTCATAGATTGTAGCATAGAAGACACTTCAGCCACAAAGTAAGGATTTGGAGCAGATTGTGTATCCATAAATCATCCATTCATCCGCACATGGATAACAGTTCTCAGTTATATGGTGATCACCAAAGCAATGGCTAGTCGTAGGTTGGACAGTGTGTGGGCTACACTTAACATTTATGTGGAGATCACTCGTGGTCAGTAAGAGAAACTTGGGGTAAGGGGGAGCCACTCTACAGTTAGCCAATAGTCCCGGGTAGATAATGTGTTCAAAGAACAAGTATGGATCTCAGTATATCCGGGTAATGCAGGCATGTAGGTGAACACTCACCCCTACTGACCTCCGCTAGATGCCGCACTGGTGCTTGACTCCAGGAGCCATGCTGTGCTAATGCTGCTGCCGTCTCTCTTCCATCCAGTAACCACCTCCTGCTCAAACAACTGCTCTCAGCTACAGGGTGTATGTTTGTCGGTCATAACCCAAGGTCATGTCAGTGCTGGTGACGGGATGCTTAAACCCCATACTGCATCAATGACAACAGCTTGGCTTCATAGTAGAAAAGTCCAGGTGTGTAATTGGCATGCCTGCAGTCCAGACCTTTCACTGATTCAAAATATTTCCTCTCCCACAACTCCAGCAACTGGTCTCCTTAGTTCCCAGACATTTACAGTCTTGTTAAAAAAAAAACTTATTAACTTATTATTAACTTATTTTTTTCTTAAAATTATACCTTTTCTCAGTTTAAACATTTGATATGTTTTCTATTTTTTATTGTGAATATAATATAGGTTTATGAGATTTTTTAAATCATTGCATTTTGTTTTTAGGTAGACACAGCATCCTGATTTCCAGAGGGGGCTGGGGCATCACACTGGGGGGCCGCCACATTTTTGGATCATTCCTAAGCACTGTATATCCTGTGCAGCCCAGCACATAGAACATAAGAGGAGGGTCCGCTGATTCGGAGTACCTTTTGGAACATGCCTGTGTTTTTCATCTACCAAGTCAGTGTTACTTGCCACCTACAGTATCTCACAAAAGTGAGTACACCCCTCACATTTTTGTAACTATTTTATTATATCTTTTCATGTGACAACCCTGAAGAAATGACATTTTGCTACAATGTAAAGCAGTAAGTGTACGTATTGTATAACAGTGCAAATTTGTTGCCCCCTCACAATAACACATAACCATTAATGTCTAAACTGCTGGCAACAAAGTGAATGCACCCCTAAGTCAAAATGTCCAAACTGGGCCCAAAGTGTCAATATTGTGTGTGGTCACCATTTATTTTCAGCACTGCCTTAACCCTCTTGGGCATGGAGTTCACCAGAGCTTCACAGGTTGCCACAGGAGTCCTCTTCCATTCCTCCATGACGAGCTGGTGGATGTTAGTGACCTTGCACTCCTCCACCTTCCAATTGAGGATGCCCCACAGATGCTCAATAGGGTTTAAGTCTGGAGACATGCTTGGGCAGTCCATCACCTTTACCCTCCGCTTCTTTAGCAAGGCAGTGGTTGTCTTGGAGGTGTGTTTGGGGTCATTATGTTGGAATACTACCCTTCAGCCCAGTCTCCAAGGGAGGGGATCATTCTCTGCTTCAGTATGTCACAGTACATGTTGGCATTCATGGTTCTTTCAATTAACTGTAGCTCCCCAGTGCCGGCAGCACTCATGCAGCCCCAGACCGTGACACTCCCACCACCACTCTTGACTGTAGGCAAGACACACTTGTCTTTGAACTCCTCACCTGGTTGCTACCACACACACTTTACACATCTGAACCAAATAAGTTTATCTTGGTCTCATCAGACCACAGGACATGGTTCCAAAAATCTATGGATCCTCAGAGAGTTCTTTGCCATGAGTTGCCATGTTGAACTCACAGTGACCAGTATGATAGAGTGAGAGCGATAACACCAAATTTAGCACAACCCCTCCCCATTCAGACCTGAGACCTTGTAACACTAACGAGTCTTATGACACCGGGGAGGGAAAATGGCTAAATGGGCCCAATTAGGACCTTTTCAATTAGGGATGTATTCACTTTTGTTGTGTGTTGAGTTATTTTGAGGGGACAGCAAATTTGCACTGTTATACAAGCTGTACACTCACTACTTTACATTGTAGCAAAGTGTCATTCCTTCAGTGTTGTCACATGAAAAGATATAATAAAATATTTACAAAAATGGGACTCACTTTTGTGAGATACTGTATTAGGGGCTCCATATTGCCATTCAGAACCCAATGTGTATTTTCCTATTCAAGGTAACTTGGGTTACTTCCCATTTGGATACAGAGCTACATAAAGTCATGGTCATATTTTTGGTTCCTGATAAAGCCAACAAACAGAAAAACGTGCTGAGACCCGCGATTACCTTTCTGCAGTTTGGCCCAACACTTTTACTGTATATCTACAACAATACAACATGTATACTTTATGTATGAAAAAAGCTTTAGGAGTAAGGACTTTGGTCTAACAGGATTATCCATATTTTAACACAGTTACCCTGACACTGTATTGGACAGGTTGTTGTTGCTTTTATTGATGTATAAACTTTTAAGGAATGTAGGATATAAAATTTGTTTTTGGATTTTTTTCAGGCAAGTATTCATTTTTCTGTAGTGGCACCTCAAAGTCATTTTCTCATGAAATGGTGGAGTCAGAAGCTGGTTTGTCTTTACAGAGACCATCAGAAATTACAAAAAAGGAGAGTACGTTTTTCTAATGGAAGCAGTAGCTAAAAGGTAAACCCACACAATATAAACTGTATTCAAGCAGTAAAGGGAAGCTTCCTTTTGATGCACTGGAGGTGGACAGAACAATGTCCTTGTTGAGGTTAATCGCCCAAAATACCCTAGGAAGGAAGAGTCTCTAGGCCTCCACACCCCCTTATTCTTGTTTAAAACCAGACAGGGCTCTTTACAGAACAAGAGATGAGTCTACATAAGCATCTCACAGAGGTGATAGCAACAAGGAAAGCAATTTTGTGGCTAAAAGTAGAAAGGGGAATACCTGGAATGGGTTAAAAAAGCAGCCTTTAAGAACTGAGAGAACCACATTTAAGTTGCAGAGTGGTTGTAAAAAAGAAACTACACAGCAGACATGCCATACAAAAGTTTTGACCAATGAATGGGAGGCTAGAGGTCCTTAAAATACAATTGAAAGGACCCACATTTGCCCGTTGATGGTACTCCGGGCCAAATGTTGACTCAGGCCTTTCAGAGCCGGAACAAACCTTTCCGTCTATCGCAGGATGTGAGGCGCTTCCAGCGCTGCTGCTGCACTCCTTGAGCCTTCCCAATAATGGACATACAAGGACAACCTGCTCGCCCGAAGCTCCAGAACACCGATGGGCAGGCGGACTTCCTCCAGGGTCTATAGACCCAGAGCTGAGTTTGATCACAGGGCTCTGCCCCAGCATGACAGGTGGGCCTCCGTCATGACCACAGACCAGCTAAAAGGAAAGGAAGGACTTTCCATTCCTAAGGGTCAGAGAGAGCAACCACTTGAGGAAAGAGGCCCTAGTTGACTACTCCAGGTGAATACGAATGACCAAGGAAGCGACAGACCTGTTCCATTTGGAAAGGATTGCCTTCTGCAGTGTTCTTGTATTGGAACTGTGCATATGGAACAGCTTCATAGGTAGCCATCTTTAGTCCTAAAACCTGCATGCAAAACACAGGGAGGGCCACCAGCAAGCCAAGAGCAGGCGGACCACAGACCGGAGCTTCCAGAGTTTTTCTTTTGAGAGGAACTCCTTGGTCTGCTCCAAATTGAGGATAAGCCCCAAATAATCCAAGCGCTTGGATGGCATCAACAGACTTCCTGAGGCTCAAGAACCACCCAAGGTCCTCGAGGAAATGCATAGTGATCTCCACACTGTCCAACAGGGATAAACAAGTCCCTGACTGCAGGAGCTGTCCAGGTCACCAATTACAGCAAACCCCTGTTGTCTCAGGAAGGCCAGGTCTGGAGCCAAGACCATTAGAAACACCCATAGTGCAGAAGTCAGACCGAATGGCAGAGATACAAAACTATAATGTGCTTCCCTGACAGCAAAGCATAGGAGATACTGATGTGCCTCATAGATAGGAATGTGCAGGTAGGCGTCCCTGATGTCCATGGATGCTCAGAAAATCCCCCTGGTGAAGGTAGGTCACCACGAACAAATGGATTCCATCTTCTAGACCCACACAAAGACACTCAGGGCCTTCAGATCTGGGATAGGGCATCCTCAGTTGGTCTTTGGGACTGTGACAGATTGGAATGAAATCCCCATAACCACTCTGACTTGGGCACCAGAACCACCACAAGGAGCAATTCTGCTAAGCCCCACCCATACAGAGCCAGCAGATGGTCCGGCGAGAGCTGTAGATTAGAGGGAAAGAACTGTTAGAAAGAAATTAAATCTTTTCTGTCGCCTGAGAGAATTATTTTGTGAACCCACCGGATGGGATCGAGGAAAGGCCACGGGCGCAGAAATCAGTGAAGGCAACCCTCCCACCCTGTTGCGGGTAAGGCTCCCATGACAGATCCTCCTTTTCACCGAAGTGGGGGGCTGTTGGGCTGGGGTGGCATTGTGACACGGACTATAGGCACCTTTGTCACTGCGAGACATTTAACTTACTGGTCACCCCAGTCCGTGGGGCATCGTCACGGTAGACTGAGCTCGGGGCTAACAGTCTGCACAAGCTTGCTGGTCAGACTGGGATGACCGCTGGATCTAGATCATCTAGCCCGACTGTTGATAGAAGATCTCCGCAGGACAAAAGCCAACATACTATAAAAAAGGGAAAAAAAGCTGTGGGACAGTAGAAAACAGCACATCCCTACTCCTGAAGACACTGGGCAGAATGACTGGAGGCCTATAGCAGAGAGGGGGTTTTATGCCCAGTGAGGACTGCCCATAGGAGGTGCTGAGTCTTTTTTTATGTCTAGTGTCCTACTCCTGTAGCTGGGGCTATAAAACCCTGTTTTGTCATGGATAAAGAAGCAGCAACTGTGTCCATCAATGAACATAAGAAAAAATTGAATTTTTGTACTTACCGTAAAATCCATTTCTCTGAGCTCATGGACGGGCACAGCGCTCCATAAATCATAACTAGTGGGTTATATTGCCTACTCCAGAAGTAGTACTAGGCAGAACAAAACACCTGGCTACGCCCATGGGCCGTCCTCAGCTTAATATATAACCCCCTCTCTGCTCTAGTTTATCAGTTTAGTAGCAAGCAGTATTAGAAGTATCAGAACTCCATCAAGGGGTGGGTGCTGTGTCCATCGATGAACTCAGAGAAATTGATTTTATGATGAACAGCACTCTATAAATCATAACTACTGGGATGTCCAAAAGCAGTGCCAAAAGGAAAATGAGGTTTGGGAAAAATAACCAAGGTTAAACATAAGATCCCTTAACCAGGTCACAGGAGCCCTGTCTGAAAAAATAAAAGTTAAAAAAAAAAAACACCCCTCAAGAGGAAACAGCCCCTCATAAACAGCAGCCTGCAAAACTTTGCAGCCAAAAGAAGCATCCGCAGATGCCAAAGTATCTCCCTTACAGAATTTTGTGAAGGTATGCACCAATGACAAAGTGGCCGCCTTGCAAATTTGCGATATTGATGCCTGATGACCGAAGGCCCAAGATGCACCGAGTAGAATGCGCCGTGACAGGTAAAGGTGGAACCTGATCTTTAATGGAATAGAGAGACATAACATAAATATAGGCGCATACGTCATACCATAAGCCCAAGTCCACAGTCCACTAATCAGGGCAGCCTTCAAGGAACCAAGGCCACAAGTTCCACAAACTGCAGACAAAAAAACAAAATAGAGGCGCCTCTAAGTGTAGACTGCAAACAAAGATTTATTAAACATAAACGAATGCACTCGCATCTGTATGCATATTCATGCAATAAAAACCAATCCGGTAGTCGAGATGAGTGAATGGATGGACGTTATCCCCGGTCTGTGTAAGCTGTTCCGCTGGCGTGCAGACCTCTAGGATGTACACCGACAATGCAGCGAAGCCGGGCTGTGCTGACACTGAAGAGGAAGAGGGTCGCCGTGCGTCTGGGAACGAGGCTTGGTACAGCGTCGGACGTCGATGACGTCATGGAAGTGCGACGCGTTTCCGAGCGTGCGTACTGACGGGGGAAGACGGCAGTCGCGCTCCTTCTTCAAAGCAGGGGGAAGGGACCGGTATAGCAAGGAAGTCCATTTTAAAGACCAATACAAAGGGGAGGGGATATCCAAATGAATCGACTGGCAGCATGGGGATAATTACAATGCATAGCAGCAGTAGTTTGCTCCGGAACTTGACAACAACATTAAAAATGACCGACTCTACTTACTAATCACAAATAATCCACAGCCATAGTAAATTATAATAAGATAATAAAATAATAATCTAATGTGTATTATAGGAGATATATATAATAAAAAGCTATGGCTGTATGTTGCTAAAAATATATATTATCCATCAATTCACATCAACAGGGACAACAAAGGAAATACATAAGGAAAAAAGATAAAAAATAAATAAAGAAGAAAAAAAAAATATACATATATATAGAAAAATAATAAAGGAAAAATAGAGTAGAAAAACAGAAAAAGAGGGGGGGGGAAGGAAGGGAAGGGGAAAAAATAAAATATATATATATATATATATAAATATATATACATATATATATAAATATATATACATACACATATATATTTAAAAGGGGGGTCCCTAGTATCAAAATTCATTACGGTACAATATGAAAGAGAAAAGGATCATATTAAATTTTAAAAATAAAAATTCAAAATAAAATATAGAGGTTCAATACCCCCGAAATATATACCTAAAAACATTAAATTAGTATATATAGATTTAAAAAACTATAAAAACACTAGTGTCTGTTAAAATTCATATATATATAAAAACATGTAATGAGAAAGCCATATCTACCTACACACATTCGCTATCATATGAGCTGGAAGGCGCACATGGCACCAAAAGTGCGCACACACACCATGTGACAAGATGTAAGGATATCAAAAATACGTATACCCTTGTGTGCATGTAACCATGCACGTACACACGTGTCTCTACACGCATATGGGCACACGCACACATCAGCAGGTACAGGTATGATGCTATAATATAGTGGAGATCTCTATGCCCTCATTTAAGCCACAGGGCGAAAGAGAGGACTCTGCTGATGTGTGCGTGTGCCCATATGCGTGTAAAGACACATGTGTGTACGTGCATGGTTACATGCACACAAGGGTATACGTATTTTTGATATCCTTACATCTTGTCACATGGTGTGTGTGCGCACTTTTGGTGCCATGTGCGCCTTCCAGCTCATATGATAGCGAATGTGTGTAGGTAGATATGGCTTTCTCATTACATGTTTTTATATATATGAATTTTAACAGACACTAGTGTTTTTATAGTTTTTTAAATCTATATATACTAATTTAATGTTTTTAGGTATATATTTCGGGGGTATTGAACCTCTATATTTTATTTTGAATTTTTATTTTTAAAATTTAATATGATCCGTTTTCTCTTTCATATTGTACCGTAATGAATTTTGATACTAGGGACCCCCTTTTAAATATATATGTGTATGTATATATTTATATATATATATATATATATATATATATATATATATATTTTTAGCAACATACAGCCATAGCTTGTTATTATATATATCCCCTATAATACACATTAGATTATTATTTTATTATCTTATTATAATTTACTATGGCTGTGGATTATTTGTGATTAGTAAGTAGAGTCGGTCATTTTTAATGTTGTTGTCAAGTTCCCGGAGCAAACTACTGCTGCTATGCATTGTAATTATCCCCATGCTGCCAGTCGATTCATTTGGATATCCCCTCCCCTTTGTATTGGTCTTTAAAAACGGACTTCCTTGCTATACCGGTCCCTTCCCCCTGCTTTGAAGAAGGAGCGCGACTGCCGTCTTCCCCTGGCAGTACGCACGCTCGGAAACGCGTCGCACTTCCATGACGTCATCGACATCCGACGCTGTACCAAGCCTCGTTCCCACTGACGCACGGCGATCCTCTTCCTCTTCAGTGTCAGCACAGCCCTGCTTCGCTGCATTGTCGGTGTACATCCTAGAGGTCTGCACGCCAGCAGAACAGCTTACACAGACCGGGGATAACGTCCATCCATTCACTCATCTCGACTACCGGATTGGTTTTTATTGCATGAATATGCATACAGATGTGAGTGCATTCGTTTATGTTTAATAAATCTTTGTTTGCAGTCTACACTTAGAGGCGCCTCTATTTTGTTTTGTTTTTTTTTGTCTTTAATGGAATAGGCCTGAGACACTGGTCTGTCCCTAACCACAAAAAGTGAGCCTAACCTCCGAAAGGACTCAGTAGCTGCCAGATACACCGGAATTGCACGAACCACATCCAGGGTATGCAAAGCAAATTCCTTAGAATGAGTCGGCTTGAAACAAGGAAGGCAACACAATTTCCTCATTCGAATGGAAGTCAGAGACAACTTTGGGCAGGAATGATGGACAGGTACGAAGAACCACTTTAGTCCTATGGTCCACCAAATAGGGACTGTGACAGGAATTCTGATATACTGTGGGCCGAGGTAATAGCCACCAAGAATGTCACCTTCTGGGATAACGTAGACAAGGGAATCGCCCAAATATTCTCAAATGGAGGTTTCTGGAGAACTGAACACACTAAATTTAAATCCCATGGCAGCAAAAGAGACCGCATAGGTGGAGCCACATGTCGAACCCCCTGAATGAAGGTAGGAACTAAAGAGTGCATGGCTAGGGGTGGCTGAATGAAAATTGCCAAGGCAGACACCTGGCCCTTGATGGTACTCAAGGCCAACTTCTGAACAACGCCCAGTTGAAGAAAGGTTAAGATCAGAGCCACAGAAAAGGATCAGGGATGAGTGCCAATCGACTCACACCAAGAAATGTACGCTTTCTACATATCATGGTTTATCTTGCTGGAAGATCACTTCCTTGCCTTCACCATAGTAGGGATCAATGATCCAGACAAACCTCTATACCTCAGTACCTGGCTTTCAATAGCTAAGACATTAAAACCAGCAACTGTAAAGCAGGATGGTAGATTAGCCCTTGGGACAACTGATCTTCTCTGAGAGGAAGCCCCCATGGGACGTTTACGGCCGCCAGGATGATTGGAAAATCCTCGCTCTTGACTCCTCACAGGAACTGCGGAAGAAGCTTGAGCTTGAGGATGATACTGGCCTTACCGTGGCCCTTGGACGACCGCGGCATCTGCCAGAGGAACCTGTGATCTTGCCACGAACTTCAGTATCCTCCTGTGGAGCCGAACCTGCATCTAGGATTGTGCAAACATAATTGTCTTGAATGTAGATATAACCAAACCCAGAACCTGTATGCAAATCGGGAGAGAAAACTATCTGTGTGACAGCAGCCAGGTAGTTCAGACATTACCTGAACCTTTGCAGGAATTAAATCTGCACAAAAAGACTCAGGACCTGAAAAGAACAAACTGCCCCCCTTTCTGGGTACCCCCAAAAGAAACATTTTGTGGATCTCCTTGACACTCACAAAAGAATTCCACGGGGCCAGAAACCAGCGAAGATGTCCTCCCACCTCAATAATGTATGAGGTCAGAATTTCATGCTGAAGGGGTCTTGTCTGCGGGTCCGGAGAAGCTAGCTCTAGGCTTACCAGACCAAGGTTGCTAGGAACCTCCCAGGGAATATTTGAAAGATCTATTTCCCTTATTCTTAGTCCCAGAAGCACAAAATAATTTTCTATGGGCTGAGAAGGAGGGCCCCCGTCTCCTTCCCTTTTCTGGATTGTAGCAGGAAGGTACTCTTCCCCCCATGATATCATCCAGGGTACCCTCAAACAGGCGATCCCCTTGAAAGGGCAGATCAATGAGAGCTTTCTTAGAGGTTTGGTCTGCGGATCAATTCTTAAGCCGCAGCACGTGCCCAATCACCACCGCTAAAACAAAGTTCGAACAGCACAGGAGCTGTATCCAAAGCTGCATCACAAATAAACTGCAGCCCATGGACCAACTGGTCCGCTAAATTGACATAAGAAGCGGGGACCTGCTCACCCCCCAGGCTTTGTCGCAAAAGCTTGGCCCATTCAGTTAGGGTCTGAGACAAAAGGACTGAGGCAAAGACTGGCCGCAATGCCGAACCAGCAGTAGTAAACATGCTTCGTGCCGCAGCCTCCGCTTTCTTGTCAGCCAGGTCCTTAAATGACGGAGATTCCTCTACTCTAAAGTGACTCCTCAAAAGGGTAACATACAGCAAAACGTTTGGGGACCACAAAGGGTAATTTTGGTTGTTCCCATTCCTTACAGGTAAACCTGCCAAAATAAGGCACATAAGGAAACACCTTTGGAGTACGAAGCAACTTGTGCATACCAAATGGCACAGCCATGTCCGTGGCTACATCAGCCACATCCTCCATTATTAAAGTCTCACGCACTGCAGTAATAAGTGCGTCTACCAGCGCCTTTTCATTCGCTGCTGTGACCATGGAGGAATCATCCTCACTATTGGACCGATCAGGGGGTGTGATATTAGGTCCCCCTGGATGGACCGTGTCCACGGCGGAATCAGGCTCAGAATCAGATGAGACGGACTAAGCAGGGGAGGGGGCGCTTCCTCCTGGGCCTTTGCCCACATGCCACTTCCACCTGGGATGCTAAGGACTACAGGACTGCCGTCAGTTCAACCAATGGAAGCTGGGGCTCTGAGGGACCTGCCACCTCCATAAGGGGTTCAGTGGGGGAGACGTGACCCTGAGGCTTTATACGGAAAGCAAGATCTTGCAGCACAAATACAATCTTTTGGCACCACTAAAGGATCCACTCAAGGCACCTATCAGCAGAGCGAGAGAGAGCAGGGACCCCGACTAGAGGAGCACAGAGAATTCGAAACCAGCATCATCATGGAAGCCACCCTTGTTCATATGTCCCGGGCACAGGAAGAGGAAACGGAGGAGGAAGAGGAGGAGCTTCGGCATTTTCACGAGGCTTCGGTTGTCTCACGTGTCTCCCAGACTAAGGGAAAATGGTATGGATATTATGTATCAGGTGCGCTAACCAAAACATGTGAAATCATATATGTATCAAAACATAAACGATAAGGTCTATAATAAGACAATTAAATGGTGCTGGTGACTAGTGAAAAATGCAAAAACAAATAAAGCTAATAAATTCAACAGTAAAAATTGTAACCACCAGTTGGTGTCAAACATTAATGTCCATCCAAAAATTAAAGTGACAAAAACAGTCCCAATTGAATGCACACAAGTGAAGAAAAAAGTCCAAATCCAAAATTGCTTGTGAAGAAACAGTTGGAACAGAAAATGCGAAAGACCACGTGAATGAGAATTCAGTGTCCCACCACCAGCTTAGCTTCTTAACAGAAGATTGGAATGTAGGGGCGTATAGAAAAATAGCTATGCTCCAGAGATCACACAGAAAAGAGGACCCAAACAAGTTTGGCCACTAATAGCTCCCAGGTGGAGAAGAGAGTAATTGGCCTCTTACCAAATAATGGATAATTCAGGCTGTGAGCAAAAATACACTCCTGTCCTACACAGACACAAGCTGAGGAGCTCCCGTGAAGCCAGCAGCCTGCACGGACTTCCTGTACTGAGGACAAGAAAGGCGAGAATCAATCAGAGATCCATTCCACACCTTATCCTACAAAGGACAGGATGGTCATCCGCTGACATCAGCAATCCCATTGACATGCACTATGTCCGTATATCACCCGCAAACGGATGGGGTGATATACGGACATATGGAACGCCCGTGTGAACGAGGGCTAAATGTGTGGGGATCTTCACAAAGTTTGTAAACATCAAGATCATTCAGATTAATAGGAGCAGGCTAGAACTAATTGAAATAAAATGTGGAAATGCACATTTGCTTTTAAATTAGGCTTTAACCCTCAGATATCCAGGGTCTGGAGTTCTTGCATTTGTGTGTTTGGTATCATCATGCCAAGATCAATAGAGCTCTCTAAGGCTCACATAAAGAAAGGTGTGGATGCCTAGGAGTTTGGCAAGGGATTTAAAAATGTCACTGTAAGAAAAAAAACCTACAAGTGGCATAGATTTCAAACTGTGAATCTGTTCAAAACTTCCCAGCCCAGAAAATTCAGGTCAAGAGCACACGTTTGATTCTAAAAGAAGTCTCCAAGAACCTCAAAATGTCATTGTGGGGTGCTCAGAAGCAGTCAAATGCATGCAACTACAATTATAAAGAGAATGGGCCAATTAAGACTACACAAGAGGTGTGTGAAGAAAAAACCTTTGCTGTCCATAAATAACATTAGAACAAGACTACAGTTTGATTAATAAAAAAGAAGAGATATTTGGTTACAGCAACTGTAGGCGTGTGCCACTAACACCAAAGAGAGCATTTAAAAAAAAAATAAAACGCATAACTGTAAATCGTGGTGGTAGAATCGCTTAAAAAGAAAAAAGTGAAGGGTTAAAGACCTAGTCAAATCTTTTAATTTTAATACCATTGAAAGTTATTAGGGTGATTTTCAAATGGACAGTTTACGCAAGGAAACACAAACATCCTACAACAATTTTGCATGGAGATGTAGTCAAAACTTTCAGTTAGACAATGTCAGAAACTGGTGGGCAGTTATGAAAAATGCCTGCAGGAAGTAATTTACATGGGGCAATAATGCCAAGAGTTTACTTATTTTTTCCACAGTATACTATTATATTTAATATTTTTGTAACATAAATTTATCTTGTGTTTTTTTTTTTTTTATTCAGCTATATCACCTTTATGTGTATGCACTGCTTGAATAAAGAGCTAATGTTTGCCTCTTCAAATATGTTGAAAAGGTCAAAAATTTTAACAGGGTGTACTTACCACATGCCTGTATCCGAGGATGAAGCATACATATTGGTAAGTATTGAATGTATATACTCATGTCACAGAAACTGACATATCAGCACCCAGATTTCTCATTTACTATACAATTGTTAGTGTGTTTTAAAGAAAACACACAGCATGCAGCCCAACCTTGCCCCATGCCAGGCTTTTCATACAGAATTAGATGCCAGCTGCTAATCACTGCTTAAGAGGCAGAAATCCCATGGTACACATAACACTTGCAGCTTGTTGCTTTTAAAACCCAGACAGCCTGCCAAAATGACTGCCAGGGAGAGCACAGGGGGGGCCATTATTACACAGGCAAAATTAAGTGGATTCCCTCCATGAGCAAAGGATAATCCTTTAAAAAAGCTATTAGTTACAACTAGATATACATGGAAATCATATGATGCTATTTTCACACTACCAAGTCTCGTAACTAAACACACACTGAAGCAAACATACCCTTCACAAATCCAATGAAATTATACCTAAAGCAGACAAAACATTTTGGACAGAGTGGGGAAGGGTTAGAACCTCTGGCATGTGCATATTGCTATCTATGTGCCCTTTGTATTGCTTTCTGTATCCCCTTTCAAAACTTACCTCTCATTTCCTTTTTGAAGTGTGTCAAACAGAAGAGATGCTGAGGTTAATTTCTCCCACACAGGCAGGGTTGCAACCATCAGTAAATTTACTGACAGTTTGTAAAAATCAGTGACTTTTACAACTGTCCATAAATATTAGGGGCTGATAATTTGCTATGCTGTGTTGTCTTTTGTAGGTGTATACCAGACAAATTACCGGTTATGTGCATTGTCAATGTTTCCATATCATGTTTATACTGTTTAAATATTGCCTTTGTTTTTAATTAGAGTCCTGTCGTTTTTCAGGTTGTCAGTAAAAAACGTGCCACGTCAGTAAATCTTCCATGTTTTGTCAGTGAGAAATGCCAAAGGAGGTTGGCAACCTTGCATGCAGGAGAGGCACAGGAGGCAATAAAACGTGCTTTACTTGAGAAGGGAAGGATTAGAACCTCAGAAAGCTTTTTAACCCCTTCATTACGAGGGTAAAACAAATCCTAATTAATGAACACAGTGTTGCAACTTTGACATGTTGTATTAAAACTGTACATTACTTTGCAACTGCTTTGTGCATCTAGGTGGATCATTCCTTTTTTTTTTTTTCAGGACAAACTCGGCTTTAGGGTGGGGGTAAATCGTAATGAATGTCTCCTGATTTTTTCTTTTTTAGTATCAAGGGAAAACTTGCTTAAAATAGTAAAAAAAAAAAATACCACCTACCACCAAGGAACAACCCAAAATAAATAATAAATTCTTCTGCTCCTGAGAATCGCAGCAATACCATACAGTATATCTTATATTCTCTGTTGTTTGTACCCGTAGCAGGGCCCAGAAACAATGGCTCGCAATTTGCTTCCTTTTTTTTTTTTAAGTTTACCTAAAACACTCTAATATGGACACTGATACTAATAAAAAAAAAAAAAAAATGCTTTTTTAACCCTTCCTTAAACACACTGGACACAATTCACTAAGCGATATGTTACCACATCCGAGTATGCTGTAAAATATCGCACAAAGTTAAAAAAAAACTGAAAACTGTGGAATTCACGAAGAACCTCTCCTAAAACTCACATGAGTTATCATTCCGAAGTATGGCTTAAATACCTCCTGAAACTGTGCGGTAATTTATCCCAAGCATCTTGCAAATACTGTTGGTTGAACGGTTTGACCTGAGTATGAGTTCGGGCTGAATATTTGCCTGTTCGGCTGTTCACCACACCCAAATTGGCAAGGTGTTCGCCCCGCCGAACACCCTGCAATTCACTGAGCGCTGTACAGTGCATTTTTCGCCCTGATTGGGCAAAGCTTTTCCCAATCAGGGCACAGTGTAAGCTGGTTGTTAAGGAGCGGGCCGGGAAGCATGAGTCATCAACTGTCAATGGGTTTCCCCACTGACAGCTGAATGGTCTGGTAAGGATTTTAAGGGGAATCCCATGGCAAAAAACAAAACAAAAAACAAACAAAAAAAACGTGCCCCCCCTCCCAAAATTCATACCAACCCCCCCCCCCCCCCCAAAAGCACCTTGTCCCCACAATCATAAATTGTTGGTTGGAAAGGGGCTTATCGAAATCTGGCACCCCACAGATACCGCCCCCCCCCCCAACCCCTACACATTCACCAAAAAAAGGGTACAAAAAAAAATAAAAACAGGATACAAGTTTTTGACAAATCTGAAAAAAAATGTAAATTAAAAAATTAAAAAATAGTGTTCCTCGATGTAAATCCATCATCAATCAAGCCGCCTGCCAGACCCGAAAAAAAATGCTCCGCCTTCTGGGATGGCTGCCTGCTAAATGCCTCCTCTGTGCTTTGACAGTTCTTATATAAGGGCGGGGCCATCTGGCAACGTCACCTAGTGGCCCGCCTCCCTTGGAATGTCACAGACTGGTGCATGTTGGGCCGGTGATGTCACAAGGAGCAGGGTCACCAGGTGACGTTGCCAGGTGGCCCTGCCCTTACCTATATAAGAACTGTCAAAGGGCAGAGGAGGCATTCAGCAGGAGGCTGTCCCAGAAGGCGAGCAATTTTTTTTTTTGGGTCCAGCAGGCAACTTGATTGACAATGAATTTACATGGAGGCAAACAATTTTTTTTTACTAAAGGATTGGTGAAAAACTTGTCTCCCGTTTTTTTTTGTACACTTTTTTGGTAATTGGGTAGGAGTACTATGTACCCGAAACTCATTCACATTTGGGGGGCGGGGTTGACATCTGGGGCCCTCTTGTTAAATCAAATATACATGTGCAAAGTGCAATAATACAAAAAAACACAAAAACAAAATTTTATAAATAAACACCAACTAAAAGAATAAAACTAAACTAGTGCAAAATCCCTTTAAATATCATGCACAGCCATTTAGGTAAGTGCAATCATAAACAATTCTTTAAAAACAAAATTTTCATAATGAATGAATATTTATAAAAAACAGTCCATAATCTGTAACAAAGTGCGAGAATCCACTGCAGACTATTGTAACCAACATCAGTGCACCATCACCACAAAAAAGCAGAGCTTCAGCTTACCAGAGCAAAATACCTCCAAAACCATTAGGCCAAAAGCGCTTTTATTCAACCACCTTCATAACCACCTTCTCCCTGGGTAGGTAAAAGGGACTACTTATATCCACTCCGTACGGAAAACTCCTCAATACGGCAACTGCTAGCTGCTCCACTGGGTACAATAGCAGCGATGGTGGTCCACCATTGTATCCGGTGGAGTGGCTAGGAGCCACTGTATTAAGGAGTTTTCCATACAGAGTGGTTCAGAGCAATCCTTTGTACCTACCCTGGTAGAAGGTGCTTACTGCCTTTATTGAATAAAGGCGCTTTTGGGACTGTGCTTTACAGGCTGCAGTGTAAAAAAAAGAATAAACGCACATTTTTTTTAACCTGCAAAAACATATTCTAATTTTTTTTTTACAAAAGATGAACTAATTCTTTAACAATTTATGTTCTGCTGTGAAAGGGTGGAGTTTAAATTTAAAAACAATCTGTTATATGATAATGACAAAAGGTATGAGGCCAGAGCATGCTTCTAGATTTGTGAACCCAGTGGCTAAGTCATTTGGAAAGATCACACACCCCTAACCAAAGAGGCAACATTTTACAGCCATCTTTCTCTGTATCTTTTGGTCAACCTACACTGGTGGAGAGTGCATGCTATTCTACTATTTTTAGTGCTACCCAAAAATTGGACAGCAATGTCTGACCTGACGTCATGCTAAAAAGCCTGTGTCCTTACTGTACAATGGAAACAAAAAAAATACACTCCTTATAAGAGACTGTCTCAGGAAGACTATTAGAGAAATGTAAGATCCCACAATATGAGAAGGGTGCTGTACTTACAAGTGTAAGATTCCTTTGGCTGTAACATAAAGTTAAATAATGAAGAAAACCTCTTCAACTACTCATCTTACAACTAATAAGATTTGTGGGCGAGTAGATAGGGCTTGAATCAGTGTTATAAAAACCCTACCAAACCCCCTTTTATGCAGGATGTGGAAATTATTTTACCAAGAAAAGGAATCAAAAGCTGTTTGAGGGGCTATTTCTTGTTTTGTCAAATCCATAACAATTCTACAAATGTTACCTCTTGCTTGACAGCCAGGAATGAATCCAACTTGGTCCATGGGGATTATTTAGAATGGGTAAATTAGGGTTAAGATAAATTACTGGCTAGGATTTTACTTGAGAAAAGAGATACAGTAGGTCAAAAAATTTGACCAAATTGGTATAGTTGGAGTTCAGGGAGGATACAGATGGCAGCATTAGGGAGTGTTTGCTGGGGAATTTCTCTGTAATAAATTATTTAAAAAAACGTAAAGGCTTAACCACTTGCCAACCGCCGCAAATACATATACTGTGGCGGTCAGCCCCTCACATGCAAAGTGACGTATATATACGTCACTAGCCTGTGAGGCTCTGGGGAGCGAGCGCGCGCCGCCGCCGGCGTGGTCCCGCGTGGTCACGGACCCCCCCCCCCCCGTGCATGTGACCAGCGGACCCGATGTCCGCCGGTCACTCGGCGATCATCGGGGGAGAAGGAGAAAGGCAGGCAGCTAATGTAAACAAGCCGCCTGTCATTCTCCCGTGTAGAAACAATGATCATACAGTTCTACTATGTAGGACCGTTGATCATTGTTCCTACAGCTCAAGCCACAGCCAATCATGCCCCTAGGGACACACACAGCCCCTCCCTCTCAAATAAAGTTAACCCCTTCACTGCTAGTGTAATTTTACAGTAACAGTGCATATGTATAGCACTGATTACTGTAGAAATGTCACTGGTAACGCCAAAAGTGTCAAAAATGTCAGTCAAGGGTCCGATCTGTCCACCGCAATGTCGCAGTACCGCAAAAAAAAATCGCAGATCGCCGCCATTACATGTTAAAAAAAAAAAAAAACAACAAAAATGACAAAAATCTTTCCCTTTGTTAGTAAATGCGATAACTTTTGCGCAAACCAATCAAAATACGCTTTTTTTACCAAACATATGTAGCATAAAGCAAATTGGCCGAAAATGTTAAAAAATTTTGATTTTTACATTTTTTTTTTGTGGGGAATTTCATATAAAAAAATGTGAAAAATATTGTTATTTTTGCAAAATTGTCGCTCTTTTTTTGTTTATAGCGCATGATCAAAAAAAATCGCACAGGTGATCAAATACCACCAAAAGAAAGCTCCATTTGTGGGAAAAAAGGACGTCAAATTCGTTTAGGTACAGCGTCGCACGACCGCGCAATTGTCCGTTAAAGTCAAGCAGTGCCGAATCGCAAAATACCCCCTGGTCAGGAAGGGGGTAAAATCTTCCGGGGCTTAAGTGGTTAAGCTATCAGAGAATTTAGAAAGTACAAGAATTTCTGAGAACAATGTGTCAGCAAGCAAACATTTGTTGGAGCAGAGGTTGGACATGCATTTAAGAAAGATTTAGGTTATTCTTTCTAGGCTACTGGTCACGTTCTAACACCTTAGCAGTCTCACGAGTAATCCCCTTCTCCACCTACTCATTGTTTCTCTTCTTTTCTACTATAAAGTGTAAAAACCTTTTGTTAGCTTTGGAAAGTAAGGGTAAAGATTCCTTCTGTTAGGTGTAATGCCTATTTGTGTTCCCACCAGCCAAAAAGTGAGACACTATTAAAACCCCAGAGCTTTGAGAGGTGAACCCCACTTGTTATGGAGGAAGCCTTCTCAAAGTCCCCCCCCCCCCCCCCCCCACACACACACACACAGACACACACACCATTAGGTAGGGATCAGGTAAGGTTTCTTCTGCAACAAAAAGCATACACATTTTTTTTTTTTTGCTGGCCAAAATTGTACTTCATAGACTGCCTAGAAAGACATCTAAAAGCTTTAGCCCTAGATGCAAAACCTCAGCTAGTTACCAAAAAATATATAAAAAATGTATCAATACAAAAGTGTTTTAACAGCACAAAGAATTACCTGTGTCAAGAGCTGTACCCTTTGTACAAGCCACCATAGCTCCCATACTAGGCTGAGAAGTCATCCCAGACATGGAATCAACTGCCACATCAACAATGTCAGCTCCAGCCTCTGCACAGGCCAGCATAGAGGCCACTCCAGCTCCAGCTGTATCATGAGTATGTACATGGATTGGGATGTCTGGGAACTTGTCCCTGAGAGCTCGTATTAGCAAATCTGAGGATTTAGGTTTCAACAGTCCAGCCATATCCTAGAAAAGATAAGTATTAGTTTAGAATGATAGCGTAAAACAATAAATATGTTAAAGATTATCAATCAAATTTAAACCCAGCCCTATAAGAAACTACCTCCATGCAGAATGCAGGCTTTATTTAATAAAGCAGTGTAAGAGGTTGCTAAAGTTAAATTCCTAAAAGTGGAACTTCTGCTTGTATGCTCCCCCCCCCCTCTGGTGCCACATTTGGCACCTTTCAGGGGGGAAGGGGGAACAGGTAACTGTTTTTGACAGGTACCCTTCCCCACTTCCGGGAGACAGCACCGCAGAGCTGTTCCTCTGAAGTTCAGCTCCCCTCCTTCTTCCTCCGCCGCCGGGGCCAATTAGAAAGCGCAGCGTACGTCACAAATGCGCAGTAGGGTACCTGCTGTGAAGCCAAAAGGAACCCTGGATAGTTCTAATATTTAAAAGTCAGTAGCTATAGTATTTGTAGCTGGTGACTTCATTTTTTCCTGGGGGGGGGGGCGGAACTCTTGAAAGCAGTATTTAACCCCAAAGAAAACATTTATTATATTGCATCTTACCAATTCTTAGATGTAATGGCTGTATAAAGCAAGGCGTATGTTATAAAAAACATTTTCCTTCAACCTGTGAAAAATGCTCGATGTCAATGGGGGAGGCCTTACCGATGTGCTATTGTATTTTCACAGTGGGAGGTTTCCCAGCCATCAGAATACAATGATCACTGATCACTGATAGCTGCTGCCTCCAATCACAGGAAAAAAAATGAATAGGCTGGTTGTACTGGTCGATTGACGGATCGACTCCAGGACAACCAGCCTTCCCATAGACAGATCTAAATTTGGCCGGTTCAGCAGCACCCGGGCAAATTTCAATGAGTCTATGGACAGCCTTAGTTTTCCATTCTAGGCTTTCTTTCTTCTATTTTCATCTGGTAATCCAGATCCTGTTGTTTCTCACAGCACAAATCCTCCAGGAAAACGTATTTATTTACATGGATGAGACTAACCGCTTAAGGGATAAGTTCACCTTTGGAGCATGTAACATGTTCCAAATCCTGCCTCCTCTCTCTCTCCCCTCCACCCCCCCCCCACCCATACCCCCTCACTGTGACAGCGTGTGGGTGACCTTCTCCCTGCACCCGCTGTAATAATTTAAAAACAGCATGGCTGTGTTGGAGCTCCACCCACACTGCCACATCATTCATTCAGAGAGTTCTGTGACTGAATGAACTAAAAGTACCATCGGTCTTTGTGGCTGACATCTTGTAGTTCTCCATGAACTGCGAGGGAGCTGGTGAGCACTCTAATTCACATTGTTACAGCCCCCTGACTGCCCACTCACAGTTTTAAATTGTGGTGATTTGGAGTTGTATACAGTATATTGCGATCTTCATGTTTTGCGGAAATTTTTTTACAGGATGTCAAGTTTGGCTATTCCACATGCCAACTGAGTCCATTAAAGTCAATAGGACTGCGGCACAACCATGTGCCACCATGGATCGCTTTTCAGAGGTGTGTTTGAGCCTGTCGAACATGTCAGGTCAAACCAATCACTACCAGTCTACATTCACTGATACCAGTGTTGCAACTGCTGATGTTTGGACTTCCCTGTGCCTACAGAAAAACGGTTCTTCATAGGGTCAATGCTAAAAAGGCTATATAAGGTTTTGTATTTAACTAAATGTAAAGTGTAATATGGATTTTTTGCATTGGATATATTTCAATAAGCATTCTTCTGCCAGGTATGCAAATGATAGATAACTGTTAAAATGCCCCAATCACATCCTGTCCAAACAAGTAACTCCCCAGTCTAAACAATACTACTAGCAGTATCACTATATCCAAAAACATGTAACACTAAGTGAAAAAAAATAATTTTCAAAGTACTGCATGGAAACATACCCAAAACAGAGACGGCATCTATTTGCAACATGGTTGGAAGCAGATTTCTCTAGGTAAGTGGCTATTGTAGGCAATGTAGGTGACAAAACTATGCAAAACAGTTATAAAGGTTTATTTTTTCCCTTCAAATAAAAAACATGGTGTACTTACTTGGTCTGTGCAATAGTATTGCACAGAGCATCCCTGGAACATTTTCTTCTGGAGTCCTCTGTCGGTGCACTCAGCTCCTCCTCTTCTGTGTGTGCCCCATAGCAAGCTGTGTGTTATGCAGGAAAACTCCTGAGCCTTGCTGTGTGCCTCAATAGACACACACAGCATGGCTCTGGCCCCCCCCCCCGCACTCCATTCTCACGGGATTTGATTAATAACACCAGGAGCCAATGGTTCCCGCTGCTGCCACTGTGTCCAATGAGGAGAGGAACAGAGACCAGCACCACTTTAGAAATCGAGATAGGACTCTGGTAAGTATATTGGGAGTTGGGGGGCATACAACATTTCTTTTTTTTTTTTTTTTAACTGTAATGCAGGGAATGCTGCAAGGTAAAAAATGTCCTGTCTTTAGAACCACTTTAACCATAATGACCCATTAATAGTTTACTACTGTTATACCTTAATGCATAAAATGTGGGTTCCAGCTTTCACAAGCTCTTCAGCCAGATTCACATAGTAATCCAATGTGTATTTAGTGCGAGTGGGGTCTGCAACATCACCAGTGTAGGAAATAGCAGCCTCTACCACTCCACCAGCTTGGCCTGCTGCCTCCATACCCAAGATCATGTTTGGTAGGTAATTCAAAGAGTCAAATACTCTAAAAATATCCATGCCGTTCTCTTTTGCCACTTCACAAAACCTAAGAAAAAAACAAAAAACAGGCAGTACATTAATTCAATAGCACAGATTCTACCTATTTTAAAGTATACCTGTCATGTATTGAATGATCTACTGATCTAATGACACATACGGAAGACTTGAGACACCTATGACTGGCTGCATATTGTAACTGCCACATCAATCTCCCTTTTAAAAATATCACTTCTAAATCTCTAACCTTTACATCCTGTAGCTAAAAGTAAAGAAAATGGTGAAATTGATAAAGAATTGCACAGGCATATTTAACTCTGAAATATAAACTTACATGGGTAGTACGGAGAAAGATGAAAAAGGTCTATCTGTTCTGTTAATGTGGTGCACACCCAGGGCCATCTTTAATGCAGGATAAAGGGCAGCTTCCCTAGGCCGTGTCATTGTTGGGGGGCCCAAAGCAGTTGTCCCCTAAGCCTGCTCTGCCCCCAAATTGGGGTCCCATGATAAGACTGCAGAGTGCACTGGGTACATCGGTGTATTCCCTGGCCATCAGGGTGGGGGTGGGGGTGGGAGATCCACTGCCACTCTGACCATGTCCCATGTAGCCTGTATGCTCAGAGCTGAGATAGAAATGAGAGCACCACCCCCAGACATTTGTGAATTCCGCCACACACCCTTGAGGGCCCAGCCTCCGGGGCTCTGAGAGCACCGCTCCTGGACCTGAGGGCCCCCCACCTGGACCTCTGAGGGTCCCACACCTGGACCCCTGAGGGCCCAACACCTGTACTAGATCTGCAGTCTCTGGTTATCTCCTGTACTAGATCCGCAGTCTCTGGTTACCTTCTGTACTAGATACGCAGTCTCTGATTATCTCCTGCATTAGATCTGCCGTCTCTGGTTATCGCCTGTAATAGATCTGCAGTCTCTGGCCATCTCCTGTACTAGATCCACAGTCTCTGGTTATCCCCTGTACTATGTCTGCAGTCTCTGACCATCTCCTGTAGTACGTCTATCACTGAACAGTAATAATGTGCAGTAACCTCTAGCAACCAGTCAGTAAGTGATAATAATATGCTGTAACCTCTGGCAACCAATTGCAATTGTTGCCTGATCTGCTGCAATAAACTGATTTTGTCTAAAAACAAATTTATTTATTCAGACATATTTAAACTAATATGTCGAAGAGCGGTTGGGGGGCCCAATGAGTATTAAAGAGGGCCCTGAGTACACCAATCATGCAAGTTTAATTCCCCCGTTATCTTCAGCTAATATGACCATGTCCATGTAACAATACACAACCAAATTTTGCTGATGCTTGGAAATTCCTACTTTCATAATCTGCATGCACAGCTGCACAAATAGGATAAATGATTTGCATGACGCTATCATTCTTGTAAATTTGTTATTGTTTAACCACTTGTCGACCAGAAGGATTTGCCCCCTTAATGACCAGACCATTTTTTGCGATTCGGCGTTGTGTTAATTTAACTGGAAATTGTGTGGTCGTGCAACTCTGTACGAAAGTAAAATTGATGTTCTTTTTTTTTACCCACAAATAGAGCTTTCTTTTGGTGGTATTTGATCACCTGTGCATTTTTTTATTTTTTGTGCTATAAACAAAAAAAGAGCGACAATTCTGAAAAAAAGAAAAAAGAAAAAAAAACCAATATTTTTCACATTCTGCTATATAACATTTCCCCCCCAAAAAGTTTAAAAATCAAAATTTTTCATCCTTTTAGGACAATTTGCATTCTGCTACATATTTTTGGTAAAAAAAATGTGATTGGTTTGCGCAAAAGTTATCGCGTCTACAAACTAGGGGAAAGATTTAGGTCATTTTTATTTATTCATTTTTTACTAGAATTGGCAACGATCTGCAATTTTTAGCGGGACTGCAACATTGCGGTGGACAGATCGGACCCCTAACTGACATTTCTTAACACTTTTGGGATAGATCAGTGACATTACTATGGTAATTAGTGCTAAAAAATATGCACTGTTACTGTAATAATGACATTGGCAGAGAAGGGATTAACCTAGTGGGTGATCAAAAGGTTAAATGTGAGCCTAGGGGAGTGTTTACTAACTGTGGGGGGAGGGGCTTGTGAAATGACCATAGAGACCTGTGATACTATATAGAAGGATCACAGGCACTCCATGATCATTTCAGAGAGAACGGTCAGCTGTGTTTATAACAGCTGACCATTCTTCTCTATCAGCGGGGAGCGATCGCGGGTGCCCGGCGGCAATCGTGGCCACTGGTCCTGTGGGGGCAGCTGCCAGCACCAAGCATGCGACCGACGTAGGGCTATGTCGGTTCGCGCAGGAGGGCCAGCCTGCCGCAGTAAATGTGCGGAGGGCGGTCCGGATGCTGTTAAAAATAAACTATTTTAGAAAATAAGGCAGTAATTGACCTCCTTGTAAAAATGCTAGTTGATTGGCTGTTATACTGACCCTTTGGCTTCAATACTTTCTCAATCACTGACCCAGAATTAGTGTACGGATCCAGAAAGTAAGGAGTTGGATAGAGTAGAGAACATTAGGCCCTCTATCAGGGTTTTATTGCTATCTGTGTCCCTGCTGCTTCAATACAACCTCTATTTGTTCTGGTGAACATTATCATTTAGAAAGTGAGAGGAAATTTGAAATTCTAGAGCTGTCATCACAGTAATTGGTGGGGATATATATTCCAATCGGGGGAAAATGTCCATTGATGACTGCCCAAGGACCAATGCACACCTTTCTGCTCTGCTGTGTTAATACCTTTTATGTTCCACAATAAAGTGCACCATATTAAGGCAGCCCTTTCAAATCAATAGGCTGCCAAAGCCCTGGAACTGCCAAAGCCCAGAGAAAAATGGATTTTTGTAAGATCTTACCGTAAAATCCTTTTCTCTTAAGCTCATTGACTGACGTAGTCCTCCTTGATTAATATCAACTCGGGTTATACTGCCCTCTACAGGAGTAGGACTAGACAGGAAAGAAAACGTTCTGGCCACACCTTAGGGGCAGTCCCAGAGGGTATATCCTCTCACTTCCTGCTACAGGATATCAGTTATGTCACAAAGCAGTGTCAGAGAATTTAACCCAACCCAACTCAAAAACAAAGGGGCGGGTACTACGTCTGTCAATGAGCTTAAGAGAAAAGGATTTTACGGTAAGATCTTACAAAAATCCATTTTTCTCTGTCGCTCATTGACAGACGTAGTCCTCCTTGATTATTATCAACTCGGGACGTCCCAAAGCAGTGCCACAAATGAGGGGTGGGAAAATGGAAATCAAAATTCAATCTAGAAGGCCCAACCGGTGCCAACTAGAAGTCTTAAAGGCTCATCAAATCAAAAGATGAGACTCAACTGAAATTCCAACGGAAAAAAACCCTCGAGGTAGACCACCGGTCTCCTCAAATTCCGGCCTGCAAAACCTTGCGGCCAAAAGAGGCATCTGACAATGCCATCACATCAACTTTATAAAATTTTGTAAAGGTATGCACCGACGACCAGGTAGCCACCTTGCAAACCTGGACCACTGACGCCTGATGGCGGTAGGCCCAGGAAGTACTGAGCGCTCGAGTGGAGTGCGCCTTAACAGGGAACGGAGGATTCCGACCCTTAATAGAATAAGCCTGTACCACCGTCTGCCTAATCCATTTGGAGATAGTCACGGCAGATGCAGGCAACCCCTTTCTGGGGCCATCCGTGATCACAAATAGTGAATCCGTCTTACGGAACGATTCCGTAGTCTTCAGGTATACCCTGATTGCCCGCACCACATCCAAGGAATGCAACGCACATTCCCGAGGATGACTGGGCTTAGGACACAAGGAAGGTAGCACAATATCTTCATTCAGATGAAAGTCTGAAACCACCTTAGGAAGAAAAGATGGCTTCGGATGAAGAACTACCTTATCCCTATGAATCCCCAGATATGGGGAATGACACGATAATGCAGCCAGTTCTGACACCCTGGGTGCAGAAGTGATAGCCACCAAGAAGGCCACCTTCTGGGATAAAGTAAGCAAGGGAATCTCCCTGATATTTTCAAAGGGAGGTTTCTGAAGAACCGACAACACCAAATTAAGATCCCAGGGTGGTAAGGGCGCGCGCACTGGCGGAGCCAGGTGCCGCACTCCCTGGATGAAATTCCGTACCAAGGAATGAGTAGCCAAAGGTTTCTGAAAGAAGATTGCCAACGCTGAAACCTGACCCTTGATAGTGCTCAAGGATAGTTTCTGCTCAACCCCCTTTTGCAGAAAAAGCCAAGATTCGGGTCACCGAATAGGTACGTGGGGGGAAAACTCCAACGATTCACACCACGCAATATAAGCCTTCCATGTGCGATAATAGACTTTGCTGGAAGTCGCTTTCCTTGCTTTAACTAGAGTAGGAATAACTGAAGCTGACAATCCTCTGTCCTTCAGTACCTGGGTCTCAATGGCCAGGCCGTTAAAGCCAGCGACTGTAAAGCACGATGGAAGATCGGTCCTTGAAACCGCAGATCCTCCCTGAGAGGAAGTCTCCAAGGAGCGTCCGCGACTAGTCTGCCCAAGTCGGCGTACCCGGCTTGACGAGGCCAGCCCGGAATTACCAGGATAACTGGAGTTCCCTCCACCTCTATCCTGCGGAGAAATCTCAGCAGTAACTTGAGAGGGGGGAAGACATACAGTAGCTGATACTGCCCCTACGGGGCGCTCAGCGCGTCTGCTGCGTCCGCTAGAGGATCGCGGGCGCGAGCCCTGTTGAGCCGACCTGCCAAAAGATCCATATCCGGGGTGCCCCAATGAAGGGACAGCTGGTGAAATACCTCTGGATGAAGAGACTATTCCTCTTGATCCAGAATCTGACGGCTGAGATAATCTGCCTGTCCACCCCCCGGATAAATATCGCGGAGAGAGCTGGAACAACTGTTCCGCCCAATAAAGAATGTTGGCCACTTCTATGGCCGCCAGGGCACTCTTGGTGCCCCTTGGTGATCGACATAAGTCATGACCGTGGCATAGTGCGATCGGTCCAGTAAATCAGACAAAGTCTGATCGCTCTCAGTACCAACACATTTATCGGTAACCTGGAATTTATCAGAAGAAATGACTTCCCCTGGCTGAACATCGGAGACCGAAGCCACCAGACCAGAGCCTCCCTGGTCCGCTCGCTCAATCGGATCCGATTGTCCAGGGAATCGGGATTCCGATTCCATATGAGAAGAATCTCCTCTTGGAGAATTCGGGTATGAGACTGGGCAAACGGTACTGCCTCTAAGGAGGCGACCATCAGTCCCAGCCAGTTGACGGACAGCAACATCCGAATCATTGACTGAATCTTCTGGAGTTTCTCCGCATGGAGAAACACTCTTGCCAAGGATGTATCCAAAATTAGGCCCAGATAGTTCAGTCTCCTGGTGGGAACCAGCCTGTGAAGATGGGGATATGAAGATAGGCATCCTAAATGTCTATGGACGCCAGGAAATCCCCCTGATGCAGGGAGGCCACCACTGTACGGATGGACTCCATCTCTCCCAAGACCAGAATTGGACGCACCTAGCCCTTTTTCCTGGGCATTGTGAACAGGTTCGACTAGAACCCCTGAAACTGTCCAAGGAATGGGAACTACCACTTCTTGTTGCATCAAGTTGTCCCCCGCAAAGCTTTTTAAGCGACCCGGGGATGTCGAATATTGGAAGGGAAGAATCGCACCAGTGGAAGTGATCGAAACTCGATCTTGTATCCCGACCGTATGACCTCGCGAACCCCTTTATCCGGGATTCTGGAAAGCCATGGATCCGGAAACCAGTGAAGACGTCCCCCCACCCTACAGATGGGTGCGGCCCATTCTGTCAATCCAACGGGATAACAGTGGCATTATTTAGTCTGGAAATCGGTGAGTCCACTATTGGTGGTACCGTCTGTAACGGATCTTTGTACCCCAGGTGGGCACATCCGCCGAAACTGTGTCTCCTGTCCTCCAAACGCACCCACAGCCTGCAGAGAAGCCATATCCAGCCCGTAACCCCTCAATCACGAGACAATCCACACAGGTGTTGAGGGTTAGCCATGCAGAGCTTAAACTGTTTATTACATTCCAAGACAACAGTTTTACATACAGTTAGGGAAACTCCCCTTAGCCTTTCCACAGAAGGGGGGGAAGGGAACAGGGACCAACCAATGAGAACTGAACATTTGTACATTTGAAACATGCAGTCTTAATACACACCCCCTGCGGAGAGATGTCTCCAACTCAGACCATTGTCTGCCATGAATCCACACACTTAGACACAGAAACAGGAGGGGGGGGGATGGGTTGTAACATTACATTACATTAACTCAATGCCATGAGTCAGTTGTTCAGAGGATGAATAAAGGGAAAATAAAATGCAATGTCCCAAACTCATAAGAAAATGACACAAAGGGGTTTACAATCCAGGGACAGGGTGATCCGTCACCCATAGTGACGGCTAGTACCGTCACATCTCTTCCCCCCAAAGGTAGACTAATCCAGGTACTAGACCTCCAACTGGTCTGTGCCTGAATTAGTCGGGTAACAAATCCCAAAGAGTCAATGTCTGTTTGCCTGGATAATTCGTCGGCGTTGCCGTTTTGCTTTCCAGGGCAGTAGTGGATGGTAAAGTCAAAAGGCTGCAGCGCCAAACTCCAGTAGCTTCTGGCCCATAGTCTGTCGGTAGGAGGCTTGCGCACAGTCCCCTCCAAAACACACAGTGACAGTGGGTTCTGTCACATTTCTCCCCTTTTAAAAACAGGCTAACGAGGTTCCTGACCCTCAACTGGTCTGGACCTGCGTTAGTCACAAACTTCCACCCCAGGCAACCAGGAAAACTAAAAGAACGACTCTGGCGCTGGGGAGCAACACCGCACATAGGGTCTCCCATGAATAAAAACAGCCGCTGCAGAGTGGGAACAGCTGTCTGCACTCCTCTGATCCAGGGCAGGGTTGCAGATATTGGGGGGAGCTGAATAATTCTCTGCCCTGATGCCAGCGCTTCCGCTGGTAGGGAATGTAGGCTGGTAGGGCTATGCATTTGGGGAGAAAAAGGTACTTGCTTTTCTCCTGGTGTAGTTACGAGCCGCTGAGAAGGTATCTTGCAGGGACTGTCTCCCGGATTTTTCATCTCTGGTTCTGATGCTGGGCAGAGACCATAAGCACTCTGTCCTGTAGCCAGCGCTTCTGCTGGGGGGATGAACATTGGGGTAGTGTCCAATTGCTGGGGAGGGAGAATTGCTTCCTCTACTCCCGGTGGGGATATCTGCTGTTGGGAAAACAGCTCACGCAGATCCTCTCTCAAACTCTCCGGATCCAACTCTTTTTCTGATGCTGGGCAGATGCCAGGGGCACTCTGCCCTGTAGCCAGCGCTTCTGCTGGGGCGATAAACACTGGGGTAGTGTCCAAGTGCTGGGGAAACGGCTCACTGAGGTCACCCCTCGGACTCCCTGGATCTACCTCTGAGGGTGGGCAGAGGCCAGCGGCACTCTGCCCCGTAGCCAGCGCTTCTGCTGGGGGGATAAACACTGGGGTAGTGTCCAAGTGCTGGGGAAACGGCTCACTGAGGTCACCCCTCGGACTCCCTGGATCTACCTCTGAGGGTGGGCAGAGGCCAGCGGCACTCTGCCCCGTAGCCAGCGCTTCTGCTGGGGGGATAACCACTGGGGTAGTGTCCAAGTGCTGGGGAAACGGCTCACTGAGGTCACCCCTCGGACTCCCTGGATCTACCTCTGAGGGTGGGCAGAGGCCAGCGGCACTCTGCCCCGTAGCCAGCGCTTCTGCTGGGGGGATAAACACTGGGGTAGTGTCCAATTGTTAGGGAGGGAGAATTACTTCCTCTACTCCCGGTGGGGGTATCTGCTGTTGGGAGCCGCCACTCCTCATCGCTCCCAAAATCTGGGTCTCCGTACATTTTTTGATGGAGCAGCCCCACGCCGCCATAGCCAACGTCTTCTGTTGGGCTGCCATCTGCTGTACCTGGCCACAGTTGAGCCGCGAACCACCGGAGGGCTCTGTAGCTGGCGTCCAGCCTCATTTCCTCCTGGACCAATCTTCCGAGCTCCGTCTTCCCTTCATCTCGCGGTCGTTCCCTCAGGAACACCTCTCGCGCACGGTACTGCTTCCGGTACATCTCTGTGGAGGAGGGAAGGATCTTCCCCTGATGGTGCCGCTCGTGGCTTAGCGCCTCATGCCAGAGTTGCCGGTGGATCACATCCTCCCAGCCGAGCCTGGTGATCCGTCACCCATAGTGACGGCTAGTACCGTCACATCTCTTCCCCCCAAAGGTAGACTAATCCCACCGTCCCTCTTTATAATGAGGGATTCCTCAAACTGATAGCGCCTAGCAATGCATTTGGAAATAGCAGGGGTTCGTTTTCAGACGACCCCATTTGGGCAAGGGAAACCCTTCACCATTTTGGTAGGCTTGCTAGTACCAAAAAAAGGAATATCAGTCTCAGCTACCTCTGCCGGTGTAACCTCAAGATTTAAGGTTTCCCGGACAGACACAACTAGTGCTTCCACCAATGCTTCTTGTGCTATGGCGGAGGCAGAAGCGTCCTCCTCACTGTCTGAGGAGACCGTACCTGAGACAACAACCCCAGAAAAAGGGCTGCAATGACCAGCTCAGAATCCGTATCTGAAGTATCAGATGACATAGGGGTAGGCGGGGGTCGCTCTTCTTGACCCCCGTCCCTGACAGGCTACCTCCACCCGGGACACCAAAGACTCCAAAACTGCTGATAATGCATCATCACAAGTGGGGTACTGGAGGGTCCTGCAGCCACCTCGAGGGGATCAGGTGGGGATACATCCATCCCAGAGAGGGGCCCGCGTCCACCAACAAACCCGACAGGGGGGAAAGGGGGAACATTCTACTCACCATACCGGAACCAGGCGGGCGCCAACTCCTGGCAGAACCCCTCTCCACCGGGGTGGGGGGGCTGTCGACCAATACGGACGCCGTGACTCAGTTTGTAACTGGTCATTGGCGTCCAGGCGAGACGTTTAACTCGCAGGGTCAGTCCCCGTCCAGTGGGACTATGTCGCGGCCGACCCAGCGCGGAGCTAGGGCCTGCACGCGCTCGTAGGCTGAACTGGGGTGACCACTGGATCTCAACATCCAACCCGTCGCCCAGTTTCAGCGTACTTGCTTGAAGATCTCACAGGAACACTGGAGAAGAAAAGCTGCCTAAAAAAGTATTTCTAAAAAATCTTGCCAGGACCAAAGATCCCAGCAAGGAACTTAGGTCCTTACTCCTAACTAGACAGAAAAAAACTGATATCCTGTAGCAGGAAGTGAGAGGATATACCCTCTGGGACTGCCCCCAAGGTGTGGCCAGAACGTTTTCTTTCCTGTCTAGTCCTACTCCTGTAGAGGGCAGTATAACCCGAGTTGATATTAATCAGGGAGGACTACGTCTGTCAATGAGCGACAGAGAAAAAAAGAACAAGCACAATTTTTAGCAATGTAGCGCACCCCAACACATGGCAGTGCATTACTTTGAGTTGTGCTTCTGTGCACGTACATTCCCTAGAGTAAATATGAATGGCATCGTAACTCACTAATGTGCATATGGTGCTTTTATGAACATTGCAATAATGATAGGGTGGGCCTGGAGTTGGGCTTTAGAGAAGCAAGGTGGTCAACATGACACCAGGCAACTAGCATTTTCAGACAGCAAAGACAGTATTTTCAGCCTCTAAGCTTCTCCCAGGAAAAGTTCCCTTTAAAGAAGTGTTGTATTGTGCAGCATTTTAAAGAAGAGCCTTTTGGCCCACTTCAACATAAACATGATATAATACTTCCCAAGCCTTACTGTAAAGATGCCATATATTTTATATCGTCTACTGAAGGTAGTCAGAAAACCTGAAGCAGCTGTATACAAGTTAGATTAAGTGGCTTTTTCATTTTAGGCTGTATATGTGCTATACTACAGTAGCACAAGGTACAAAGTAGCAGACAAGAATGATTACAGAAGTCCACCCACTTTTCGAAAAGAGGGAATAAACCTTCGTATTTTGTAGTTTTGATGAAAGTGATCAACACAAAAATATACCCTTTGTTTTAAGAAAGCAATGCCAAATTTTATTTGGGAGATTTTTGGTTTCTTTTCATTCACATACCCCTAACTGACTAGTTACTGGCCTATAAACTGCCAAAATATGTTAAGCAGATGGTTTTGAGGACAACCCCCCCAAAATTAGTATCTTTTATATGCTGTCTGTTCACATTTTAATTGGTATAAACATAATTAATAATAATAAAAATAAACAAAAAAGTAATAAGAAAAAAAGCAGGATAAATGCAGGTTGTCACTTTTCCTGTTACTTACTTGAACACAGCATTATCAGGGTAGTTTGTATATCCTACAGCATTTGCCCCTCTTAGTAACATCTGGAAGGGTATGTTAGGAATGAGCTGCCTCAATTCCTGCAGACGTCTCCAAGGGCATTCATAAAGGAAGCGCATGGCAACATCAAAAGTAGCACCTTTAAAAAGAGACATTAATAACAGTCACACTACAACAAAATCACGCATACCATTGTCATTTAACATAAAAAAAGTAAAAATATAAATAACCAGGAGAGTTTGGACATCAAATCTCATAAAAACAGAATGTCAAAGCACTGAAATAGCTTAGCTAAAAAGTGTTGAAACTGAACTAGAGGAGACTAAAAAAAAAATAAATAAATAAAAAGACCTACTATGAAAAAAAAATGATCAAGACAGCCAAATAATTCATGCTAAAAAATGCAAGAGCAAGAAAAACTCCACAATCCGATCTTTGAATATGGTTAAATAAAAATGCTGTGCTCCACTATGATTGAAATATTACTCTGTTGTATGTTTATTAAAACAGGAATAACTTGCTCCTAATGGCCAATTCAGGTTTTAATCCATTGAATCTGATTGGTTAGTCAAACTATTGCCATCATTATATACAAACACTGAGCACATATCCTTTGTTACAGGTCCTCTTCCATAACTGCATCATGACTGGAATTGACACACTGAAAATCTGTCAAGCTGTCAAAATCTGGATACCATGATCCGGCATAGTTACCATGCCCAGTGACACATTAAAAAGTACAGGAAAAGCAAATAAATGCACTAGAAATACAGAGAATATTGCACAAAATGTCATGAATAGTAATTTGTAAGATATATTGTCAATATTATGTCTTACCTCCCCAGTTTTCCAGACTGAAGAGATTGTTGAAGTTGTGTGAGACAAAAGGAGAGATATTTTTAAGGTCATGAGTACGAACACGGGTGGCAAGAAGAGATTGGTGGGCATCTCTGAAGGTTGTGTCCATTAGAAGAAGTCCACGGTGCTTGCGTATAGCCTTGGCAAACTCCTCTGGACCTTCTCGAAGAAGGATATCCCTGAATCCAGAAGGAGGCGCACCTAGCACATATGAATTAAAAAATAGTAAATAATAAAACTCAACTCCCTTTGAACCCATCAACCTGCTACACACACAAACACATATCTGTGATGTTTATTTGATGCCATGTTTAATCAAAGCTAACTATTATTGGTAAACATGCATATTTAGCATTTAACAAAGTGGCATTTACAAGCTTTGGGAACTCTCTGCAATGTTCTCACAAGATTTGTATCTGAAGAAAAGTCAGATATTGCCTGCATGTTTTAAAGGAGAAGTTCACTTTTTTCAGGTACAAAAATATGCATTTATTATGTCCTTTGTTAGGGACCTGTACAACAGATCGTGGTGTAATGCCTCAGATACAGGCAGGCAGTTACACAATAAGCTACCTAGAGCGTTCATCAGCGCCCTGGTAATGCATTGAGAACCAAAAGCTGAAAGTCGCAAAGGCTGTCGGGACTTGTGGTTTTCCCATTCACAGAACACTTTAGATCATGGCAGCGAGTTGGGGGGGGGGGGGGGGGGAGAAAATCTGCTGCTCGCTGTCAAAACAGGGACGGGGTGGGGGATGCTGATGCATTTGCAACATGTTATATCCTGAACATGTTACAAAAGGTGAACTTATCCTTTCAAATCCCAAGAGGGGTCTTGTATACTCAGGCTGTATCCCTATTATATTGGTTAAATATCCTCTTTAAAAAAGTAAAATTTTTGTTATTTTAATAAACTCTCTGAAAGCACACGTAAACCCTAAAAATTAACATGTGTTATTTGTTCTTATTTGGTTTATTAAACATAGCACTTATTATATTTTGTTCAATCTGCTCAAAAAGTTAAAAAAAAAAAATGGATTTTTGTCTTACCGTAAAATACTTTTCTCTGATGTGCATTGACGGACACAGCTCCATATCTTTTTTTGACCCTTGGGTTATGCTGCTATCCATAGTAGTAGAGTAGGACACTAGGCAGGAAAAAAGTTTGACTACGCCTTTATGGCAGTCCGAGGGGGTATACTCCCGCTTCCTGCTCTAGCGCTTGAGTTTTTTTAACAAGCAGTGTCATAAGAACATAAACTCCCCACTCATTAGAGGGGGTGTTGTGCCTGTCAATGAACATCAGAGAAAGGATTTTACAGTAAGACAAAAATCCAGTTTTCTCTTTTGGTCATTGACGGACACAGCTCCATATCTTCTTTGACCCGTGGGACATCCCAAAGAAGTGTCAATATGAGGGGTAGGGAGAAACACAGCAATAAACATACTTCCCAAATGCTAAACCTAGCAAACCAGCTGAAACAGGATCGCAAATAGGAAACAACTTGAGCTCACCCGGCAAAAATGTACACCCTCAAAGAGTACTAATCCTCTCCAACAGTGGCTTCAAAACATTGCAGCCAAAGGCGGCATCAACAGATGCCAACATATCTACCCTAGAAACTTTTGTGAAAGTGTGCACGGACGACCAGGTGGCTGCATGCAGACCTTCACCACTGATGCCAGATGACAGAAGGCCCAAGAGGCACTAAGCGTCCTCGTAGAATGCACATTAATAGGAAAACAGAGGATCCTGACCTTACAATAGGCCTGCACCACTGTCTGCCTGACCCATCGGAAAAAGTCAAAGCAGACATAGTCAGCCCCTTACGGGAACCATCCGTAATTACAAACAGGGAATTCTGATTTTTTGGAACGACTCAGTCACCGCCACGTACACCCTGACTGCCCGAACCAATTCCAAAGAATGTAAGGCAATCTCTTTAGGGTGCTTAGGCCAAGATCACAAGGAAGGCAACACAATGCTTTGATTTAAATGGAAACCAGAGACGACCTTAGGAACAAACTGGCAGGGGCAAAGATCCACTCTATCTCCGTGAACCACTAAGTAAGCTGAACAACAAGGCAGCTGCCAGATCTGACACCCTTGGTGTAGAAGAAAAAGCCACCAAGAAGGCTACCCGCTGGGATAATGTAAGCAGAGGAATCTTGCAAATATTTTCCAACAACGCTTACTGAAGAACCGACACCGTCAAGGTGAGATCCCAGGAGGGCAACAGAGACCGTACTGGGGGAGCCCAGTGGTGAACTCCATGAACAAAGGTGCAAACCACAGAAGGCATAGCCAAGAACTGCCAATGGTCGAACTTGCCCTTGATGTTACCCAAGGCCAGGTGCTGCTCAACACCTTGTTGGGGAAACCAAATCTGAATCACTGAAAAGAAGCGGAAATGATCCCCAGGGACTTCGCATCCGCAAAGTACGTTCCTCAAAGGCAATGGTAAATCTACCTAAAAGTAGATTTACTAACTTGCAGCAGCGTGGAAATCACTGGTTCAGACAACCCTCTAGCCTTCAGCACTTGGCTTCAACAGCCAAGCCGTTAAAGCCAGCGACTGTAAAGCAAGATGGAAGATTGGCCCTTGAGCCAACAGATCCCCTCTAAGAGGAAGTTTCCAAGGAGCATCGAGGACCAACCATAACAGATCTGCGTACCAAGACCAGCGAAGCCAGTCTGGAGCCACTAGGATGCCGTAATCCCTTCTGCCTCGAGCCTATGCAGGAGACTTGGCAGAAGTTCCAGAAGAGGAAAAGCAGATTTCAGACAACATCGGCACCAAAGGAGCCACCAGTGCCATCTGTGGCGTCGGCCAGGGGATCCCAAGACCGTGCAACAAACCCAAACACCTTTCCGTGCAAACGAGAGGCCAACAGGAACAACTCGGGAGTTCCCCACCAGAGACACCACTGATGAAACACCTGCGTAGGAGATGTCCAGTATATCAATCGGTAGTCTGGATTCTTCTAGAGGCCACACCCCCCCAACACAATCCATGTCAAAACCTGGACAGGCTGGCATCCATGGTGACCCCCCGTCCAGTACAGGGGAAAGAAGATTCACCCTGTTGAAGCACCGGAGAGCGAAGCAGGGACCTTCTCATACCCTGGCTCAACAGGATCACATTGTCTAGAGACTGTGGATCCTCACTTCATATAGCAAGGAACTCTCTTGCAGAGGTCTCGTGTTGAAAGATTTTGTCCCATTGGAGGAACAACCTGGCTGAGGCCGAGTCCAGAACAGACCCAGATAGTCCACCTAGGTGGACGGAACCAGAGCCAATACCTGGAAATTTAATTTCCAACCAAACTCCTACAGAGTCCACACAGTGATCTCCCGGTTGTCCGTCAGAAGAGTGGGAGACTCATAGAAGATGATCACCCAGGTACTCCAGTACCACAATCCCCAGCTGACGCAACAATGCCAACACCGGGGCCAACACTCGTGAAAGCCTGAGGAGCTGAGGTGAGACTTCTTGACAATGCTCCTTGCCCACAGCAAGCGAAGGAAACGTGGATGACCGACATAGAGCGGGCAGCTTAGACAGTCACTCAGACAGCCACGAGTAGGCCGCAAAGCGGCGACCTAAATTTGCAATCCGATCCAGCCACATGAGGGGCAGACACGACGATGAAACATCCGCCCCCCCCCCAGTCCAATAACCACTGCAGGGAGCCCAAAGGACATCCCTGCCCCAGTCACTAACCCCCAGGGGCCCGGGAACCCGCTCAAAAACCCCTGTGTGCGATCCGGGCAGCCTGGTCAGCAACAACCACATCCACCCCCTTCTGGAGCATGTGGCAAAGCCAGCTCCTACCTCACCCAGGGAGGGCGGGGGGAGAGTGGGGGTGGGTATGGGGCCAAAAGACCCACAGTGACTGTTTAGAGGGAATGGGGGAATGAAAGGGAACCCGGGGGTTCGATCATCCCAGCCCTCGTCCAGTGGGGCTACGTCGCTGGCCAGACTGGGAAGACCGTAAGGATCTGGGATATCCAATCTGACGCCCAGTCCGGCAGTTGATTGTTTCTCTCACAGGAACCAAATTGATTGTAGTTCTCGCGGGAACAAAAATAATAAAAAATATAATTTTTGTAAGATCTTACCGTAAAATTATTTTCTCTGAGTCCTCTGACAGACACAGCCACTTCATAGTTTCCTCACAAATGGATAATGCGCCCTCTACAGGAGTAGGCTAGGCAGTAAAACTTCATAGGAAAACTTTTCACTAGACACACCTTTAGGGGCTGTCCCTTCAGACATTACCCCAGACACATCGTGCTTACTAATCAGTTTAATAGCAAGCAGTGAAGGTAAACACAACCAACCCCAAAATAGAGGGGCGGGGGCTGCATCTGTCAGAGTACTCAGAGAAAATAATTTTACGGTAAGATCAAACAAAAATAATTTTTTCTCTTACAACCTCTGACAGACGCAGCCACTTCATAGTTTCCTCACAAATGGGACGTCCCATAGCAGTGTAGGCATGAGGGGTGGGAAGAAATTTAACCAACAAAAAACAACGGCAACGATTTATCCAGGAAAGTAAAAAACAGCCAACAGGACAACAGGAGCTCAACCAACAGGAGCTTACCCCAAAACAAAAATTCACCCCACGAAGAGAGAACCAAGTCTCTTCAGCAAACAGCAGCCGCAAAACTTTGTGGACAAAGGAAGCATCCGAGGATGCCATCAAATCAATCTTGTAGAATTTTGTAAAAGTGTGTACGGACGACCAGGTCGCCGCTTTACACACCTGAGCCACAGAAGCCTGATGGTGGAAAGCCCAAGAGGCACTCATAGCTCTAGTGGAATGCGCCCTCACAGGGAAAGGAGGAACCTGACCCTTAAGTGAATAGGCCTGAACAATAGTCTGTCTAATACATTTGGAAATGGTTGCAGTGGATGCAGCCGAACACTTACGAGGTCCCTCCGGAAGGACAAATAAGGAATCAGACTTCCAAAAAGATTCCGTGGCCGACAGGTAAACCCTGATCGCCCGGACCACATCCAGCGAATGCAGAGCAAATTCTTTGGGATGCTTGGGCTTCCCACAAAGTGAAGGCAAAACGATATTCTCATTGAGGTGGAAGGCAGACATCAACGCATCTGAGGCGTCTGCCAGAGGATCTCGAGCTCTGGCCACAAACCTTTCCACCTTTCTGTTCAGACGAGACGCGAACAGATCCATGTCCGATGTGCCCCACCGGGAACACAGGAGACGGAACACCTCCGGATGCAGGGACCATTCCCCCTGATCCAAGGACTGACAACTCAGATAGTCCGCCTGCCAGTTCTCCACTCCAGGAATGTGAACAGCGGAGAGAGCTGGAACGTGCACCTCAGCAAGTCAGAATCTCGGATACCTACCGGGCCCTCCTGGTGCCTCCTTGGTGAGTGATGTAAGTCACAGCCGTGGTATTGTTGGTTTGAACCTGAACCGGGTGACTGTGCAACCGAGGCGTCCAATGGAGCAGGCAGAGTTTGATCGCCCTGAGCTCCAGAACATTTATCAGTAAGGAAGATTCCTCCCTCGACCACATTCCCTGGGCACAAAGAGTGCCCAGTACTCCACCCCAGCCCATCAGGCTGGCATCCGTGGGGATCACCATCCACAACAGCGGCAGAAAAGACTTGCCCTGGCTCAGAGTTGGAGGCAAAAGCCACCATGAAAACTCCGACCTCGTGCGATGGCTCAAACAAACCATTCTGTCTAAAGACTGAGGGTCCTTGTTCCATTTGGCAAGGATCACTGCCTGCAGAGTCCTCGTGTGAAACAGGGAAAACAGGATTGCCTCTAAGGCCAACACCATCAGCCCCAGGGACCATATGCAGGTCCGCAGGGAGGAGAGATCGTTGGCTGAGGGTCCTGATCTCGCCCTGCAAGGTCAGAAGCTTGTCCTCTGGAAGGAAAACCTTCGCTTGAGCGGAGTCCAAGACCATACCCAGAGAATCCAGACGTACTGACAGGGTCAGTGCCGACTTCTGGACGTTGATGGTCCACCTAAATTCCCTTGAGCGTCTGAACCATGACTGTCAGATCGTCTGCCAGAGTGGCACATGAACCTGCTCGAAGCAGGAGGTCGTCCAGATAACCGAGGACCGCAATCCCCCTCTTGCGCAACAGAGCCAGCATCGGAGCCAAAACCTTGGTGAAGATACTTGAAGCAGAAGCCAGACCAAAGGGTAATGCCACAAATTGAAAGTGCTCTTCCACTACTGCAAAGCGGAGATACCGCTGATGACGTACGTAGATAGCGATGTGCAGATACGCATCTTTTAAAATCAATGGAGGCCAGAAAATCTCCTTGGTATAAAGACGCCACTACCGACCAGATGGATTTCATCCAAAACCTCTGCACCCGTACAAAGTGGTTCAGAGTTTTGAGGTCCAGGATTGGACACACCTTGCCCTCCTTTCTGGGCACCATGAACAGGTTGGAATAGAAACCTTGAAACCTGTCCCGCAGAGGAACCGGGACAATAACGCCCTGTGCAAGAAGATCTTGCACTGCCCCCTCGAGATCAGTTAAACGATCTGGAGACAGACAGAGATTTAATGGAAAGAACCTGTCTGCTGGGCGAGACCGAAATTCCATCTTGTACCCTGTATGAATCAGGTCGTGAACCCATTTGTCTTGAATCAAAGACGTCCAGGGTTCCTGAAAGTAACACAGACGTCCCCCCACCCTTAAACTAGGTGAGGGCGTCCCTTCATGTGGAGGAAGACTTGGCCGCAGCACCGGACTGACCGGCCTTGGTCTTACCTGACCAAGCCTTCTTGTTGCTGCCGGAGGCTTTGAATGGTTTAACTTTCTCCTGTGCCCCTGAGGCACGAAAAAGGCCCCAATGAGCCTTGAAGGAGGTGCCTAACCCTTCGTGGACTGGGGAAAAAGAGTACTCTTAGCCCCAGTGAGACCCTTGATCATCTCATCCAAAGAGTCACCAAAAAGGAGATCAGACACAATCTTCTTAGATGCTTGATCCGCCGACCAGCTCTTCAGCCACACCATGTGGCGAAAAGCAATGCCCACCGCAGACAATCTTGCGACCAGGGGAGCCTCATCTAGAGCCGCGTCACACAGATCCACCATAGCCTGGGCCATTTGATCCGTGAGCTCAATGAGAGTCGGGGGAACCGACTCCGACAGGAGGTTGCTCTTAAGCAGCTTAATCCACTCCACGACCGTCTGAGAAACCAGCACGGAGGCGAACACAGGCTTGAGAAGCGAGCCCGCCACGAAGTGCAGGTGACGGGAAAGTGATTCCATGCGCCCATCCACCGGGTCCTTAAACATCAGGGAGTCCTCCACGGGCACCTCCGTGGACTTATTTAACCGCAAAACAGTGTGGTCCACCTTAGGTGACACCGTCCATTGATTGGAAACATTCTGCAAAGGGAAAACAGCGCTGGAAACGCTTGGGCACTACCAGCACATGCTTAATGGGCCGCCATTGCTCGTTCACGATTTTGTGAAACTCCTCGGGGCAGGGGAAAACCTGGTCTGACTTCTGGGCTTTGTGGGAGCCGAAGACAACCTGCTTTCCTGACTGTGTGGGCTCATCATCAATTTGCAAAGTCTCCCTGACTGAGCGAACCAGTGCCTCAACCATAGCGCGTTCCTGCGCTGCAGCGGAGGAGGGCTCCTCCTCGCCGTCTGAGTGTGAGGACAGGGATCCCTCAGGGAGCACAGTGTCCATGGCAACCACATCAGGCTCTTAATCAGAAGACTGAAAGGGGATTGCCCTTTTTTGAACAGCAACTTGTGACATGACAAAATCTACTTTGGAGGCCAAAGTTTCTATGGCTGCAGACAGTGAGTCTAGGGAAGGCGATCCGGATGACCCGGATGCATAAACAAGATCAGTGGGGAAATTTTCACTCTGGGACTCCATATTGGCAATGTTACAACAAAAGGTACACTGGCCCTTAAAATCCGCGATCAGCGGTAGCCGGGTTTGGTGGTGCGGACCGCGGAGTTCCCCTTTAGCTAGCAGATAAACTAATAGAAGCCAAATGTGTCTGAATAGTGCCCAAAAAGGAATAAAGACCCCCTTCCTGTAACAGAGAAAACCATCAGCCACCGCTCTCCACTTTGTCTGCAGAAAGTGAAACTGACTGGGAGGAAGTGACCAAAATCATCACTAGAGGCTGAAGTCCCTCTGAGCCACAAAAACATGGTGCCATAATAAAGTATAGGGAAAGCACAGGGAAAATGGCTGCTGCCCATACAGCGTGGCCTGCCCACATCCAAGATGGCGCCTGAAAACTGCGCCAAACATCCAGCAAGGCCAGAAAATGGCTGCTGCCGTTACACTGATGCAGCCTGTCTGCCCACACCTAAAATGGCAGTCGAAAATGGCGCCAGCGATCAGGAGCCCAGGGAACAAGGCCACCAAGGGAATCCACCACAGGGAACCCCCCAGGACAAGGTACTAGTCACACACACCCCCCCAGGTATTAGATGGCACTATAGCGCCCCCGGCGGGAGCAGGGAGCGCAGGACCTTTCCTGACAGGCCAGGGGGACCTCACAGAGACCGCAGCTCTGAAATCCCCAGGAGTGGGCCCACATATCCCCCCCAGATAACTGTCCCAGGGAAACAGGGGGCGTAGCATCACTCACCATACCATGGACCGTGGGGCTCCGCTCCAATACAGCTCGCCTCCCAACCTGGGGGTGCTGTCAGCCAAGAGGCGTATGCTGCAATTCAGGGCATTCCAGGTTGATGCGTCCCGGCAAAAGTGCTCTTCGCAGGCTCGTCCCCATCCATTGGGGCACCGTCGTGGCGAGGCCTGGGCGGACCACAACCTGCTCACGCTTGTTGGCCAGGCTGGGAGACCATAAGGATCTAGATTTTCCAGTGCAAAACCCCAGCCTGGTTGTCGCTTGTAGTTCACCAGGAGGATCCCCTGACACTAGCTAGTGAGTAAAGAAAAAATAAAATACACATTTATCAAAGAAAATAAAAACGGAGACCGGAGTCCCAGCAGGGAACCTAGGTCCTACTCCTAAGCTAGGCAGCAAGAAACTGATTAGTAAGCACGATGTGTCTTGGGTAATGTCTGAAGGGACAGCCCCTAAAGGTGTGTCTAGTAAAACATTTTCCGATGAAGTTTCACTGCCTAGCCTACCTCTGTATAGGGCACATTACCCATTTGTGAGGAAACTATGAAGTTGTTGCGTCTGTCCGAAGGACGTAAGAGAAAGAAAAAAGTTTTAAAAAGGAAAAAATGCCAGGACCAGAGATCCCAGCAAGGAACTAGGTTCTTACTCCTGACTAGGCAGAAAAAAACTGAAGAGCTAGAGCAGGAAGTGGGATTATACCACCTGGGACTGCCCTATATGCGTAGTCAAACTTTTTTTCACCTAGTGTCCTACTCCTATAGAGAGCAGCATAACCCAAGGGTTAAAGATGATATGGAGTTGTGTCGGTCAATGAACAAAAGAGAAATACCAGTTATTTGCCAAAAAACTTGTGAGCTAATCACTTTGTGTGCTCCCCAACTGTGCTCAAGTTTTATCAGTTAGAATTGCTCCCAGCTCTCTCTGTGGACTACGGAACACTCCTCCCCTCATGTTAGGAGTGAGGTGTTCTTTAGTACTATCCTAGAGTGACAATGCTGTTCCTCCATAGATACAATACGGCAGAATCACCAGGTAAAAATAGGGGAATAAAGATCTGGAAAAAAAGAAAACAAATGCAGCCACCACACGTAAATTATTAAAAATAATAATAATTTGGCTAGAGTTTTACTTTATTCATTTTTTTAAAGTTCTATCGGCACCTTGTGAACTAGATTGGGAAACCCACTGGCTGGGAAACTTTCAATTATCCACTCATCTACAGATGTGGATAATTCGAGACAGTATTGATGATTTTAATTTAAGAAGTTATAGATCCATCTATAAAGTTTATACTGTCTTTTAGAAACTTTTTACAGTCCTAAAGTGTCAAATCTCAAACATTTTTAAATTAGATTTTCTTTAATATTACATTGTGTACCTATTATCCAATGCTCCAAAATGTTCAAGTTGTATACAGTACAAAATACCTGGTTGATCATGCCACTTAGTTCCATCACCTTATTTGCTGTGGCAACATTGTAGCATCCAAATCTCTGGCTGTTGTATTGCCACCTTTACTGCACATGCTCCTCGGGTGTATAACAGGGAACGCATTCAATTGCTATGTTTTCCTATTCTAGCTGTTCCATGTGTCAGTTTCATCATTTTTAGGAGTGGTTCTAGATTGGCAATTGACAAGCTCTCCCATTCTCCTCCTCCAAGTTGTCGTTATTCTCCTCATCTAACAGGGTAGATTTGGCATGGATAATTCATGCATACATTTAACTCCATGCTAGTCAACCCACGTGACACACATTCACGGAGTGCCTCATTGCCGGTGTTATTTCAATACAGCAGAAGCTGTGGATGTGTGTACATTCAAGTTACATATGCAAAGCATGTTTTACACTTGTTTATAAAGTAAATCATAAAGGCTTCTATTTATTCTTATCACGTGACCACAACAGCTCCAATCAGTGCTGTGCGTGCACTGGAACAATTTTCAGGCTTCCTGATATGATGTATCTTGCTTGCTCCTCCTCCACAGGTTTCTTTGTGGCTCTGGGCAAGCATGAAAGTCACGTGACTGCAGTATAAACTGTTCAGCAAAAGGTGTGTTTGGGAGACTTTTTTTCTTCTTAACCACTAGAATTGTTAACTATAAGTGCAATTAGGATGATATATTTAAAATTGTTATTTTAAGTTTAATATCACTAAAGTGATTCAACATTTGTTATTGGGATTGTACATAAAAAATTGCACAAGTAAAAAGAAAACTTACTGATTGGCACAAGGGGCACGACAGGATCAACAGTAGATGGCTTGGCCTTAACAGGGATGGGTGTAGTTGGACCATTTACCATCACGTGACCTAGAAAATTACAGCTTAGTTTAGTCATTTACACAAGTTATTTGGCAGTCATATTTTCTAACAGCTAATGACAAATCTGCATAAATTACACAATGTAATCTGTAAAAAATGAATATATTCTACTTTAACTGTCTAGACAAATAGATAAATACAAATATATGTGTGCCTAATCAAGAAGTCAGAAGTGTCTCGTGTAGGTTAAGGTGCTCAGAGAAGTCTGTTCTGAGCAGAAAAAAGTTGGGTTTGCAGTTTTGGATTAGTAAATCTGGGCTCCAGGACCCATACTCTGATATTTTGCTCACAAACCCTGGGTTCACATTTTGCAAGCAAACAGCATTGTGATTTGTAAAGCTGTGCACAGCCCCCCTAGAATGAGAGCTGAATATGCTTTAGGGCTCCATCCCCCAAAAGAAACCATTGTGCTGCTAGAGGGCAGCAGGTGCACATACAGACTAGAAGTGTATGTCTGTGTGGATGACCATGCTGACACCTGGAGGATACAGATGTTTAAGGAGAAGCATGTGAACTTTATGGAGTTCTGGCCTTAGAAACTGGGATTTATTAGGTTGACTGCCCCTGAATCCTGAGTTGGGGTTGTTTTATAGTCAAGAGGCAGTAGTTTAATCAATTATCTGCCTAGCCTTGCTCCTGCAGAGGGCGCCATTACCCATTAGTGACCATCGGGCGGTGACTGTCAGAGGAAGTAAGAGAAATTAAGGTTTTTAAGTAGCCTAATCAAAGTCCAGATTTAAATGAGATGCTGCGGCATGACCTTAAAAAGGCAATTCATGCTTAAAAACCCTCCAATGTAAGCGCTGTGCAAACTGTTAGTGATATATAAATCCTGTATAATAATAAGATAATAATATGGGTATATTAAAACAATTCTATAAAGAAGAGTGGACCAAAATTCATCCACAGCAATGTGAAAGACACATTGCCAGTTATCACAAATGCTATTAGGTTTAGGGGACAATTACTACATAGGGCAAGGACAGCTTTTTTCTCTTATTAAATGAAATCATCCTTTTAAAACTGCATTTTGTATTTACTCAGGTTATCTTTGTGTAATAATAAAATTATTTTGATGATCTGAATCATTTAGGCCCTTTCTCTTGGATGGATCTGCTTGGTGGACTCCGCTAGCTCAGCGGGAATCGCTCCATTGATCCCCCGCTGAGCAGGCGAATTACAGGTCCGTCTCTGCTCACTGGGCAGACAGAGTCAGATTCTGGCTCTCCTCTGTCCGTTTTTATCCATTCCCCCGACCTGCTGAAAGGACGACGAACGTATCGCCAATTCGCCATCTGTCTGTTTTTAGTGGATCTTGTCAGATCGGATGCCAGACGGGTGTCAGTGGACACATGTCCGCTGACATCCACCTCCCCATAGAGGAGAATGGGTGGCCCGATCAGGTCCACCTGAAAAACAGACAGGTCAGGTGAAAGGGGCTTTAAGTGTGAGAAATATGCAAACAAACAAAAAAAAAAAAAAAGGGGGGGGGGCAAATATTTTTTCACAGCACTGTATGTATGCACAGTATCTGACATCAAATATTGACACTTTGGGTCCAATTTTTAAATTTTCACTTGTACTCACTTTTGTTGCCAGTGGTTTAGACATTAATGGCTGTGTGTTGAGTTATTTTGAGGTGACAGCAAATTTACACTGTTATAAAAGCTGTAAACTCACTACTTTAATTTGTAGCAAAGTGTCATATCTTCAGTGTTGTCACATGAAAAGATATAATAAAATATTTACAAAAATGTGAGGGGTGTACTCACTTTTGTAAGATACTGTATATATTATGCAGAGAAAAGGTTTCAGCACCAAGAGCGGTAGGTATTGCTCATAAAGAAATAACAGCATTCAGCAAGTTTCAGGCATCCCTGCCTTTCATCAAGCTGGCTGCATCCATTTAACAATGCACATAATAAAGCTGGGGATCAGAAATGCTATTAGTAGGATACAAAGTATTCATTGGTTTTAGAGAGAGACAAATAGCATCAAATTACATCATTAACCAATTTCAATTGTATATTTTGTGTAACATAATTATTTAGGTTTGACTTTATATTTATGTTCCTTGCATATAACTTTTGTAATTGCTTTATTATGTATTTTACCCAGATTATATTGTCCCATATTGTGTGGTTGGCCAGATGTCTATTGATGTGGTTGTGGCTGCCTCTTGCTCATCAGCTATCACTGCCTGGACGGTTGGATCTCTTACGGGCGAGTGTGTGATCTTTTCCCCGTCCTTTGGCCTTGCTATCTGCTTCTCTATCCACTAGATGGTGGTGTTGGGCGGACTCAGTCCTGATTGGGGAGGACGAGTGGTGCCTGCAGGGGTGGTGCTCCTCGGCAGGACTGCGCATGTGCCGGCTGACGAATGCGCAGTGCGAGATCTTTCCATCGGGGTGATTTTTGGTGAGTATGGCATATTGATCCTTCACGGCGTCTGGATGATAATGTGTGGATTAAGATCTGGGACTATAACTGTCTTTATTTATTCCTTGGGTTATTATCAGTATATATCTTTCTTTGATGATATGACTATCTAATTGTATATATATATATATATATATATATATATATATATGTCTATATATATGATTGTATATGTCTTCTCCTTTAGATTATTTGTGGATTTGTATTTTACAGCTCCAATGTTGTTCTTGAGTCAAGCTCCTGAAGAAGCAGATAACCCGCGAAACATGTAGAGTAGGACTGAATATTTTTTTCTTGGGGGGTGGGGGCACCGTAGTTGATATCCAATCTACAGTATATAAAAGGAATTGTTTCGTTTTTCTTTTTAAGTCTTCTTGTCCTCCTTGTAGTGGACCATCTTCATGTTAATTTTACAATTTTGTACATTTTAAAAGTACCCTAGACACTTTTTCCACTTAGTAACCAAACCAGACTCTTTTGAATAAACGGAACTTCGTTACTAAGGACAATATCTTGACATGTTACACAAAGCATCAACACAGTCCAGTATCAGGAGAATTCTTGCAGAGATGTATAAAGTACTAGAGACCCAGACTTGAGTAAAAGTACAAGTGCTCTATCAAAAAAGTGACTTGAGTAGAAGTTTTGCAGAAAAACACCACAGTTTATTTACTATGACTTCCTATGGGTTGTGTTCACATCTGTGCATTTTCAACCTGTGTGTTTTTGGTTCTATAGACTTCAATGGACACCCATGAGGAAAATATAGCATAGTTTCACATGCATTCAGCTTGCATTTAGAATCAATTTCAATAGCTAGTACATTTTGATTAGTTTGTCATGCTTTTAAATTCCATCCGACTTCCTAAGTGCTTTGACCTCCTCCTGACCTGCATCAAACTGCTTTTGCATTCCTACGGTCTGCTATGGGGAGAAAAACAGCTTTGACGGAAGCAAAAAGATCATGCCTGGATCAACTAACCCTCAGCCCTAACAACAGTAGGAATAGTTGTAAAGCATCTGGTCTTCCAACTGGTGATCACTGTGAAATAAAAATGATTAGCTCACAAAGTAGTTTTGCCTAAATGCTACTTTGTCATAAAAAATCTATTTGACTTCAGCTGCATCTGCAAGTGGCAGCGTAAAACTGTCCATTATGGTGTGCCCAAGCACAGGGTAAAGATTTTCAAATGGATTTTGCCTGTTATTGTTCAAAAAACTTGGCTAAGCCATAAGCTGGATAATGTTTTAAAAGGAAAGCTGTGAAAATCATTAAACATAATCAATTGAAAAGCCCAATAAACAAACCTTTAAAAATAGCTGAATCAAACAAGCATTGCAAAAAAACCTCACCCAGTGCTATGATTAAATAGAGGCATAATGATGACACAAGAGACAGATAGAGCAGTGGTTATAAATTGGAGTAGAGTGATAACACAAGAGACTAGTAGAGCCATTTAACTTTTGAAATTACATGCAGTGACTTCATGTGGGTACAGAATTTTCCTTTCAGCACGTTTGCTGTTAGAATAACATAGTACAGTTTAACAAATAGGTTAATGTATATATATATATATATATATATATATGTTAATATATATATATATATATATATATAAATATATATGTTAATATATATACACATACACAGTGTTGGGGGTAACTAGTTACAAAGTAACTAATTACAGTAACTACATTACTTTTTTTGTTAACGAAGTAATGTAACTAGTTACAATACTAATATTGGTAACTACACTACTTTTACTAGGCTATAGGAAGTAACTACACTACTTTACTAGGCAATAGGAACGCGTTTTCCTGCGTTACCCAAGCCGTGCAAAACAATCGTTATTTGGAAGAATAGAGAGGGATGAAGTTTATGACTTTTTGTTGCACTTTATGTTTTATTCTGTTTTTTCAGGTTTTGATCTCATGTTTCCCAAAGCTTGTGTTTATACAATAAACTCTATGCAGAAAGAGTGTCATGTATCTTCTTCTACACGGTCAATTAAGAAAGAGGAAAGTAAAGTAATAAGTTGTGAAGTTACTTTTCAAATGCAGTAACTAGTAAAGTAATCTCATTACAATTTACAGAAGTAACTAGTAACTAGTTAAATTTTTTGAGTAACTACCCCAACACTGTATATATACATAAAAATGATAACCCAACCTATAAATAGGTTGGGTTATAATTTTTCTGAATGCTGTCAAACTAACTTATTTGTACTTCCTTTCACCAGTTTTATGATCGACACAGCTCTGTCTCACCACTTGGTAGGTGGCACCACAACCTCCTATAAAGTTCAGCCTTTCAAAAAAAAAAAAAACATGAAAGTTTTATTTGGTCGTACTTAGTATGCAAGCTTGAGCAACCAAGAAACTTCAGAATGCATGTTTTCCATTATAAATAACTTATCACCTGTGGTATATACAGTACTTATCACTTATTCTAACCCATAAACTCCCCCTAAACCAAAAACCTGGACCTTAAAGCAGAAGTGAACCCCCTTGTTTTTACTGCAATGCAATCAGGGTGCATATATAGTGACAAATTTGCCTCTTTTTTATTTTGTCAAGTGCTGCAGCAAGGGTTAAAAAAAGTATTGCTAGAAGATACAGATTGCCCGGGGCTTTCACTCACAAGAAGTGGCCAGACTTTTCTGTGGTCAGTGTTTAAGATCAATGTTGATCTTGCTTCCTGAAAAGTGGTGCTGATTAGAACACTGTTCAGGGGGTGATATAGAGAGCCGGGCTGCTGTTGTGTGAGAGGCATATCCATTTGTGTGAGGATCTGAAAAAAGAATTGTTGCTCTACATAAAGATGGCCTAGGCTATAAGAAGATTGCCAAGACCCTGAAACTGAGCTGCAGCATGGTGGCCAAGACCATACAGCGGTTTAACAGGACAGGTTCCACTCAGAACAGGCCTTAAAATGGTCGACCAAAGAAGTTGAGTGCACATGCTCAGCATCATATCCAGAGGTTGTCTTTGGGAAATAGACAGAGGAGTGCTGCCAGCATTGCTGCAGAGGTTGAAGGGGTGGGAGGTCATCCTGTCAGTGCTCAGATCATATGCTTAAAACTGCATCAAATTGGTCTGCATGGCTGTCGCCCCAGAGGGAAGCCTTTTCTAAAGATGATGCACAAGAAAGCCCGCAAACAGTCTGCTGAAGACAAGCAGACTAAGGACATGGATTACTGGAACCATGTTCTGTGGTCTGACAAGACCAAGATGAACTTCTTTGGTTTAGATGGTGTCAAGCGTGTGTGATGGCAACCAGGTGAGGAGTACAAAGACAAGTGTGTCTTGCCTCCAGTCAAGTATGGTGGTGGGAGTGTCATGGTCTGGGGCTGCTGGGTGGCTACAGTTCATTGAGGGAACCATGAATGCCAACATGTACTGTGACATACTGAAGCAGAGCATGATCCCCTCCATTCGGAGACTGGACCCCAAGGCAGAATTCCAACAGGATAACGACCCTAAACACACCTCCAAGAAAACCACTGCCTTGCTAAAGAAGCTGATGGTAAAGGTCGATGGAATGGCCAAGCATGTCTCCAGACCTAAACCCTATTGAGCATCTGTGGGGCATCCTCAAATGAAAAGGTGGAGGAGCGCAAGGTCTCCAACATCCACCAGCTCTTTGATGTCGCCATGGAGGAGTGGAAGAGGACTCCAGTGGCAACCTGTGAAGTTCTAAGTGAACTCTATGCCCAAAAGGGTTAAGGCAGTGCTGCAAAATAACAGTGGCCACACAAAATATTGATACATTAGGCCCAATTTGGACATTTTCACTTAGGGGTGTATTCACTTTTGTTGCCAGCAGTTTAGACATTAATGACTGAGTGTTGAGTTATTTTGAGGGGACAGCAAATTTACACTGTTATACAAGCTGTACACTCACTACTTTACATTGTAGCAAAGTGTCATTTCTTCAGTGTTATCACATTAAAAGATATAACAAAATGTTTACAAAAATGTGAGGAGTGTACTCACTTTTGTGAGATGCTGTATATACATACACTATATTGTGAAAAAGTATTGGGACACCTGCCTTTACAAGCACATTAACTTTAATGGCATCCCAGTCTTAGCGTAGGGTTCAATATTGAGTTGACCAACCCTATGCAGCTATAAAACAGCTTTAAGGCTCGGTTCACACTTGTGCGATGCGGCAACGCTGCGAATATGCAGCGTGTTCCCGCATCGCATCCGCACATCTGGCAGTTCACACTGTCATATGCGATACGCAGGGGGTGTCAATTAAAAGTTAACGACACCCCCAGTTGCGATCGCATATCGCACTGCGATCTGCAAATTCGCACAGAATCGGATCGCACAAGTGTGAACCACTATGCGATCCGATTCGGATGCGGCTCAAAAAAAGCCTCATGTGCGAGTTCGCTGCAAAGTGTATGGCTGAACTCGCATCCGCACATGAGATCGCATGTAATGAAGGAGCAGTGCGCTCCGAATTACATGCGATCTCGCAAACCGCACAAGTGTGAACCGGCACTCACTCTTCTGGGAAGGCTGTCCACAAGGTTTAGGAGTGTGTCTATGGAAATGTTTGATCATTCTTACAGAAGTGCATTTGCGAGGTCAGGCACTGATGTTGACGAGAAGGCCTGGCTTGCAGTCTCTGCTCTAATTCATCCCAAAGGTGTTCTATCGGGTTGAGATAAGAACTCTGTGAAGGCCAGTCAAGTTCTTCCACCCCAAACTCGCTCATCCATGTCTTTATGGTTCCTGCTTTATGCACTGGTGCGCAGTTATGTTAGAACATGAGGGGCCATCCCCAAACTGTTCCCACAAAGTTGGGAACATGAAATTGTCCAAAATGTCTTGGTATGCTAACGCCTTAAGAGTTCCCTGCACTGGAACTAAGGGGCCAAGCCCAACCCCTGAAAAGCAACCCCACACCATAATCCCTCCTCCATCAAATGATTTGGACCAGTGCATAAAGCAAGGTCCATAAACACATGGAGGGGTGAGTTTGGGGTGGAGGAACTTGACTGGCCTTCACAGAGTCCTGACCCCCACCTGATAGAACACCTTTGGGATCAATTAGGGTGGAGATTGCGAGCCAGGCCTTCTCAGCAACATCAGCGCCTGACCTTACGAATGCACTTCTAGAAGAATGGTCAAACATTCCTAAACCTTGTGGACAGCCTTCCCAGAAGAGTTGAAGATGTTATAGCTGCAAAGGGTGGGCCAACTCAATATTGAACCCTATGGACTAAGACTGGGATGCCATAAAAGTTAACGTGTATGTAAAGGCAGATGTCCCAATACTTTTGACAATAAAATGTGTGTGTACATATATATATATACATATACACACAATTTAAATTACTAGGTTGCGCCCTCATAGATCTGAGAAACAGAGGTCTGATGGCAAAAAGGCAAAGACAGACTCATTGCCCCGGTGGAGCAAGCCTTGACAGGGAAAGGAGTGAACTTATCCTTTCATTTGTTAGAGAGTGGGGAGAAGCAGAGACTGCTGCTGAAATGAGCTTCACTTTAAGTGCTTGTCAAAACGTCATTGAATAAAAAAAAATATGGCATAGGATTTCTGGATTTGATACTGACTGGTCTAATTTTTAGACAGCGCTAAATATTAAAAGGTTACTTTCAGATTTCAAGTCATGTAAGTTTCTCACACAGACATTTTTTCATTTTCAAACTGCTGGGGGTCTGTAAATAAGCCTGCTTACAGAACTGGGGATATAAACAAAGTTTTATAATATATTTACACACGTGTGATAAAAAAAACAGACTGACCAATGTTTACAAGAATGTGGAGTGTGAAGACGCTATGTGTGTACAGGTAGACTTGGGGACACAACAGATAAACAGGCTTGGTTATACAGTGACCAATCACTGTCTACGGTCTGAGAAAGGCAAACATCTCTCATCAAAGGGATCTCTATGGGAGGTTATACAGAGACATTTTGGAACTAGTTATATGCTCAAACTAGCCATATAACAAACTAATTCCATGGATTATCTATTGCAAGTCATAAGATAAAGACCTTACATTGTAAAAACATACCAACAGATCTATGCAAGGGCAAAGGACCCTATGCCTGCCAAAAGACTGCTTACAAGCCAATGGTTTATAAAGTATTTTACCTGACAAAATCACTATAATCATGGAAATATTAATATGATTTTAAATCATAATACAGTATTACTAGGTATACATGTTGAAATGGTACAACAATATGTTATCCTGGCAAGATATTCCATCGCTAGAAAAAGGGTTTTAATATGACTACAGTTTATTTATAGTCAATATTGTTAGGGAAATGTGTATTGTGACAAAACTGTTTTCAAATAATAGTTGAAAGGGTTCTAATTGTTTTGTATTTCAATTGCTATATATGGAATTCCATCTCCTGGTAAACAAAAATTTTTACTGTTAAATATTGCTACACCAGAAAGATAATGCTCATTTATTTGGTAGTTACCAGATCTCCTAAACATTCTATATATTATAGATAATATTAAATGGTCACACTTGCTATAGTGAGAAATCAAACAATCCTACAACATATTATTTTATAAGATTGTTTTAGAATAGACACCCCTTGTTCTAGAGTAACACCTAGTGGCCAAAGATGGTAATGCTTGCGTAAACACAAGTTGATTATTCAATGAACCAACCAATCAAGTATAAGAAAACACCTCCTGGGCTAGGCTTAGTAAAAAAAAAAAAATTTATGAGCGTATTGTTTGCAACTGAATATAGGACAAGTCATGTAGACAGAGAGGCACATCCATTCATCCAGACAGCATCACATATACACCCTTCATCACACATTATCTGGAGATCAGAAAAGCATCAACTGACACCTCACTGAGGAATATATATTGGACATTTTTACATTTAGCACTAGAGGTTCGTCTGGCATAAAACTCCATTAAAGTACAGGTCTCTGCCTTTATTCTCTTTTTCAGGCTGCAGATGGGTGGAAGAGCCATTGACCAGATGCTTCATGCAGGCAGTAATCCATATACTGTATGCCCACTGAGGAAATCCTTGTTCCCTTCATGAGACTTGAAATTTGTTCTGAAAACACTAGTACAGTCAATCTTTGCTCCAGCAGTTGCTTCAGACACAAGGATGTTGGAGATTGCAGCACTTTCCTGCAAACATCCCCTTTATGTCTATTTACCAGAAATAGTGATACTACGTCCATCTCCAAAGCTCAATTCTAAAGTGGTAACCAGTTTTCAGGAAAACTGGGGGCAGTCCCTCCGAGCATTCACATGAGAGTCACTGACTACACAGCAGGAAGACTTCAGTTCCTTACGCATGGCCAAATTGCTAATAGTGTTCATGCAAAGGTTAAAGGATGTGAGGAAAGTGGACAATCTTTTAATTTTGCCATCAGGATCTTAAGAGTCATTTTTTTTTTCCTTTCCTGCCCATTTATTCAGCTATTTCTATCCAATTGTGTGCTGATGTGAGGTAGGGCCAGAAAAAAGAGAAAATTGTTATCAGATACTTACCCTAATTTTCCTTTCCAGGCTTATCTTCACATCAGCACAGGACTCCCTCCCTAATGACCAGTCACAGGCTAAGTTTTCGAACACTTTAGTGGAGGAGGGGCTGTCTTATTTAGCTAGGAAGAGGTGGTCCTGTGGCCCTACTATTTAAAAGAAGTATGGGTTTCTCTTTTTCCCAAATTTATACTTACCTAGGTTAATGCATCTGTCCCCCGGCGCCTCTACACTGAGAACTGAGCGATGGACCACCACCAATCGCTCGGTTCTGATAGCTCCCTGAGCAGAGAGCTGCTAACTGTCAGTCAGCAGCTCTCCGCTCTGCCCCCTTCTCACTCATTGGAGCGCTGGGCTGTGGAGGGGCAGGGAGCGGCCGACTCAGGCTCTCAGCAGCTCGCTGAGAGGCTGAGCCAGGTGTCGGTCCAGGCACCTTGTGGATCCCGACTCTGCGGTAGTGATGACGCAGTGCCTGGACCGACATCTTTGACGTCAGCAGAGAGCAGACTTGAGACCGCACTCTACTGAAAACAGGTCACAGGAGTGCAGACCGAACTGCGCTCCTGTGATCCACTGGAGATGTACAGCCCAACGAGCTTTGGCTGTACATCTCCTTTAAGCTATCTACCAAGTTGGTCAGATCAAGCTAAAAGTTCTGACTTTAAAGAACGTCGTCTGTCTGCAGAAATTAAACCTCTTTTCCTTGAGTGTTGAGAGTACCTGCCTATCTTTTGACTTTAACTACTTTAGGACCCCCTGCCCGGAATGTACTATGGATGGCCAGGCCATACAGGCACAGCAATATACTGGTATGTCGCTGCCTGTTTCTGGGTTTAGGCCTCACTCCCCCACATGCTGAGATTGTACACAGTGGGAGTCTGTCTGCAGGTCCCGCCCAATGATTCATGGCCGGGATTTGCTGATCGACCACAAACACAGGACTCTGTACAGAGAGAAAAATCTCTTGGTTTCCCTCCAGCAAAGGGGGAAGAAACAGAGATCTTCATTAAAACACAGCACATATTACACATTGCTAGGCAAAGATGTTAACCCCTTCCCAGCCAGTGTCATTAGTTGTGGGGGGTTAGCTCAAATGGGGATAACCTTTGCTGGGAAAAAGGTAGTCCAGACAGCAGGTTATCTTAAAATCTACCTTGGAACCAGTTTTGTTTGAAAAGGTTTCATAAAAATCAAACAAACAAAACAGAAAATAAATCCTTAAGAGCCCATTCAGACTAGCGCGACACGACTTTGGGGGGGCGACCTGTGAAGTCGCGAGCACCGCGACTTCAACGCGACTTGCAGAGACTTCACATAATGGAAGTCTATGCAAGTCGCTCCGAGGTCGCTCCAAAGTAGTACAGGACCCTTTTTCTAAGTCGGGGCGACTTGTGTCGCTCCTATTAGAACGGGTCCTGTGCTAATCAATGGACTGCGACCGAGCGCGTCGCCTGACAAGTCGCCTGACAAGTCGCGCTAATGTGAATGGGCTCTTACATCCAGACACTAACTAAACATTTCAGGTTCCTCACAGGTGAAGGGCTTTTCCCAGTCTCCCACAACAACAAAGATAATGCAAACTTTTTGTAAAGAATAAATAGGAAATGATCTGAAGCATCACAGCAACCATCTCCATCCCTAATATTGTATACAAAAAGGGGGCATGGGGATAGCGGGACATTAAATGAGGTAGGTTGCTGTTACAAATCTCCAAATGGAAATAAAGTAGTTTCAATATATTCATTTATTTTTTGCTGCACGGTAAAAATAAATCCTGCAGCAATAGTCCGTAAATAAAATAAATAAAATCTACATATTTATAGTACAAATACAGACAATCCAGGTATGGACATATAAAAGATAAGGAATTGTTTTGCTAGGCATATAACCATAATAAATAGATATATAATAGCAGATAAAAATATCATACAACGGCTTATATATATATCATCAAATACATAGCAGGGATACATTCAATGCAAACTTTTTCCTTTCTCTCACAAAGCAAACTCCACATCAGTAGCTCTCTCAGGTATGGCTTCCTGAGTCCCAGGCCAAAAAGCAATCTCTTGCTCCAGTCCTGCTTTATTTATTCCACCTGCTGGTGGTCGAGAGTAGACCTTAAAATCTGATCCGGAACCAACCCTGCCAAGGCGGCTTGTAAAACCTGGACTGGATTCCACCTTATTTCCCTGCAAATGAATGCATGAGAGGTGAAACATAACATCCATCATTCATCCCACCTTTCTTAACGCCATATACTGCCCCCCGCTTAAGTCCCTGTAGCTGAGCAACTGTCCCAACTAAACAATGGATATGGGACAGAGCATCTGCATTATTCTAACGTTTCCTGGCTCTGTGCTCTACAGTAAACTGTTTGCTGATCACTGCCATTTGTAGTAAAAAAAAAAAAAAATGTAAGCATTTATACCATAGTTTATACATTTTCACACAAACCAATATACACTTATTGGGATTTTTTTTTTTTTCTAATCCAAAGACATGTAGCAGAAAGTTTTGCTAAAATTTATGAAGAAATTTGATTTTTTTAAATGTTTTTTATTCAATACGTTTTATGGCAGAAAGTAAAAAATATAGTTATTTTCAATATGTTCATTTTTATAATAAAAAATAGAAAACCCAGTGGTGATGAAATATTACCAAAAGAAAGCTCTATTGGTGTAAAAAAAAAAGTTAGATAAGCTTTATTTGGGTACAGCGCTGCATGACCGCACAATTACCAGTTAAAGTAGCACAGTGCTAAATAGAAAAATAATGCCTAGTCATAAAAGTGGCAAAAGTTTCTAGCGCCGAGGTGGCAAATTTTCAACTAGATTACTATACAGACCATTTATGGGTGATCATATTCCGGCTTAAAGCAGAACTATACAGTATCTGAGCACCAAAAATGCTATTTAATTTGTTTTTATTATGCAAGGCAAACTCCTCCATCCATCCACTTTTTCATGCTTTATTTTGTTCAGAAATCACTTTGATACACACCCCCTAGCATTTCTGGACATAACCATCTTGAGTAAGGGCAGATGATCCATGTAGCATTTACTTCATGGAATCCATCTGTGCTTAGCTCGGGCATGCAGGCTAGAGGGTGTGCTTAGCTGAGAAAACCCCTCTTGAAGACTCCAGGGCATAGGCGTGCGCACAGGGTGTGCCGGGTGTGCCTGGGCACACCCTAATCACCTAGGGCACATTAGCATTATCGCTCTGTTTGCCAGTGAGGAGATGGGAAAGATCTCCCTCGGACCTGCTCTGCCATAAGAGAAGTGCCACACACTTCTATTTCACTTTGCCAGCAGGGAGAGTAATGTACCGGGGCCATATACATGTAGGCAAACACATGCATGTGTATTTAAACTTTGGGGTGCACACCCTAATGCAATAGGCTGCGCACACCTATGCTCCTGGGATTTATGACATCCTTTGCCTAGGCATAAAAAGCAGGAAATAACTGAAGAAATGTAAAAAAAAATTTGACTTGCCATAAAATCCATTTCCCTGATGTTCATTGACGGACATAGCTTCTGATCTTCTTAACCATTGGGTTATACTGCCCCCTACAGGAGTAGGACACTAGGCAGAAAAAAAAGACTGCCTACGCCTATGGGCAGTCCCAGAGTCCCAGGAGGTGTACTCCCCCTCTCTGCTATAGGTACTCAGTTTTGTTACAAGCAGTGTCAGAAGAATTACAACTCCACAGAGGGGTGGGAGCTGTGTCCGTCAATGATCATCAGCGAAATTGATTTTACAGTAAGTCAAAAATCTCATTTTCTCTTTCGTTCATTGACGGACACAGCTCCTGACCCTTCTTAACCATTGGGACCTCCCAAAGCAGTTTCAAACATGAGGGGTGGAAACAGCAAAAAAAAATTCCCAAAGCTAAACCGTAGTCAACAAGGTAACAAAAGTTCAACCAAAAAAACAACTAGAGCCCACATGAAAACTTTACACCCCCAAAGAGGGAACAGGCCCTCTAAACAGCAGCCTGCAAAACCTTGTGGCCAAAAGAAGCATTCGCAGATGCCAACACATAGAATTTTGTAAAAGTGTGCACTGATAACCAGGTGGCCATCTTGCAAACCTGCATCACTACGCCTGATGATGGAAGGCCCAAGTGCACCTTGACAGGGAAAGGAGGAACCTGACCCTTGATGGAATAGGCCTGATTCACCATCTGTCTGATCCATCTGGAAATGGTCACAGAAGAATTGGCCAGTCCTTTCCGAGGCCCATCCGTGAGCACAAATAGTGAGTCTGACTTCCTAAAAGACTCAGTAGCTGCCAGGTGCACCCGGATTGCCTGAACCACATCCAAGGCATGTAACGCCACTTCTCTAGGATGGTTTTCAGCCTGGGACACAGGGAAGGCAACACAATGTCTTCATTCAAAGGAAATCAGAGACAATCTGTGGAAGGAATGACAGACAAGGGCAAAGAACCACCTTATCTCTGTTGAGCACCAAATAAGGTGAGCGACAAGATAACGTCGCCAGTTCCGACACCCTGCACGCAGAAGTGATTGCCACCAAAAAGGCCACCTTCTGGGACAGTGTAAGCAGGGAAATCTGAAAATTTTCAAAGGGAGGCTTCTGAAAAACTGAGAGCACCAAGTTGAGGTCCTAAAGTGGCAATGGAGACCGCACTGGAGGAGCCAAGTGTCGAACCCCCTGAAGAAAGGTATGCACCAGGGAATGCGTGGTCAAAGGTCATTGAAAGAAGACCACCAAGGCCAACAACCGGCCCTTCATGGTACTCAAAGCCAGTTTTTGCTCAATCCCCTGTTGAAGGAAGGTCAAGACCCGAGCCACAGAGAAAATGCGAGGGTGAACCCCAAGAGACTTACACCACGAAATGTAAGTTTTTCACATACAATGATAAATCTTCCTAGAGGTAGACTTCCTGGCTTTCAGCAGCGTTGGAATCACTGACTCAGACAAACCTTTAGCACCTTGGTTTCAACAGCCAAGCCGTCAAAGCCAGCGACTGTAAAATAGGTTGGAAGATCAGCCCTTGGGACAGCAGATCTTCCCTGAGAGGCAGTCTCCAAGGGACGTTAGCGACCAGCTGCACCAGGTCAGAGTACCAAGACAGGCAAGGCCAGTCCGGAGCCACTAAAATGACCAGAATCACTTCTGTCTCGATTCTGCACAAGAGTTTCGGCAGAAGCTTGAGGGGGGAAGGCATAACTTGGATGATACTGGCCCCACGAGGCCACCAGCGCATCTGTGGCATCCGCCAGAGAATCCCGTGACTGTGCCACAAAGCTTTGACCCTTTCTGTTCAGCCAAAATTCCAACAGATCCACCTCAGGGGTGCCCCACCGGGGACACAACTGATGAAACACATAAGGGTGAAAGGACCACTCCCCTTAGTCGAACGCCTGCCGAATGAGATAATCCGCCTGCCAATTTTACACCCCTGGAATGTGTATGGCGGAGAGAGCCTGAACGAAGCCCAGAGCTGCCAAAACACTTCTTATGCACCCCTGGTGATTAATATAAGCCACGGCCGTGGTGTTGTCAGATTGAAATAGCACTTGACACCCCTGATAAGGATCTGTCCAGTGATCCAGGCACAGCCTGATCGCTCTGAGCTCCAGGACATTTATCGGTAGTTTGGACTCTTCCAGCGTTCATACACCCTGAACGGAGCTCCGGCCCAGGAGACCTCCCCACCCAGCCAGACTGGTATTCGTGGTGACCACTGTATACTACAAGGGGAGAAAGGATTTGCCCTGGCAAAGAGCTGGAGAGAGAAGCCACCAGACCAGGGACCGTTTTGTGTCCCTGCTCAGCCAGATCTGATAGTCAAGAGACTTCAGACATTTGTCCAAGATCTCCCTTTGCAGGGACCCTGTATGGAACTGCACAAATGGGATCGCCTCGAAGCTAGAAACCATCAGGCCCAGCACCCGCATGTAAGTCTGGAGGGATGACTATCTGCTGGACAGTAGAAGATGAATTGCAGCATGCAGTTTCTGGAGTTGGTCCAGAGGAAGGAACACATTGGTTAGAGCCGAGTCCAGAGTCAGACCCACATAGTCCAGCTTTGTGGAAGGAACCAGAGAAGACTTCTGATAATTCATAAGCCAGCTGAACTCCCCCAGAGTCTATATAGTGATAGCCACAATGTCCACCAGAGCAGCAGATGGTCCACACACAGAAGAAGGTCTTCCAGGTAGCCCAATTCTGCAATCCTCTGCTGATGTAACAGCACCGGGAGCCATTACTTTTGTGAAGCCTTGAGGAGTGGAGGCGAGACCAAAGGATAATGGCACAAACTGATAATGCTCCTCTCCCACGGCAATTGAAGGAATCGCTGGTGACCGACCCATATTAGAATGTGAAGGTAAGCATCATTGATGTTGATAGAGGCAAGGAATTCCCCCTGATACAGGTATGCCACCACTGTACGAATGGACTCCCTTCTGAACTTCTATATCCGCACAAAGCAATTCAGTGCCTTGAGGTCCAGGGTAGGACACACCTTGCCCTCTTTCTTGGGGACTGTAAAAAGGTTTGAATAAAACCCCTGAAAACGTTTCAAGGTCGGAACTGGGACAATCACCCCTTGAAGAACCAGGTCTTGCTCCTCCCCAAAGACAGCATGTAAACGGTCCAGGGACAGGCTCACATTGGAATGAAGAACCTTTCCGGAGGGTAAGAGTGAAACTTGATCTTGTAGCCGGACCATATGACTTTGTGGACCAACTTGTCTTGCACCAAGGAAGTCCATGGGTCCAGGAAACAGCAAAGACATCCCCCCACCCCAGGTATGGGTAAGGGCACACCTTTATGGTGAAGGAGCCTTGTCCACGGGTCTGGCGAATCCCGCTCTCGACTTGCCAGACCAAGGTCACTTGGATCCTCCCGAGGAGGCTTTGAAAGGCATTGATCCCTTGTCGACCGACGCTGAAGGATGAAACACGCCTAAGGACCACTGCCAAAAAAAAGACAGTCTGGCAATCAGGGGAGCCACATCCAAAGAGGCATCACAGATAAACTGCAGCCCCTGAACCAATTAGTCGCCAGCTCAGCAAAGGCAGGGGGGTACCTGCTCTCCCTCCAAGTCACGCCGTAAAATTTTAGCCCACTTGGTCAGAGTTTGCGACACCAGGGCAATGGTGAATACTGGCCCAAGTGCTGAACAAGCAACCATGAACATATTGTGGGCCATAGCTTCCACCTTCCAGTCAGCCGGATCCTTAAAGACCGGAGACTCTTCAATTAGAATCATGGTTGCCTTGTTCAACCTGGAAACCGGGGGGTCCACCACCAGTGGAACAGTCCACTATTTAAGAAGGGACTCCTCAAAGGGGTACCATATTGCAAATTGCTTAGGGACCCCAGGGGGACGTTTTGGAGGTCCCCACTCTTTTGCGACAATCCAGTCAAAATAGGAAGGGAAGGGAAACACCTTCACTACTCTAGACGGCTAGTGAGTGCCAAAAGGGAACCGGTGCCTCCGTTACAGCTTCAGCGTCATCCTCCATTTTTAAAATATCATGCACAGACACAATCAGTGCGTCCACCAGCGCCTTTTCGTGCGCAGCTACAGGAGTGGAGGAATCATCCTCACTATCTGAGAAGTCAGGGCGCGTGGTCGCGGACCCCGCAGGGTGAGCCGTGACCGAATCAGATTCAGGATCTGATACAGAAGAGGCAGGGGAAGGTGGGGGGGTGTTTTTCGCTAGCCCGCCACCCAAAAGCCACTTTCACCTGGGAGACAAAGGACTCTAGAACCGCCATTAAAGCTTTAATATATGGTTTGGACCTGTAGGGCCCCACAGCCTCTGAGAGGGGGTCAGGTGGGGAAACATGCTCTAAGGACTCCATGAGCAACTAGGGGGACCCCCACAAAAAGTGCAAAACACTGCGCTGGCCACACAAACCGGTCGCTAGATGACCCACAGGGACCCAGAAGGGAGTAGGGTGCCTAATGGGAAGGAGGGGAACCCGAGGGTTCGGTCGTGCCCATGGAGGGGCCCATGTTCCACCCCAAAACCCTCCAGGGGGAGAGGGGGGACAGCTACTCACCATACCGGGAATCAGACGGGCAAAGCTCCAGACAGAACTTCCTCTCCATCGAAGTGGGGGGCTGTCGGCCAGGAGGAATCCTACGGAGCAGGCCGAAACCCGTCGTATGCGACCTCGCAAGGCGTTTAAATCGCAGGCCAGCCCCCATCTGGTAGGGCTATGTCATGGCCGACCTAGCGCGGAACTGAGGTCTGCATGCGCTCACTGGCTAAAAATGGATTTTTGTAAAATCTTACCGTAAAATCCTTTTCTCTTAGCTCATCGACAGACGTAGTCCTCGGTGATACACCACCTTCGGGTTATGTTACCTCCGCAGGAGCAGGACTAGACAGGAAATTAAAAAGCTCTGGCCACACCCTAGGGGCAGTCCCAGAGGGTATATCCTCTCTCTCTCTGCCTCAGCAAATCAGTTATGTGAAAAAGCAGTGCTTAGAGAATTTAACCCAACCCAACTCCAAAACAGAGGGGCGGGGACTACGTCTGTCGATGAGCTAAGAGAAAAGGATTTTACGGTAAGATTTTACAAAAATCCATTTTTCTCTAGCGCTCATCGACAGACGTAGTCCTCGGTGATACACCACCTTCGGGACGTCCCAGAGCAGTATCACAACTGAGGGGTGGGAAAATGGAAAACAATCCCAATCTAGAAGGCCCAACCGGTGCAAACTAGAAGTTTACAATGCTCATCCTTAATGATGAGACTCAACCAAAAAAAGAGAAAACAATTTTTTTTTTTTTTTTTTCAAACAGAAAAAAACCCTCGAGGTAGACCACCGGTCTCCTCAAATTGCGGCCTGCAAAACCTTGCGGCCAAATGAGGCATCCGCCGATGCCGTCACATCAATTTTATAGAATTTTGTAAAGGTATGTACCGACGACCAGGTGGCCGCCTTACATACCTGGACCACTGACGCCTGATGGCGAAAGGCCCAGGAAGTACTGAGCGCTCGAGTGGAGTGCGCCCTAACAGGGAACGGAGGACTCTGACCCTTAATAGAATAAGCCTGTACCACCGTTTGTCTAATCCATTTGGCAATGGTCGCGGCAGATGCAGGCAAACCCTTTCTGGGGCCATCCGTGATCACAAAAAGTGAATCCGTCTTACGGAATGATTCCGTAGCTTTCAGGTATACCCTGATTGCCCGAACCACATCTAAGGAATGCAACGCATGTTCCCAATGATGCTTGGGCTGAGGACACAAGGAAGGTAGTACAATATCTTCATTCAGATGAAAATCTGAAACCACCTTGGGAAGAAAAGATGGCTTAGGATGAAGTACTACCTTATCCCTATGAATCACTAGGTATGGTGACTGGCATGATAATGCAGCCAGTTCTGACACCCTGCGAGCAGAAGTAATAGCCACCAAGAAGGCCACCTTCTGGGATAGAGTAAGCAAGGGAATCTCCCTGAAGTTTTCAAAGGGAGGTTTCTGTAGAACCGACAAAACCAAATTAAGATCCCAGGGCGGTAAGGGCGCGCGGACTGGAGGAGCCAGGTGCCGCACCCCCTGGATGAAATTCCGCACCAAGGATCTGGTAGCTAAAGGCTTCTGAAAGAAGATTGCTAATGCTGAAACTTGCAAAAAGGCCAATATTCGAGTCACCGAATAGGTACGTGGAGGAAATCCTAAAGATTCGCACCACGCAATATAAGTCTTCCATGTGTGATAATAGACTTTGCTGGAAGTCGCTTTCCTTGCTTTAATAAGGGTAGGAATGACTGAAGTAGACAAACCTCTGTCCTTCAGTACTTGGGTCTCAATGGCCAGGCCATTAAAACCAGCGACTGTAAAGCACGAAGGTAAATTGGTCCTTGAGACCACAGACACTCCCTGAGACGAAGTTCCCACGGAACGTCTGCGACTAACATGTCCAAGTCGGCCAGGCCGGCTTGAGGAGGCCAGCCTAGAATTTCTAGGACCACTGGCGCTGATTGGATCTGAACCAGGCGTCCCTAGAGGTATCTGGCCCCGACCATCCGAGAAAGTCTGGTCGTTTTCTGTTCCCACACATTTATCAGATACCTGATTGCTATCAGGAAGGGTGATCTTTTCTGGTTGAACCTCAGGGACCGAAGTCACCCGACTAGAGGCTACTTGGCCTATCTGGTCAACCAGATCCGATTCCTGTGAGGTATCGGGACTAATCTTAGGAAAAGGTAAAGGAAAAGATCTTTTCAGGGAACGGTAACTACCGCTTCCTGTGGTACTTAAATGTTGGAAGGGAAGAATCGCACCGGTAGTAGTGGTTGATGCTCGATCTAATGTCCTGAATACCGGTGAAAACGTCCCCCCACCCTGAAACCGGGTGGGGGCGCACCTTCAGGCTGTGTACTCCTTTGCTTCGGGTTTGGCTGGGTAGGTCCCCTTCTTGAACCCTCCTGGAGGAGTCTTGCCTTTCCCGCTAGTACCAGCCGGGCGCCCTTTATGGGCGGTAAAGAAAGGTCCTCGCTTGTTGCGAGGTCCCTTAGCTTTTGCAGCCTGTGGCAAAAAAGTGCTCTTGCCCCCAGTGGCATCCTTAATGATTTCATCTAGGTTGGCTCCAAATAGACGATTCCCCTGAAAGGGGAGATTGGTCAAGGTCTTTTTGGAACCTAGGTCAGCTGACCAGCATTTTAACCACAGCACACGTCTGAGGATCACTGCTAACTTAGATGCATGCCCTAATAGGGGAGTAGTGTCCAAGGCTGCGTCACAGATAAACCGTAGCCCTTGTATGATCTGTTCCATCAAATCAGATGTCTCCTGGGGAATATCTTTTCCCCTAAGATCTTGGCGTACCATTTTCGCCCATTCCGTAAGTGTCTGGGAAACTAGACCAATAACGATTACTGGTCTAAATGCTGACCCTATCAGAGAAAAGATAGTGCGGGACTCTGCTTCTATCTTTCGATCCACCGGATCCTTAAAGGACGAAGTGTCCTCCACTGGAATAACCGTGGCTTTATTCAGCCTGGAAATAGGCGGATCCACGACTAGTGGTACCGTCCATTTCTTAATGATGGATTCCTCAAACGGATAGCGTCTAGCAATACGCTTGGAAATAGTAAAGGTACGTTTAGAATGCTCCCATTCTCCTTTAATCTGATTACCAAAACATTTAGGTACAGGAAAAGCCTTCGCCGTCTTGATGGGCTTATTAGTCCCAAAAGGCCTCTCTGTTTCAGTTGCCTCTGCCGGTAAAGCCTCAAGTTTTAAGGTTTCTTGCACTGCCACAACTAGTGCGTCCACCAATGCTTCTTCCTGAATTATAGCAAGAGAAGAAGCGTCCTCCTCACTGTCTGAGGGGGCTTTACCTGGGATAACAGCCCTTGCAGAGGAACCTGCAACTGCCGTGACCATCTCTGAATCTGAGTCAGAGGTGTCAGATGGTATAGGGGTAGGCGGGGGTCGCTTCCTAGACCCCCGTCCCTGACAGGCCGCCTCCACCCGAGCCACCATAGACTCCAAAATTGCTGTAAATGACTCTATACTCTGTGCACCGGCGGGTCCCGAGGCCCCCTCGAGGGAAAAAGGTGGGGGAATATGTGTGGCAGGGTCCATAATAACTCCAGTTACTTCCTGGATAATATAATTCAAAAGTAAAGAAAAAAATTTTTTTTTTTTTTTTTTTTCTTTTCTGACCCCCAGCGCCACAAAAAGCCCCTTAGTGTTACCTGCTTAGGGATCCCTATCGATCGAGAGAGAGAGAGATAGACCCCCAGGCTCACCACTTGATGCTCAGAGTTAAACTGCAACAGCTTACAGCGCTGTCTCGACAAACAGGAAGTCTCTTGGCTGGCTGCCCAGGAAGAAAGGAGGCGGCTCCGCCCCTCTGCACGCCTTCCGGCGCCTCCCCCAAGCTCCACGAGGTGTAGGATCACCTCAAACATGGCCGCCCCCATGCTGGAGACACGAGGCTATGCCAAAATGGCGGCTTGTGCGATCCAGCAAAAAAAATGGCGGCGGCCTAAACTGAATAGCGGTGTGCTGCAGGGCACACAACACTCTCTCTGCATGGGGATATGGCGTGGTTGGCGGTACCGGCCCTGGCGGACCGCGTGGCCGTTCGGGAGGCCTGCTATTAGCTGGAGATCTGATTTGGAAGGCAGTCTACATGTCCGTGGCTTCTGACTGGTAGGTAGCTTATACTTAACCCATAAGATTCCCAGAATGCCACAGATTACATCTTTAAAACATGTATACAATAGATTGTTAGCTCCCAAGCCAAGCCTCCTGGCTTTTGCACACATAAATCACACTCAAAGTAGGAGGATTTGTGACATGTTATAGGATAGAAAGGACTCTTTCTTACCATACAGAGAGGGGCCCGCGTTCACCACAAAACCCGTCAGGGAAAAAGGGGGAACATACTACTCACCATACCGGAACCAGGCGGGCACCAACTCCTGACAGTACCCCTCTCCACCGGGGCGGGAGGGCTGTCGACCGATACGGACGCCGTGACTCATGGTCTTTGGCGTTTCGGCGAGACGTTTAACTCGCGTGGGCAGTCCTTTAATGGGACTTTGTCGCGGCCGACCCAGCGCGGAGCTATGGCCTGCACGCGCTCGTAGGCTGAACTGGGGTGACCACCGGATCTCAACATCCAGCCCGTCGCCCAGTTCAGCTTTCTTGCTTGAAGATCTCACAGGAACACTGGAGAAAAAAGCTGTCTAAAAAATCTTTTTAAGAAAAAAATCTTGCCAGGACCTAAGATCCCAGCAAGGTGTCTAGGTCCTTACTCCTAACTAGACAGAAAATAACTGATTTGCTGAGGCAGAGAGAGAGAGGATATACCCTCTGGGACTGCCCCTAGGGTGTGGCCAGAGCTTTTTAATTTCCTGTCTAGTCCTGCTCCTGCGGAGGTAACATAACCCGAAGGTGGTGTATCACCGAGGACTACGTCTGTCGATGAGCGCTAGAGAAACTGGGTTGACCACTGGATCTAGAATATTCAGCCCGTCAACCAGTCCGGCAGTTGATTGTAGGTCTCTGAGGAAAAAAAAAAAGATAAAATAGAAAAATCCATCTAAAGGGAAAAATATTGCCAGGACCAAGGAACTAGAGTACCTATTGCAGAGAGGGGGGGAGTATTCTGACCATAGGCGTAGTCAGTCTTTTTTTTTTCTGCCTAGTGCCCTAATTCTGTAGGGGGCAGTATAACCCATTGGTTAAGAAGATCAGGAGCCATGTCCATCAATGAACGAAAGAGAAAAAAGTTTAAAGCATGTAAATATAATCGAATTTCCTATCTTTTTACTAATGCTCGCAGCATAAAGATTAAAAATAGGCAACGATGATTAAGCGGTCCTCCACCCCCCTTACTAATTTCTGCAACATCCCTACTGTGAATTGGTGTCAAATAGTGAACTGAACTTTCAAGATTCTTTCTTACCCAGGCTTTGTTTTAAGGTGATGCATAAATAAATGTCTCACGCTTTAGTCAATTAATCTTTTGATACAAGAAAGTCTTATGCTTTCTCTAGAAGCTGCACAACGGCATCGCATGCAATTGTTAGGTCTATGGAAAATTCTGGGTGGAGTTGCTTTATACTTTGTAAAAGGTTAACTTGAGAACTTAAGCAAGTACTACTTGAACTAGAAGTAGATTGCTAGCATGTCCTCTTGATCTAACTACAATGCACTAACTTGTGCTAACGCTTATCCAAATGTAGTCTTACTGCACTATTAGATTACATAATAGAAAAGAGAATAAATAGTAGAATTGATTTACCCAAGTAGTGCAGCAGCTTTTGTGCTCTGTTCTGTACAGGCCTCAAGTTGAAGAGGTCAGGGTTTTCATCAATAAACTGAGTGTCCACTGTACCATGAAGGAATTGGTCGTTGTTTAGAACATTTTGTAAGAAAGGAATATTTGTCTACAGAGAAAAAAAAAGACAGAAAAAAAATAAGTGAATAGTAGCATATACAATATTACCTACACATGCACAATAAGGTCTTTCAGAATATGTTAAAATGGCCGCTGTGCAGACGATCTCAAAGAAAAGGTATCTGTAAACTGCACAAACCTGGAAGATATCTGATTAGCTCTAATGGGCCTCTGAGAACAGTTATTTCCCCATTAAGTTACAAACAACCAAGGATATCATCCAACAGTAATAAATGTTTTGTAAGATTCAGTAAAATATAATCTAAAGGCAAAAATATGGTTTGAACGAGCAAGGATAAGAAAGGAAAAAAAAAGATAAGTCAACTGCACACAGGATGACGCCAGTGTCCCATTTCTGCGACTCCAGGGAACTGCTTACTGTATAACTCTGGTTGCTCAAAGACCTGCTAATTAGAGCCATGATGATCAGACTGGAACAAATAAAATAGCAAAAGGGGTGAATAAGAGAGGGTCTTAAGAAAAATCTGGCTTGTAATTGCTGACTGTGCTAAATAAAACATACATAATAATTAAAAATATGGTTGTTTCATGCATGTTTTTATATGTAAATTCTGGAATAGTGCCAATACCATTTCAGAATATGCTCATGTGCAATGTAGATCAAGGTGACTACCACTGAATGCTTTGAGACAATATCATGACATCTTTACTGGCATCTAACAAGTAACTAAACGATTAAATTGGTTCTAAAGGACGAGGGTTTTTTATCTTAATGCATTCTCTGCATAAAAGAAATGAATCTTTAGTATGAGGCTCCCCTTATTACCTGAGCCTTATCTTCATCCAGCTATGTGCACAGGAGCAGTGGCTCTCTCAGGTATCTCACTCCTCATTGGCTCAGACACAACAGCGGAAACCATTGGCTCCTGCTGTTGTCAATCACATCCAGCGAGGCAGAAGCAGCAAGTGGGACCGAGCCAAGCTCTGTGTGTCAATGGACACACAAAGCTGGCCCTAAAACGAGTCCTCAAAAGTGACCCCAGAAATATATACCTGGAAAATATAAGCCAGTCAGTTTAACATCAATAGTATGTAAGCTATTGGAGGTAATGGTAAGGGACTTTATCCAGGATTTTGCTGATGAAAATCGTATCGTTAGTAGTATACAGCACAGATTAATGAAAAATCGTTCTTGCCAGATTAACATTTGACGAGCAAGGGAGCTGTCATCTATATAAAAAAAAAGGCCTGTGGACATGGTGTACCTGAATTTTGCAAAAGCATTCAATACAGTTCCCCATAAATACTTCAATTAGAAGCTGAGGACATTTGGCATGGACTTTAGAGCACGTACCTTGGTTATGGAGGCACATCCATAGGGTGATGGATAAATAGCCTGTACTCAGAATGCTCTGCAGTGGTAAGCAGGGTCCCCCAAGACTCTGTCCTGGCCCAATTATGTTTAATTTATCCACAAATGATTTAGAGGTTGGCATAAATAGCTCAAACTCAATGTCTGCTGATGATACAAAGCTAAGCAGGGCAATAACTTCACAACAGGATATATAAACTTTACACAAAACCTCAATAAAAGTGAGGTTTAATGTTGAAAAATGTAATGCACTTGGGGGGCTAAAAATATGAATACGAGTTACTCGCTAGAGGGAGATAAAATAATCCAGGGGTTCTAGCAGATCACCGGCATGCAATACCAAGCTGCACAAGCGCAAAACAGACAAAATATCAGCATGCATTAAAAAGGTTATTTACTCAAGAGATAAAACTATAATTCTACCACTTTACAAAAACTCTAGTCTGGCCACATCTTTAGTATGCCATCTGGGTATTGTCACCAGTTCACAGGAAAAATGTGCTGGAACTGAAGAGAGTCCAGGGAAGGGCAACAAAGCTAATAGGAGGACCTAAGTTATGAGGAACGCACTACATGTAAAAAAAAAAAAAACATATTCTCCCTGCAGAAGAGACGCTTGAGAGGGGATATGAAGGCTCAATTTACACTGTTCCATGTGCATGCAACACACGTGGTAACTCACACATTTGGACATGAATGGGCCCAACATGCAAGAGTTTTACTGAATCAAAATTGACAAGCAGTCATAGTCCATAAAACACCACCCTAACCATATAATGCATTTAACATTAAAATATTTGTACTAGTACCCAAAGACAATGTCACAATGACAATGCAATGGCTTGGGAAACCCTTAAAACATCTCCTTCAGTGGCTGGGTGAATCAATAAGTCAGCACTACATCACTACTCATAGCGTTCAACATACTGTACTAAAACTAGGCAACATAGAGGCTAGAAATTCAAGTCTGCCAGACTACACATATGGAGCCAAAAAGGGTATACAGTAGTAGTACAATACGCAGGAAGAATTTTAAAACGCTCAGATTACTGAGCGAAAAGGAGATTATTTCAGGCAAATGGAGGAAGGCAGGAAATAAAACTAGCTTGGCAAGAAGGATCCTATATTTGTTATCCTTAAAAATAATTTTGTCTCCTTCTAGCAACTGATCATAACTGTCAAGTAATCTATATCTCTTTGTCAGCGATAATGTTGCAGTTAATTTCTGCTTCTCTCTTGTGAATACATAGGCTGTTTCATTGTGGTAGAATGGCAGTACCTATGTGCTATGCATTTCATGGCATATAACATGCTTTCTGATTATTCTGGATGTGGTCTCTTCTTTGGATATTCCAAAATCATGCAGTGACAAACTATTAGTATGGAAAAATTGGATTTTTGACTTATCGTAAAATCCATTTCTCTGCTGTTTAATAGAAAATTGTTCGAAAAAGCATTCGATATGCTCGATCATTCAACTTTCTAAATGTTAGTGGGCTAATTTCTATTCTCAATATGGCAATTTTAATGCAAAAAAAGGAACCACTATGTTGGATTTTCTTTAAATGAAACAATTGACGTGTTTCAATGGGAGAATTTACAAAGGTCAACAATTCGTTACATCATTGATCGTATAATTGATCAAGGAAAATGTACTTTTATGTTGTTACTGATCGATAATATCTCGATAATTGGGCTACATCTATTGATACAATGATGGTGTTATCGCATGCATGTGCAACAGATTTTTTAAATTCCGACTTTTTTGTTTTTTTTTAATTATTTTTATTGAGTTTGCAAACACACAAGTACAAAAGAAAACACAAAAACAAGAAAACAAAAACAATTCCAACCCCCCAACCCCAGTGCAGTGTCCAAGTGTGAATATCCATAAAAAAAAGTGCGAAGGAGTATTTTCAGGAGACAGGCAGCATGGCGGTGTCTCTCCATACAGTGTCCAACTAAGGATCATGAAGCAGCCCCCCCACCACTGTACCTCTACTCAGCATCTACTTTACATAAAGTACAATAAACATTACGCCACATATTAGGTGACTACGAGCCACCCCCGAGGAGGGCCGCCGCCCTCTCTGGCGGCAGGCCACAGCCACCTCAAAGAAGGGTGGATGAGCTCTCAGTCCAACCCTGCCATACTTTCTGAAACTTCTTAACACATCCTCTATTCAGATACGTTGCTTTGTAGAAGGGTAACATCTTGTTCATAAGATATTTCCAGTACTCTACTGATGGCGCTTTAGCCTTCCTCCAATGGAGAAGAATAGCCTTACGCGCATAGAACAGAGTAAATGACAGCAAGGTCCTTTGTGGTCACAGGGGTGCCAGTTCCTCCCACCAAACCCAACATACATCCACTCGGTGACAACGGCACCTTCAAGAGTCCCAACCACCCCTTGCCAGAACCTCTGTATGAGCAAACAGTGCCAAAAAACATGCCCGAAGACCGCCAGAGCATGCCGGTGTTCCGTGAGAATTACCTACCCGTGAGAAAAACCTACCCTCGTCACTTCCGGTTCACGGCACTGTATGTAACACGAGCAGTTACATTAAAACAGCTGTGCTGCAATATGAGTCATCCCCGCTCCTGTCCCTGTCACTTCCCTCATCTCCGATAGTAAATATAAAAGCGGCGGCGGCTGTATGAAAACATAAATCACGGAGCCGACAGCCGCTTTTATATTTACTAGCCGAGAGCAGGGAAGTGACAGTGATAGGAGCGGAGATGAGTGATATTGCAGCACAGCTGTTTTAATGTAACCCCCGCGTAGGTAGGTTTTTTTCACGGACACCGTGCTCGTTTCATACTAGTGCGCATGCGCACTAGTCTGATTCTCAGCTGCTCCATTAGTTATCCGGGGCTGTGAGCATGCGCACTGCTGCGCTGCTCAGCTGTTTCTCTCAGGAAGGGACGAGAGTAGGTTTTTCTCACGGGGTAGGTAATTCTCACGTTACACAGGCACAGCCAGCACTCCACAAATCCCGAAGCATACATCAAAGCAATCCTGGCAGGCATAGAATATACCTGATGTAGAATCTTGTATTGTATAAGGCGGTCCCTGGATAACACCAAGCATTTAAAGGGCTGATCCCACATATCGTCCCAATCCTCATTCTGTAACTCTGGTACAAGGGAAACCCATCACTTTTAGTAATTGTCCTGGGGAGATTGGTAAACAACTCCTTATAAACAGTAGATAATGCTTTAGGCAGATTTTACGAGGCCAGTAACTGCTCCAGGTCAGAAGCCAGTAACAGTACTGAAGCGCCTCCAAATTTAGAGTGAAAGGCATGCCGCAGCTGCAGATAGCGAAAAAAAAATACCAGTTATGAAGTTGAAATTTGAATTTCAATTAATCAAAAGTGAGTAGCCGCCCTCCTCCCACAATATCCTTCAGCTGTTTAATACCCTTTTCCGCCCACACACCAGGGTCCGGTATAGTGACAAATTGAGGGAGATTTGGATTAAACCAGAGCGGTGCAGCAGGAGAAAGCCCACCACCCTCTGGTTGCATAAGGAGTTGAACCTGGTCCCACGCCTTAATAGTGACTTTTATGGAGTTTGTTAGCACATTACTACCCCGAGGCCCCCTAAACAGTAAATTATGAAGTCCCTCATATGAACCCACCAACGCAGCTTCTAAAACATTGGCCGCGTCTCCATCATCCCTAAGGAGCCATCTACGAGCATAAACCATCTGACCTGCTAAGAAATATTTGTGAAGGTCCAGGAGCACAAGTCCCCCCTGACGCATGGGTTCTTGCAGGACCCGCATTCCCAATCTGGGATTCGCTGAGGACCATAAAAAGTAACTAAACAGCCCCTCTATCTTTTTGAAATAGGATCTAGGGACATACACCAGTGATAAATTCCGACTGTTTTTGACAAACAATTTTCTAAATGTGTATGGCCAGCATTAGGCTCACTCATCACTCTCACAGAAAACAGATCTGCAAAGACCTGTTGGCTGAATAGGAACGGTCTTAGAGCGGGAAGCACTCCAGTAAGGGTCAAAAGACTTTTTGCTTACCATGAGCCTAGAAACAGTATTGCCACCCATAGTACAGCATGCTTGAAACCCAGGAAGGTTTTATCTTGATGCAGAGAAGGCATTAAGGAAAAAAAAAAATTGGGCATACTCTACGGTTACAAGAAATTCAAGTGTCCATGTAGCGCAACTACAATATGTAGTAACATAGGCAAAGTTATGGTGCCCTACACAAATAAGCATTGTGGTGTTACACCACAAAGACCTACGCCTGCTGTGTTAATTTCAACATGCTGCCAACACAGCACATTGCAACAAAAGTTACACTAAATTTTTAATGCAATCTACCACAATCCAATGGTATATGTGTTGCAGTATGCTGCAAAGCAGGTCTGTTAGAACCTGCTGCACCTGTAAATTAGGCTGCCTTTAAACACCTGTTCAATTGCTTGATAACACAAATTGCTAATCAGTCAATCACATGGCAGCAACTCATTGCATTTAGGAATCTAGATGTGGTGAAAATGACTTTTTGAAGTTCAAATCAGGCATCACAATGGGGAAGAAAGGGGATTTAAGTGACTTTGAATGTGGCATGGTTGTTGTTGCCAGATGGGCTGGTCTGAGTATTTAAAAAACTGCTGATCTACTGGGATTTTCACGCATGACCATCTCTAGGGCTTACAGAGAATGGTCCGAAAAAGACAAAAATATCCAGTGAGCAGCAGTTGTGAGGATGTTGTGTGGATGAAAATGCCTTGTAGTCAGAGGGAAATGGGCAGACTGGCTTGAGATAATAGAAAGGTGACAGTAACTCAAATTACCAGTCATTACAAATAAGCTATGCAGAATACCATCTCTGAATGCACAACACATCGAGCCTTGAAGCAGATGGGCTACAGTAGCAGAAGACCGCACCGGGTGCCACTCCCATCAGCTAACAACAGGAAACTGAGGCTACAATTCACACAAGCTCACCAAAATTGGACAAACGAAGATTGGAAAAATGTTGCCTGGTCTGATGAGTCTCAATTTCAGCTGAGACATTCAGATGATAGGGTCAGAATTTGGCGTAAACATAAAAGCATGGATGTATTCTGCCTTTTATCAATGGTTCAGGCTGGTGGTGGTATAATGGTGTGGGGGATATTTTCTTTGCACACTTTGGGCCCCTTGGTAGCAATTGAGCATTGTTTAAATGCCACGGTCTACCTGAGTATTGTTGCTGTCCATGTCCATCCCTTTATGACTACAGTGTACCCATCGTCTGATGGCTACTTCCAGAAGGATAATGCACCATGTCACAAAGCTCAAGTCATTTCAAACTGGTTTCTTGGACATGACAATGAGCCCACTGTACTCCAATGGCCTCAACAGTCACCTAATGTCAATCTAATAGAGCACCTATGGGATGTGGTGGAACGGGAGATTTGCATCATGGATGTGCAGCCGACAAATCTATATAATGCTATACCCGCAGTTGATCCAGAGGAAGGCGAAAAAAAACCCCAGCAAAGCATGATCCAATTTGCTACAGCAGGGGAAAAAAAATTCCTTCCTGATCCCCCGAGAGGCAATCGGATATTCCCTGGATCAACTTTACCTTAAAAAAAATTTAGTACCCATTTATATTATGTACACCTAGGAAAGAATCCAGGCCTTTTTTTTTTTTTTTTAAGCAATCTAGTGAGCTAGCCAGAGCCACCTCTGGAGGGAGTCTATTCCACATCTCTTACGGTGAAGAAACCTTTCCGTATTTGGAGATGAAATCTTTTTTCCTCTACACGTAAAGAGTGCCCCCTTGTCCTCTGTGTTGACCTTAAAGTGAAAAACTCAACACCAAGTTCACTATATGGACCCCTTATGTATTTATACATGTTGATCATAGCCCCCCTTAATCTCCTCTTCTCAAGAGAGAATAAATTCAGTTCCTCCAATCTTTTCTCATAGCTGAGGTCCTCCATGCCTCTTATCAGTTTGGTTGCCCTTCTCTGCACTTTCTCCAGTTCCCCGATATCCTTTTTAAGAACTGGTGCCCAAAACTGAACTGCATATTCCAGATGAGGTCTTACTAATGATCTGTACAGGGGCAAAATGATCTCTCTCTCTCTGGAGTCCATGCCTCTGTTAATACAGGAAAGGACTTTGCTTGCTTTGGAAACCACAGCTTGGCATTGCATGCTGTAATTAAGCTAATATCTACCAGAACACCCAGATCCTTCTCCGCTATGGATTCCCCCAGTTCTACTCAAACTAGTATGTACGATGCATGCATATTCTTAGCCCCAAAGTGCATAACTTTACATTTATCAACATTAAACCTCATTTGCCACATAGTTGCCCAATGAAACAGTGCATTGAGGTCAGCTTGTAAGTTGGAGACATCCTGTAAAGAAGTTATTCCACTGCAAAGCTTGGTGTCATCTGCAAAGACTGAAATGCTACTTTTGATCCCAGACCCTATATCATTTATAAAGATATTAAAAAGTAAGGGTCCCAACACTGAACCCTGGGGTACACCACTGATAACCTTAGACCATTCAGAGTAAGAATCATTAACCACTACTCTCTGAATTCTATCTTTTAGCCAATTTTCTATCCAATTACAAACCGATCTTCCCAAGCCTGTAGACTTTACCTTACACATTAGCCGTGTGTGGGGAACTGTGTCAAACGCTTTTGCAAAATCCAAGTATACTACATCCACAGCCACCCCTCTGTCCAAGGTTTTACTTACCTACTCATAAAAAGAAATCAGGTTTGTTTGACATGTTCTGTCTTTCATGAATCCATGCTGTCTGTTGCTTAAAATATTTTTTTCCAGCAAGAACTCATCTATGTGGTCTTTTATTAAACTCTCCAATATCTTCCCGACTGTAGAAGTTAAACTAACAGGTCTATAGTTACTTGGCAAAGACTTTGATCCCTTTTTAAATATAGGCACCAAATTGGCCCTACGCCAATCCAGTGGTACTATTCCAATCCTTAACGAGTCCCTAAAAATTTGAAACAAAGGCTTAGAAATTACAGTGCTCAATTCTTTTAGGATGTGTGGGTGCATGCCATCTGGTCCAGGCACTTTATCCACCCTTATTCTGTCTAAATATTTCTGGACCATATCACTTTTGAGCCAATGTGGATCATTTGACGCTGTGTCAATACCGTCCTCATTATGGTCATGAGCTCCCCCATGCTCCTTTCTATATACATAGCTGAAGAAAGTATTTAATAAATGTGCCTTCTCTTTTTCCCCAGTAACCCACTCCTGATTATTTTGTAAAGGGCCTACATGCTCAGATCTAACCTTTTTACTGTTAATATATTTGAAGAATTTTGTGGGGTTTGTCCTACTATCTATTGCAATCTGTCTGTCGTTCATTTTGAATTTTTGTGTCCCTGATTTCCTTTTTACATATTCTGTTATATTCTTTGTAACAATTAAACAATGATAGTGTTCCCTTATTTTTATATTTTTAAAAAGCTCTTTTCTTTTTATCTATAGCTTTTTTAACTTTTGCCGTGAGCCAAATAGGTTTTATTTTTAGCCTTTTAAACTTATTACCCATGGAAATATACTTTGCAGTGAGTTTGCATAAAGTATTTTTGAAAAATTCACATTTCTCTTCTGTGCTCATCGATGTCAATATTCCCTCCCAGTCTAAATCCTGGAGTGCAGCCCTCATCCTTAGAAAATTTGCTCTCTTAAAGTTAAGTGATTTTGTATTTCCTGTATGCGTTTTTTGCTTACAGCTAACATTAAATGAAATCATGTTATGGTCACTGCTACCCAGATGTTCTTTTATATGAACATCGTTAATAAGCTCTGCATGGTTTGAGATTACTAGGTCCAACAGAGCATCATTTCCAGTGGGGGCCTCAAACTGCACCATAAAATGGTCTTGTAATAGGTTTATACATTCTTGCCCTTTAACTGTTCCAGCAGGGCCATTACTCCAGTTAATGTCTGGGTAGTTAAAATCCCCCATTATTAACACTGTCCCAGCCCTTGCAGCCCTTTCGATCTGTGCCAAGAGCTGAGTCTCCACCTCCTCATTAATACTGGGAGGTCTATAACAAACTCCAATGATAATCTTTGTTTTACGCACACCCATGTACATTTCAACCCATACTGCTTCAGATTCAGCACACTCTCTATCAACAAGGTCATCTTTCACACGCACTTTGAGATCACTTCTCACATAGAGACAAACCACCACCACCCCTCCGTTTTACCCTGTCTTTCCGAAAGAGAGCAGAGCCAGAAATATTAACAGCCCAATCATGTGAAGAATGAAGCCAAGATTCAGCAATACCAATTAAGTCATAGTTCTCCTCGTGCACCAGAGCTTCCAACTCACCTATTTTGCTTGGCAGACTTCTGGCATTGGTGAACAAACACTTTAAATCATTGTCCCATTTTGCGCACTTATTTTGCATGTTTTTAATTTTGGTACAAATAGTACCATTTCCAATGGTTGTGGCCAGTGAGTGTAAATGGCACAGCAATGCACCACATGCGTAGAACCTGTGTGCATAAGGGGCATTGTGTCAAGTTGGCCATACATTACTCGGCTGAAAAAACTAAGACAACTTCCCCTTCCACACATTGGCTGCAGCGCTGATAGAGCGGTGATTTTCCAACAGTCCCATTCATGAAAAGTCTATTGATAGATCAAATTCTCATGAACTGGAATGGCCATTCATGGTTCGAAATTCATCTGGTTCCTGCTTAACCAGACAAATTTCAATCCATGTATGGCCAGCTTTATTGCTTGCTGAAAATAACCTTAGTTGGAGGAAAATAAATTAAAGAAGCCACTACACTTTAGGACAAGTAGGGTGCAATTTATTACATGTTTGATCTTGGCTTTAATTACTTTAATAATAAAGCACAAATAATGTACAGATCAGAAAGTATAGCCAAAGATAAGATTAAACCACATTAAACTGTCAAAAAAAAAAATCTTAATGATCCTGCCCAGAATCCAGTATGCTTCAAAATTCCTATTTTAGCTCCCTCTGCTGTACTGAAATCCCAAGTAGTGTTGTCAGTATTTTCCAGCTCTACCCTGTGCACTGTATAACAACTCCCCATCTCCAGTCTAATAGTACTCAAGGCCAGGTGCTCCTCAACCCTCCATTGGAGGAAGGTCAAGAACCGAGCCATAGAAAAAGAGCGAGGATGAACCCCAAGCGACTCACGCCACGCAATGTATGACTTCCATATACGTTGGTAGATCTTTCTAGAGGTCAATTTTCTATCTTTAACAGTGTAGGAACCACTGATCTAGAGAAACCGCTATCTTTTAGCACCTGGTTTTCAAAAGCCTTGGGACAGCAGATCTTCCCTGACAGGAAGTCTCCATAGAACATCGGCGACCAGCCATTCCAGATCGGCATACCGAGACCGGCGAGGCCAGTCTGAAGCCACTAAGATGACTGGAATCCCTTCTGCCTCGATCCTGCACAGAAGTCTTGGCAGAAGCTTGAGAAGGGGAAAGGCATAAATCAGATGATACTGACCCCACGGGGCCACCAGCACGTCTGTGGCATCCACCAGAGGGTCCAGAGACTATGCAACAAATCTTTGCATCTTCCTGTTGAGAGGAGAGGCCAACAGGTCCAACTCGGGAGTACCCAACCGGAGGCACAACTGATGAAACACCTCCGGATGAAGTGATCATTCCCCCTGGTCCAACGCCTGTCGACTGAGGTAATTCGCCTGCCAATTTTCCACCCCCAAAACATGTACAGCAGAGATAAATTTGTAAAGATAAAGTGCGCTAAACTCATATAAAATGTTCCCTGAATTAAGGAAACAAATCCTTAATTAACTATTAACTTGATTAACAAATATAGTGGTATAAAAAGATATTCAAAGTAAGTACTATACCAACAAATAGTATTACATGTGCTCTAATATATCAAATGAACATCAAAGTGAATAAAACACTCTTCAATATAATAGTGCAGAAAAAATTGGCAAAGAATATATAAAGTCCAATCCAAATAGTCCAAGTGGTATAGTGATTAAAATAAACTCCTTGGTGAAAACTCCACAGCAAATCAAAGTGCAGGTGTTCCCATCACCAACTCTGGATTGGCTCCTTACCGGAAAGATGGATAAGTAAGGGCGTAATATAGCACAAATCCAGGTATAGAAAAACCACAGTGGATCCCTGAGACCACGCTAAATGAGAGGATGTGCCTCTTACCAGAATGATTCTTGGGTGTAGGCATAAACATGCACTTCACAGGGGTGGTGGGTGTCCCTTCTATGATCCCTAGGTCTGGATATGGCTCCTCCAAGGTCCGGACTTATCTCACAGTGCCCCAGAAATAACAAAACCGCACAATGGTTTAATACCTCACCGACTGTTTTATTATTAGATAAAGGTTACACTTACACGGCTTGTATTCGGGGCAAGTAGTGCGGTAATGGAGAGAACGAAGCCGCGGCCGCCTGCAGTGCGGTCCGCGGCGATGTGTGATGACGTTGCTGCGCTCCTTTCTGACGCGTTTCCTGCCAAGAGGTCGTCTACGGAGATAGGAGAACACACACACATACACATGTACAGCAGAGATGACTGGAATGAAACGCTCTGCCCACCTTAGAATGCCGGGTAATTCACGAGCTGCCAGGGCACTTCCCTTGGTGATTGGCATAGGACATAGCCATGGCATTGTCCGATTGAATTCACACTGGGCACCCCTAAAAAATGATCCTTCCAATGATCCAGACAAAGTCTGATCGTTCGGAGCTCCAGTACATTGATCGGCAGTCTGGACTCTTCCAATGTCCAAATCCCCTGAGCAGAATCTTTTCCGAGAACACCTCTCCACCTGATAGGCTGGAATCCATGGTGACCACTGTCCAGTACAAGGGGAGAAAGGATTTGCCCTGGCGAAGTTCCAGAGAACAAAGCCACCAGATTAGGGACCCTCTCGTACCTCGGCTCAGCTGGATCAGATTGTTCAAAGACTGTGGATTCTGGTCCCATTTGATTGTGGATTGTCCCATTTGACCAGAATCTCTCTTTGCAGAGATCTCGTGTGGAACTGTGCAAACGGAACCGCCCCAAAAGGTAGACACCATGAGGCTCAGCAACCGTATGCCGTATGTACTAAGGGATGACTGTCTGCTGGACAGAAGAATTTAAATTACTTCCTGTTTCTGGAGTTTTTCCAGAGGAAGGAACACTCTGGCTAAAACCGAGTCCAGAGTCATACCCAGATAGTCCAGATTTGTGCATGGTACCACAACATACTTCTGAAGGTTCAGAATCCAAACCAAACTCCCTCGGAGTTAGCAGAGCAATCTCCAAGTTGTACACCAGAGCAGTCAGAGAGTTTACTCGAAAAAGATTGTCCCGGTACCCCAGTACCGTGATCCCAGCTGACGCAATAATGCCAGCACTGGGGCCAACACTTTTGTGAAGACCCAAGTAGCGGATGTGAGGCCACAGGGTAACGCCACAAACTGATAATGCTCCTCTCCCACGGCAAAGCGGAGGAAGCGTTGGTGACCAACACATATTGGAATGTGAAGGTAAGTGTCCTTGATGTCGATCAAAGCAAGAAGAATTGGACAGACCTTGTCCTTCTTCCTGGGGACTGTAAACAGGTTTGAATAAAACCCCTGGAAATGTACCAAAGTTGGAACCTGGACAATCACCCCTTAGCTCAGCAAGTCTTGTACTGCACCAAAGAGACCCCGTAAGCGGCCTGAGGGCGGGCACAAATTGTAGGGGAAAAACCTTTCCAGAGGGTAAGAACGAAAATCGATCTTACAGCCGGGCCGTATGACTTTGTGGACCCACTTGTCCTGTACCAGGGAGGTCCACAGGTCCAGAAACCTTCAAAGACGTCCCCCCACCCCACATACGTATGAGAGTGCCACTTCATGCTAAGGGAGCCTTGTCCGCAGGTCTGGAGAAACTCGCTCTCAGCTTGCCAGACCAGGTTCATTTGGATCCTCTGGAGGAGGCCCTGAAGGGTTTTGATCCCTTGTGTTGAGAACCTGCGGGATGAAAAAACTTCTTATAATCCGAGAAGGATGGACCACGGCTATGACGGTGCTCTTTGCCCTTAATAGCCTGCTAAAGAAAGGTAAAAAAAAGGTGTAAAAACACTGCTAGGAACATCCCCACCGTGCTGGCAGCACCACAGGTTGCCAGGCACAGAGAATCAACGGATCCTATAGCAGAGAGGGAGAGGACCCCATCAGATTCATTACCCACCGATCAGGCACCGCAGCACAAGGCTGTCTGCGCACACACATGCAGCAATGAGGAAGAGAAAGATCCAGGAGTCAGCACCAGAGGATAAGGAGGGGCTCCCACCACCAAAATTAACACCCATATATCCTTCACAGTCATGGCCGCCGCTATTAGCAATGAGAAACCACTAGAAAATGGCCGCTAAGGCTACACAAACATGGCCGCCAAATCTACGGCACACAGGCTACAAGAAAAAGGTGGCACCAAGCGGCTCCTGGGGGCCCCAAGACCTCCCGAAAACAATACCAGCAGGAAGGGGGCCCTGGCAGGAGTTCCACCAGGTACAGCCCCTCCCAAAAGCCAATCTGGAAGGGACCGATGTCCACCCCAAAACCCTCCAGACAAAACCTACTCTCCATCAAAATGGGGGGCTTTCAGCCAGGAGGAACACTGCGACTCAGGCTAAGGCCAGGTCATATGCGACCTTGCGATGTGTTTAACTTGCAGGCCAGCCCCCGTCCAGTGGAGCTATGTCGCGGCCGACCTAGCACAGAGCTGAGGTTTGGCAATGCTTGCTGGCCAGCCTGGGGTGACCACTGGATTTTAAAAACATACAGTGCATTCCAAATTTATTCGGCCCCCTTCGACCTTTTGCCACATTTCAGGCTTCAAACATAAAGATATAAAACTAATTTTTTGTGAATAATCAACAAGTGGGACACAATCATGAAGTGGAACGAAATTTATTGGAGATTTCAAACTTTTTTAACAAATAAAAAACAAGAATTGGGCATGCAAAATTATTCAGCCCCCTTAGGTTAATACTTTGTAGCGCCACCTTTTGCTGCGATTACAGCTGTAAGTCGCTTGGGGTATGTCTCTATCAGTTTTGCACATCAAGAGACTGAAATTTTTGCCCATTCCTCCTTGCAAAAGAGCTCGAGCTCAGTGAGGTTGGATGGAGAGATGAACAGCAGTTTTCATTTCTTTCCACAGATTCTCGATTGGATTCAGGTCTGGACTTTGACTTGGCCATTCTAACACCTGGATATGTTTATTTGTGAACCATTCCATTGTAGATTTTGCTTTATGTTTTGGATCATTGTCTTGTTGGAAGACAAATCTCCGTCCCAGTCTCAGGTCTTTTGCAGACTCCATTAGGTTTTCTTCCAGAATGGTCCTGTATTTGGCTCCATCCATCTTCTCATCAATTTTAACCATCTTCCCTGTCACTGCTGAAGAAAAGCAGGCCCAAACCATGATGCTGCCACCACCATGTTTGACAGTGGGGATGGTGTGTTCAGGGTGATGAGCTGTGTTGCTTTTATGCCAAACATAACGTTTTGCATTGTTGCCAAAAAGTTCGATTTTGGTTTCATCTGACCAGAGCACCTTCTTCCACATGTTTGGGGTGTCTCCCAGGTGGCTTGTAGCAAACTTTAAAGGACACTTTTTATGGATATCTTTAAGAAATCGCTTTCTTCTTGCCACTCTTCCATAAAGGCCAGATTTGTGCAGTTTACGACTGATTGTTGTCCTATGGACAGAGTCTCCCACCTCAGCTGTAGATCTCTGCAGTTCATCCAGAGTGATCATGGGCCTCTTGGCTGCATCTCTGATCAGTCTTCTCGTTGTATAAGCTGAAAGTTTAGAGGTACAGCCAGGTCTTTGTAGATTTGCAGTGGTCTGATACTCCTATCTCAATATTATCGCTTGCACAGTGCTCCTTGGGATGTTTAAAGCTTGGGAAATCTTTTTGTATCCAAATCCGGCTTTAAACTTCTCCACAACAGTATCTCGGACCTGCCTGGTGTGTTCCTTGTTGTTCATGATGCTCTCTGCGCTTTAAACGGACCTGAGACTATCACAGTGCAGGTGCATTTATACGGAGACTTGATTACACACAGGTGGATTCTATTTATCATCATTAGTCATTTAGGTCAACATTGCCCCACTTGTTGATTCTTCACAAAAAATTACAGTTTTATATCTTTATGTTTGAAGCCTGAAATGTGGCAAAAGGTCGCAAAGTTCTAGGGGGCCGAATACTTTCACAATGCACTGTATCCAGCCCATCGCCCAGTCCAGCAGTTGATTGTATATTCTCACAGGAAAAATAGAAAGATCCATTAAAAGGGGAAAAATTGCCAGGACCGAAGATCCCAGCAAGGAACTAAGTCCCTATTTCTGATTGGCAGAAAAAAACTGAGTGCCTATAGCTGAGAGTGGGAGTATACCCCCTGGGACTGCCCACAGGCATAGTCAAGCCTAAAGTCCTACTCCTGTAGGGGGCAGTATAACCCAATTGTTAAGAAGATCAGGAGCTGTGTCCATCAACGAACGATAGAGAAAATGTGTTTTATTGAAATTGTTTTTAAATAAACATTACATAGATTTCACACACCCCCAAATATTTATCCCAAACTATGAGGACTCAATCATATGTGCATACTTAAAGCCCATCCACAGGCAGAATAGTTGCTGTACCCCCACTGCATGGGTTAAACTACTCATCATTGTCTAGGGGAAGAGGAGAAAGGCGATTTACTTACCCAATCCTCCGAGAACAAGACCAGTCCGGTACCCCCCCGCTCCATCCGTCTTGAATTGTGGACTGATCCTGATGTCATTAGGCCCATAGCAGGCTCCATAGACCAGGAACAGCCCACTGTGGGACCATGGAGGAATGCAGTTTTCCAGTGGAATGTGGGACGAAGGATCGGGTGAGTATAAGCTTTCTCCCCACCCCTAGATAAAATGAGTAGCTGACCTGTGCAGTGCAAATACAGCATGAAAAAAATATTTTTTTTTTTTTTGCATAGAGTTGGGCTTTAACCACTTGCAGGCTGCAATATATCCAGATGACGGCTACAGCATGGCCGGCTAGTTCTGGGAGTCTGTCATATGATGGCCTCCAGTGCTTGCGCTTCTCATGCACCCGGAAGTGTCTGTGAGTGCTGAGTCTGCGGGACCTAGTGCATCACTGATTGGGGTAAAGGGGCCAATCACAGTGGCCCTTTCGCATGTGATCGCGCTGTCCAATGACAGAGCGATCACTTGTCAACAAACAGGGATTGTGCCCAGTTCAGCTTGCGCTGCTGCTGTGTTTCTCTCTCCTCTGTGCAGCCGCTGTGTTCCAATTGACATGAGAGGGACTGCCTGCATGCTGATGCATGGGATATCTGTGCAGCAAACATGACTCCCACATGGTGTACAATTAAGTAAGCCTGTTTGAACAGGGCCTAACGGTTAATGTTTAGTAGTAAAATCATATCTCAATTGAGATCTTCATATAATGGAATGGTAAAACTCAAAGTGAACATATCTACTATAATTTAGGAGCCCTGTACTTCTCTTATAACTCTACATTGTAACACAGGCAGGAAAAAAAAAATCACTTTTAATAAACATTACATTAGCATAACATTTAGCATAACTCCACTCTGTGGGTTAAAACTGGATGGACTTGTGTCTTTTTTTAACCAGACTAACCATGTAGCAACAAGATTAATTTAAGTGCCGGGTCACACTTATGCGATGCGGGAAGGCTGCGAATTCGCAGCCTGTTACCGCATCGCAAACGCACCCTTGGCAGTTCACACTGCCATATGCGGTACGCTGGGGGTGTCAATGAAATGTTAACGACACCCCCAGTTTGATCGCATATCGCAGTGCGATCTTTACAGTTCGCACAGGATCGGATCGCACAAGTGTGAACCACTGTGCGATCCGATCCTGATGCGGCTGAAAAAAAGGGTCATATGCGACTTTTGTGCGGGTGCAGAGCGAATTTAGCCATACAAAGTGTATGGTTGAATTTGCACCGCACAGCCGATCGCATGTAATGAAGGAGCAGTGCGCTCCGAATTACATGCTCTCGCAAGAGTGTGAACCGGCACTAAGTCACGTTGGCCATGATGCAACATAACATGATGGAAACTGTTTCACATTTGCAATCACTAAATGTCTGTACAACACAGTGTTAACTTGAACATTTGATGCAATAAACACAAATATCATCCAAATCATCTAATATCAATTATTAATGGGAATTGATGCTGATATTTTTAAATGTTTTTTATTTTTTTAATGTTTGTGTGAAGTATGTATATGTGTGTGTGTATTGTATATGTATATATATATATATATATATATATATATATATATATATATATATATATATATATATATATATATAGTATAGCTTTTTGATGCAGAAATGTACTAATTTTCTTTTTGCACAGACATTCACTTCTTTCTGTATCACTATCTTTTAAAAGATAACAGGAAAACTAACATGTGTACTAGTTTTAACTGTGTGTTAGGATTAAACAATTTAGCTGTCAAAAGTAAAAAACACCTCTATTCTTCCTAAAGGGTTAAAGAGAATTCACAGCTTAAGATACTGTGCAGGCACAGCAGTGCGGCTGGGATAAAAGCTACTTTCTTTCCCCTCCTCCTCCTGATTCTCTCCTCCCTTTCTCACTCTGCCTTCCACCCCCCCTCCAAGCTCAGGCTGTTCGCTGTATCAGGTTCTTCTCACATCTCTGCTCTTCTATGTTACATCCATTCTGCATTGTCTGATTTCAAGTGGGCTGGAAGGGGTAAACAGTACCATCCATGAAAGCTCTAAGATGATCAGAACGAAAATTTGGATATACTAGGCAATGGAGAAGAAACATTATTTACAGCTTGGCTTAAAGGGAAAAAACACCATTTTGTTCATCTTTTGAATGCCATCTTTTTTTAACTGACTAGGACATCTGCAAGACATTGGGAGCCTTGAGATCTCCCAGGAAAAATGATGTCTCTCGTACAATGGCTGTCAAATGTTTCCATGTTTTCCTCTTGCTCTGCATGGATCTTGACCTTTCATATTTCTCACTTTCCTGTCAGAATTTTAACCTTTATACCAGCTGCAGCAAAGCTATGTGGAGTTTGAGTATGGATTTCTGGCTGTGATTCTTCTTATATGTCCTTTGGAAACTATCAGATGATTTTTTAAATCCTACAAAACTGCCTACGTAGCTACAGAAACAGATGAAAATTTCCAGTCACTGGTAGAAGGAATTTAACACTTTCCTTGGTTTTCAGGTGTCATTCAATTTGTTGATTTTTTTTTTTTCCTGCCATTGATGGTAAGAGCCGAAAACCAGATATTGTTTTCTTTTTTTTTTTTCCAGCTACCAGATGGAGGAAAGTAACTCAACAATATTAATATTTCCACCAAATTAGCAGCCAACAAACGTATCTCCAAGACCCAATGGCCATAAAGCTTTGTTAAATGAGGAAAGTACATTTATACAATCTGAAAAAAGAAAGCACGAAAGAAAAGGGATTAAAACGTTCTCTAATGGGTTAAGAAAAATGAAGCGAGAGGAGTGAAATCAGCACAGAAGACGAATGTCTAGAACACAGATCTCTGTGTGGATCTTGCAAAGGCTCGTGTCTGGGGTGACAACAGGGCCTAAAACAGTTTGAGGGATAATGGGGCAGTGTGAAAGGATTGGTCCTGCACATAAGGTCCCTTATCTCTTGTGGGATCTATCTAAGGGACAAAGAGAGCGAGGACTGCAGTGAAGAGAACCAGAGAAAAATAAGTGGCCAAAAACTCCACAGACCTGCGCTCGGCTTATCTGCCCCAGGAAATGTCCTGCTTGTCACAGATTACACGTATCAAAAGTGAGAAGGGCAGCAGAGCTGTCACAACAGAGGGACACCAGTGAGGAAAGGAGGAACGCACAGGTATTAGAAAAGGAAACCCCTAAATGTGCCATAAATACAAGAAAACCATGTTTAATATGTGAGTGTTTGACAACCTGTGTTAGACAGCTTTGTGTGTAACACTGCATGCCAATAAAGGTACCCAGCAGGAATGTTTGAAATCAAAGCTACATCCCTAAGCTACGTGTGAACATAATTTATGTCATTTTATATAGTACTCATAAAAGAATAATTACATGTGGGGCTGACTGAGCATCCAGCAGAAAATGAACAAAATATGTAAAGGAAAGGAGTGCGGGATAACAGTGAGGAAACATTTCAATGAAGGGTGTTAAACAGGGAAAAACACAAATATAAATATGTGCATACACATCAGAATGCAAAATGAGAACATGGGTAAAAGAAAAAGATAGGAAACTGCCTGACAACCTCCTGCAATGACAAAGTGGTGCTAGTGAGCGACATTTTGTCAGGAAGGAGGCATCTTCTGAACTTCATCCATAGGTACATTGTGGGGAATTTCATTTGAGGGAACTCAGAGGAAGTGTTTGAAATGAAAAAGAACAAACAGCCAGGCAAGAAACACCAAATGTTAGAAAGAGTATGGGGAGGACAGGCATATTAGGGGGAAGACTTGGTGGATGGAAACACTTTTTATAGGAAATGTTGGGGGGGGGGAGGGTCTCATGTAAGATTACAGAAGAAATATGTCAGATGCTGGATAGCTTCACAATATTTGAGATTTGGAATGAATTGTAAAAATGTAGCCTCACGGAGAATACTGTGCTATAGTTCCAGGGACAAATAGAAGAACCCTGCCATGCATAAAAATGGTGGGATTTCAAGGTATTCTAGGTATCCTGTGGTAAGAAGTCATTATGTGGGTGGAGCGACAAGGTAGATGAGACTCACATAAAAGGTCTATGTGTAATGGTGGAAGAATGACTCTGCTAACAAACACTAGCTATGTGCATTTCATTCCCACCTATATTATTCACTTCAAAGTTGCCATATCCTGTGACTCATTTTATGCAACTACAGAAGGTATTAAAAATACATTGCAAATGTAACTGTGTGGAGCATCAGTAATGAGGGACATATGGCAATATGTATAAGGGGGGGGGGGATTATATTTATCTCAATTGAATATACTTAGATTACAGTTTGCTATATTGCTTTGAGGTTTTCTTGACAAAGAAATTATTTCATAATGTCTGATGTTGTCTGTACAAATATCAAGTATAATTATTAATCACCATTAGCTGCACAAAATTAGAATAAGATGGATAAAATAGTAATAAAAAGAGAAAAGTTCAGCTTAAATCTGAAAATCGAAAACAACTAAAAAACGATGCCCAATATCAAATTTAGTTCTGCTGGAATGCTCAATGACAATAATGGGCAAAAGCCTACAAGGGATTAAGGCCTTATGTCCCTGTGGGTCATGCAATACATTGGGATTGTTTTGGCCAGAGCTCTGGTAGTATAACCATTTGCAAATACAAACACTACAAAGCTTTAATACCCCAACCTTCATTTTACCATTTGGTAAAGAGCTTGCTTTGTGCTCGGTCCTTTCACTGCCAAAATATGTTAGCCTAACTGTTAATTCATGCAGTGTGGAGATCATAAGCAAGCCTTTAACAGTGAAAAGTCTGCAGGACATTGCTTTGCAGCTCCCAGCTTGGTGTCCAGCTTAGCCCAACTGGGCACTGTACTGTTCTATGTCTAGAGGAGATGCTTAGCAACCATTTGCTAAGCAACAAGGAGGCTGATAAAAGCCTGCTTTGCAGGTATGAAGGAGGGAGAAGGAGGAAAACAGTAGCTTACATTCAACAATAATTATGTTTCGCTCTGTTTAAAACACTATGGTTCAGAAAGAAGAGAACCAGTATATTTGGGTATTTATACATTACAATTAACATTTGCATATCCTATATTACTGAACACACTTGTCCATCTATGGTATATGGGATTATTACAGCCTTATCACTAAAAGGCAATGCCAAATCCTTAAAAATACTGCAAGAAAACTATAGGATGAAACGGTGTATGTGGTTTTTTACTACAATTATCTAATATCTGCTAAAACAGTTCAAGGTGAAGAAATATGTAAAAAAGAAAAATACAACCTCTAAGAACACTGCTTTCAAAGACAAGGTGTTTTACATTTCATAGGTATTCAAAGCTACATACACACTTAGTGGATCTTACAAAGTTGATTTAACTCACACTAAACCTTTTGGCTGGACCCAGGTAGTGTCACAGGATGTTTCTGAACAAATTGCCTTTGCCAGTGTGACTAGAGCTGTAGTCAAGCAAATCAACAGTAGCACTGGTTTTTATTTAAAAACAGCATTGGAAGCAGACCCAAGATACATGTAACAAAAGCATGCCGTAATGATATAAGAATTTATTTGGTTTGTAAACTGAAATGCTGAGTGGATTTTGTTACACGCCCTTGATGTTAGCAAATATGGCCTCACTCCATGTCTGAGATGGACTATTACCTGGCCATTAAAGGTAAGAGGCCATCAAATGTCATTATTGAAACCTTTTGGCATACTTAAGTTTGTAAAAGAGAAGCTTACAACATGTGGAAAAAGTTCTACTGATTGCACTGGGCTTTGTAACCAGTATGAATAGAACTTCCACCTCAGGAAGCAGCACAAAAAAAGAGCCAACCTGACCAGTCAAGCATATTTACTCTGAAACATCTAAAGTTGTATATATATTTGATTTGCTGCATTAGTGTAACCTTGCATAGTTATCTGCATGTTGATCAATATGCACCTCCAAACCAATAAAATTGATACACTGGTTGTTGAGGTAGATGTTAACTCTGAAAAGAATAAAACATGTTTACAGCGACCTTCATATATGCATTCCTATCTCAATAATTGTGAAGGCACATCTTCCTCATATTGATTAGTGAGGGATACACCTCTGCTTTATGTATTCTGAGAGAATGTAACTGCAGCCTAGGGTGTATTTGTGCTGCACTGACATGAGATGTTGAAGGTTAGAGACAGATATGGGGACAGACTGATATTAACCCTGACACTAAGCTCCTGGCAAAATTTCACTCCCGCCTGGGAGATTGTACAGATACTCAGATAAAGGGGTCACACAGCTAACTGTCAAATGGAGAAAATAATAGTGGAGAGGGGAAGGGTAAGAGAGAAGAACAGAGACAAAGATAAATCAGAAGGGAATAGCTAAAATAAGAACAACTAAAAGAAGGTGTAGGAAAGCACAGAACACAGTGTACTGAAGAACACATAGGTGCAGAATTCTGTCTGGTATGCCCTATGGTAGCTAAATTATTTTACCCTAATCCTCATAACATAATCTCATAATTATACAGCCTTTCCTTTCTTTGCTAAAATACATAAATATAAGATCAAGTTCATTTAGTTTAAGATTTAGTTGTTTTAAAGCTTACATGGCAAAAAGAGCTCTGCATATGGCAATAAGACAACTGCCAGGACCTAACAATATCTTACCGAAAGTGCAGAATAAAACAATATATTGGTACACATATTGATATGTTCATGTATGCTGCACAACTGCTTCTACCTAGTTAATAACATTGGAAAATGTATCTCTCATGAACAGCCAGGCCTTTTAGGCCTGGTCATCAGCACACAAGGCTATGCTAAAACTAATAATGTATGGACACTTTTATAATTTATCTAAACAATCTGATTTTACTAATTCTTGATATCCAAAAATGTTTTACTAAATTATTTTTTGTGGTACCAATCCACTGGAGGTATTTAGTTATTAATTTGTATAAAATGCAAAACTATTTATATAGTATATTATATTCATTACTAACAAAGAACGTATCTGATGTAGCGCATATGCATTAGTCAACAAGCTCGTTCATGTATGCAAGCAGGTTATAGATCTTGTCCATTTTTAAATGCCTGCTATTTGTTACAATTACTAGAAGTAAAACAAGATTATACAGATTGCATAAAAATGAATTATGTATTTCTTCTAGAGACTTCACCTTGAACTCATTACATTTAGTCACATGGAACAGATTACTTTAGGGTAATGATGACTACATTGCATTTTAAACTTACGTCATAGCACTGGCTAACTTAACTGAAAACTGTACTAAGATCAATGGTCCAAAGCTGCATCTGTACCCTGGCGCCACTACACTGAGAACCGAGCGATCGAACACCGCTGATCGGTCCGTTCTCACAGCTCCCTGAGCAGAGAGCTGCTGTCAGTCAGCAGCTCTCTGCTCTGCCCCCTCCTCGCTCATTGGAGCACTGGGCTGTGGAGGGGAGGGGATCAGCCGGCTCAACCTCTCAGTGGCTCTCTGAGAGGCTGAACATGATGTCAGTCCAGGCACCTGGTGGATCCCGACTTCCATCGTCGTGATGCCACGGTGCCTGGACTGATGTCAGCAGAGAGCGGTCTTCAGCCCGCTCTCTGCTGAAAATGGGTCACAGGAGTGCAGAACACACTGCACTCCTGTGATCCATAGGAGATGTACAGCCAAACAAGCTTTGGCTGTACATCTTCTTTAAATATTCCGATAGCTAGATCTCCTGGCTATAATTTCAAACTCTATTCTTGTCCATCAGTGTTCTAGAATCACCTATTGCATTTTATCAAAATATAAAAGCAGAGGGTATAAATGACAGTCACTATATTTTCCTTATTATAGGTTATATGTAGGCCATATTATGCACATTTCCCTATTTTATGTGTCTTTAAAAATGATGCAAGTACTGAAAAAATACTGGATGGCCTTGGCAAAAATGCGCTTAGTTTCTAACTTCCTGTAGTGGGCTGCTGAACTACATCTGCATATTGCCCTTGGTATCTTCATAGTTCCTACATGTTAATTATCTTAGTACTCACCCATCCTTCCCCTCATCATTTCAGCAATTTTTCCCTCTCTTCTTAGGAAGGACTGGCAATACTGCTTGGGATTTCAGTGCAGCAGTGACTGCAATGTCAGCCCACTGTAGGGAGGTAGAAACTGACTGTTTTTTTTTTGCAGGATCATCAGGTATCTTCACATGCTTCCATACTGCCAACATGTTTTTGGTCCAATTTTTTATTTAATTGTGGCCACACATACACTTAAAGTAATTTTCTTGGCAAAACGTTTTTCATTTTGAATAGAGTAAAGGAGGATTATAACCCCTGTCAGATGTTTTTGCCATCTGTGTTCCATTGGTGAGAGATATACAGTAACTTATTTTCCTGTCCCAATGCCACAACAGGAAGTGAGAGGAAAGCCCTGCACATTCATGGAATCCCTTTGGGCACCCCAGGTCACAGAACTTTTGTCCCCATTGGAAGCTTTTGTCCTCTATTACTTTTCTGTGAAAATTTTAAAGATTTGCCCTTGGGACTTTAAATGAGGTTCGACACAAACAGATTTGTAAATAAGGCCCCCTTGGTGGCCCCTTAGTGTTTTGCATTAGTACATTATCTACTATCGTTATTACATGCCACAAACTGTTTTATTTCATAGAAATTATGTATTGCATCAACCCCTGAGGAAGTGAACAGTTGTTTACGAAACGCGTCGGGTTACCAGGATGCATTTTTATACCTACCATGGATGGTTCTATGGAATACTGAACTTGACCATGAATATATAATATACTATGTATAACATCACAAATCTGTTTGATAATACGTTACTTGTCTGTGTTTACTTGCTGACATTGTATGTTCCAATAAACTTGCATTTTATATTTCATCATTGGGCGTGTCAAACCTCATTTAAAGTCCCAAGGGCAAATCTTTGCAACTTTCTATGTAATTTAGGGATTGAGGTGCCTTCACAGGGTGCATCAGGGCATATTTTAATATTCTATTACTTTTCTGGGGACAGCCCAACATTTGGGATTTTCTTTTGCTTTCAATGATAATGGTTAACAGGACAAAGAGAGATGGTGAATCTCCCTAACAGGGACACAGAAAGCAATAAAAACTGACAGGTGTTCAAATCCATCTCCACTCTGTCCAAAACTAAAAAACAAAATCCTATACTGCGGGTATAGGATTGTGTATATGGGATTGTATGGTTGCGTTTTCTTTACAGTTTTTTGTTTTTTTATTGGTTGAGCCAGATGGACTTTTTTTTTAACCTATGTAACTATGTCAAATTTGGAATTCTCCAGGTTAAAGTGCAACGAAAGGCAAACATTTTATTTTTCACGTTCTGTCCTATGGCCAAAACAGGAAGTGAGAGGAAATCCCTTCAAAGTGAGGGAATCCCAGTGTGTCACCATAGCTAGTGTCCCCATTGGGAGATTTCCCCTCTATTAGTGTTCTGATGTCAAGCCAAAATGTAGAATTTTCTTTTACCTTCACTTTCAATAACAGTAAACAGGACAAATAGAGAGAGATGGGAGAATATCCCTAAAAGGGGGCACAAAGAACGATAAAAATGGACTGATGTTCTAATCTCTCTCCACTCTATACAAAACGTAAAAAATAATAATAATAATAATATTGCTTTAGTTACACTTTACAGAATGTGTAAATTCTTGTCGAGCAGAAAAATCAATCTGATGGCAAAATGTCAAATATTTGCAAAATAGCTAGGTTTTACATTTTCAGGTGGTAATTTTTACCCTTGTCAAAATACTGTATGTCAAAAAGGAGGGGAGAAATTACTCACAAAAATGCTATCATTATATAAAATAGGATTGATCAAAATAATAGAAAAATATCAGTTTCATTATTTTGTAATAGGATGTAAAATCAGTGGGGCTTTGAGTCAGCCTTCTCACAAAATGAGTTTTTAAATACAGTATGGACTACAATATTTTTAAAGGCAGATTGAAAAAGGTGAACTTAACTGTACATCTATCATAAAGTGCTCAAGGCTAAACTCTCATCACATTCTTATCTAAACATGTCATGCCTGTAGGGCAGAGCCAAAAAAACAGCTTGAGTAGAGAAAGAAAAGACCTACATAAAAATAGCCTTTGATCCCACAAAAGAAATACACAGGATGAAAATTCAATATTATTCAGGAGGGTTCAAGGTGAGGAAGACCATTATTACAGTATATTTCCATTTTATAAGCTGTCACATAAATAAAAGACAAATATGTTAACTAGTATAATTTATCCACCTGCAATGCTATATATACAAGTGGTTTTGTATATGTGCATGCATACAGTATATTTTAACTCACATTGTTAAAGAAATTATGAATATTGTTTTCATGACAGCACATTAAACATATATTTGAAGAAAAGGTTGGTTCTAAATTATTTCTTAAGTTTGTTGTTACAAGAAATTACAAAAGGAAGCCCAGGCAAACAGCTAACTTTGTGAAAAAAATTGTTAGCAAATTTTACAAAGTTTTTAGCAAACATCAGCTCTTACTAACAATATTTATTTTTTTCTCTATTATTGTTATTTGAGCAGAAAATCATCCACTATGTTTCCAAGGGTAAAGAATCACATCCCTAGGACAGCCAGCGGTAGAAACAAACATTCCTTTAGATACTCCAAAGAGAATTGTAAGCAGACAGATTTTTAGGCAGGGATAAGATTTGTTTCCTTTTTAAGTAGTTATTCAGCTGGTTGGATAATTGACTATGATCACACAAAACTATTAAAACGGAAGTAATAAGTGAAGAGCAGCCACTGGGAGGTGTCCATACACACCTTGACTTTTTCTTTTATTGCTCAACGAACGTCAAACCCCAAGGAACTTGAAGAGTTAAACTTGACTGAATTTAGAAGCAGATAGGGCCTGTCCTGCAGCTCTCTTTGGTTCAGCTTTTTTTTTTAAAATAGTGTGGGCACAGGTTCATGTTAAAGTGGTTGTAAAACTCAGATGTGGAATATGAATAAAGCATATTCCTGTATAGTGTGTACTTGTCTTAATCCAGAGCACTAAATGTCAATTCTGTCTGCTGCTTTATTCCTCTGCTACCTGACAAGTTTTCCTGACACCAAGAGAAAAAAGGTGACAGGGGAGGGAGTCCAGCACACAGCCTGTGATTGATAGCCTCTGCTCTGTTCCTGTGTTTTTGTAAAGCTTTCCAATCAGCTCTCAGAGATCTCCTCATTGAGCTCTGGCGAGTGTAACTTCAGCTCTCAGACAAGCATATCAATTCTGCACTTTGAAGAGCTGTAGAGAAAAGCAGACTGCAGATAAACAGGTACAACTTATGTATGAGGATTTGTTTCATCTCTGTGTATCACCTGAGGATAGTCCCTTACCTGGGTATATCTAAGGGTTTACAACTACTTTAAGGTACCTAAGAATGAATTAAGGATGATTGTGGCACATATATTTCAAGCAGAAGAGTGTGCAGGAGTATGTCTTATCTAGAAAAGATATAAAAATGTATTTCCTAAATGTAAAATGTATTCATATGTCAATGGGGTTCTAACGCTAATAGATTTGATGGATCTGGATGATCTCTTGTCCATCTAATTGGTATAATGGCTAATTGGATCTAGTTGGCATCCTGGCCATCCGATCTTGGGAAAAACCTTTCCCAGTCATTGTTTTCCTCAAGATAAGGCATTTGGAATTGTCTGGCAGAGATCCTTCCTCTACACTTCATTCACATAAATATTCACTCTTGGGTAATGCAATCACACATTAATATGACAGTCTGTCAACAGGTAAGACTCTAGGTAGTCAAACTGCATAACTGATTACATTGTCAGGACGTTGGCAAGCTTAAAGTATACCTATGTCAAGACTATGGACATTGAAATATTTGCATAATCTTAGTAGCAATAAGGGAGCTTTAAAACAAGCTGTCTCTAGACTCTTTAGCTGCCTGTACTATAAAGTCATTAAATTTCAAAGATCACAACAAAATCGGATTTTTGTAAGATCTTACCGTAAAATCCTTTTCTCTTAGCTCATTGACAGACGTAGTCTTCTTGATTCACAAGAACTGGGTTATGTTGTCTCCGCAGGAGTAGGACTAGGCAGAAAGAAAAAACGTTCTGGCTCCACCCTAGGGGCAGTCCCAGAGGGTATATCCTCCCTCTCTCTGCTACAAGGCATCAGTTCTGTCACAAAGCAGCAACAGAGAATTTAACCCAACCCAACTCAATGATAGAGGGGCGGGTACTACGTCTGTCAATGAGCTAAGAGAAAAGGATTTTACGGTAAGATCTTACAAAAATCCGATTTTCTCTGTCGCTCATTGACAGACGTAGTCTTCTTGATTCACAAGAACTGGGACATCCAGAAGCAGTGCCACAAATGAGGGGTGGGATTGACAGAAATCAAAATCCAATCTAGAAGGCCCAACCGGAGCCAACCAGAAGTATCAAAGGACTCAGCGAGTAAACAGATCCTCGAGGTAGACCAACAGTCTCCTCAAACAGTGGCCTGCAGGAACCTTGCGGCCAGAAGAGGCATCTGACGATGCCATCACATAAACCTTATACAATATTGTAAAGGTATGAACCGACGACTAAACAGTCGCCTTGAAAACCTGAACCACTGACGCCTGATGGCGGAAGGTCCAGGAAACTCTAAGCGCCCGAGTAGAATGCGCTTTAACAGGGAACGGGGGATCCCGACCCTTAGATAAAATAAGCCTATACCACCGTCTGTCTGATCCATCTAAAGATGGTCGCAGCAGAACAGGCAACCCCTTCTTAGGGCCAACCACCTTAGGAAGGAAGGATGGATTCGGATAAAGAACAACCTTATCCCTATGAACCACCAGATCTGGGGAACAACAGGATAATGCAGCCAGTTCTGACACCCTGCGTGCAGAAGTGATAGCCACCAAGAAGGCCACCTTCTGGGATAAAGTAAGCAAGGGAATCTCCCTGATATTTTCAAAGGGAGGTGTCTGAAGAACCGACAGCACCAAATTAAGATCCCAGGATGGTAACGGCGCGTGCACTGGCGGAGCCAGGTGTCGCACCCCCTGTATGAAATTCCGCACCAAGGAATAAGTAGCCAAAGGCTTCTGAAAGAAGATAGCAAATGCTGAAACCAGACCCTTGATAACACTCAAGGCCAGCTTCTGCTCAACTCCCTGTTGCAGAAAAGCCAATATTCGGGCTACCGAATAAAGATGTAGATGGAACCCAAGGGATTCACACCACACAATATAAGACTTCCATGTACGATGTTAATCTTTCTGGAAGTCGCTTTCCTTGTTTTAACTAGAGTAGGAATAACTGAAGCTGACAATCCCTTGTCCTTCAGCACCTGGGTCTCAATAACCAGGCCGTTTAAAAACCAGCGATCGTAAAGCAGGATGGAAGATCGGTCCCTGAGACAGTAGATCCTCCCTGAGAGGAAGTCTCCACGGGACGTCCGCCACCAGTCTGACCAAGTCGGCGTATCAAGCTCGACGAGGCCAGTCCAGAGCTACCAGGATTACTGGAATTCCTTCCACCTCTATCCTGCGAAGAAGTCTTGGCAGTAACTAGACAGAAAAAAACTGATGCCTTGTAGCAGAGAGAGGGAGGATATACCCTCTGGGACTGCCCCTAGGTTGGAGCCAGAACGTTTTTTCTTTCTGCCTAGTCCTACTCCTGCGGAGACAACATAACCCAGTTCTTGTGAATCAAGAAGACTACGTCTGTCAATGAGCGACAGAGAAAGTCAGATTTCAGTCTGCTTCTAACAGCCCCTGTCATGTGTTTACATTAGAGGGCTGGCAGACTGCCAAGATTTTGGCGAAATAGAAAGTAAAAGGGAAAAATAGGAAAGATTTTGGAGCTTTGATTGTGAATTTTGAAGATACATTTCTCCACAAGTCTTATAGCTACAGAAGTAAATATGGGCTTTTTTAACCTATTTTACTGTTTGTTCAGAATATGTTAATACTTGAGTGTGCATAGTCTGGGCACAGGTTCACTTTATCTGTGTTTTTTTTGCCAAAAGGTGGAAAAGGATTTAACCCATATAGCTACTGTATAAATACTAATGTTGATCTGAACTGTCCACTTACCAAGTCACAGCATGCTCGATGCTTTTGAGAACCACAAATTGGTCTGGATAAACTACCAGAATGGTTTAATCAAATGAATATAAAATATACTTGTGTTTAAACTGCAAACACAGACAAATATTTTTAAAGAGATTGCGTCACAAATTACTCCAGTTTTTTGTTGGGCACTGTATTTAGCACTGCATTGTGTCTGTGTACAGATGAAAATACAGAATGCAAAAATTATGCAAAAATTACTTTTTACATACTGCATTATGCTGACCTGCCAAGTACAGAATCTGAAAGAATTTCAAATTTAAGAAAGGAAAAGAATGTTGTCGCTCTTCAATAAGCCTTATCCTTATGATGCTTTTGTTAATTTTCTTCATTGCCTGTACCTTCCTGAAAGTAAGGCACATAATTGATTTACAAGGGGTGGGTTTACAGATATGGCTTTTCTTCTTTTATATCTACAGTTTTTGATTTTTAAATTCATGTAAATTAAATGATTCCTACAAAGTAATTTTTGTATAGTAGGTATCAAAGTGTCAAGGTATACTCTTTCTCCAATCTAAATAATTCTCAGGTTTCAGAAAAACCTTCTAAAATATAGTATACCTACAACTCAGCAAATGGTAAAATTTGGCTGGTCTGTAAGTTGTATATGTAACAAAATATAACAAACATCAATTGGATAAGTGTACTACACAATGGGCCTTTAAATATACCACAAAGAATTAAATACACAAAAAATATACAAAAAAAGACATTAAAATCGACTTATTTAAATGTCATATTGTCAAAATAAAACACATCAGATTACATACTAAGTAGATGCAATATAATAGTTTCATAATGCAGGGCTGTTTCTTCAGGATTTGCACTGGCATAGAGGTTTAAACATTCAACATGTCCATTCTGAACAAACTGTAACATAAGAAGATCAAGGCTAAAACAGTCTCCTATATACCCACAAGGCGGGCTTACGCCATGGCAAGAATGTTCATATTGGTCCAATCCAGTGGACCAAAAACAGCCCCACAAAATACCAGGAAATACATCAGAATTAGTAAAGACAGGTGAAAAGTATTTCCCCTCTTCAAGGGCTCTCCACGCCACATAAAAAGAAAACCCTCCTTACTGTGTATAAATCTCCTTTAAACATGGTGCCATTTTTACTTCGTATCTAACCTGATGCCTAAATAATGGCACAAATGTTTGTGAGCAGCACAAGAGGATATCCTCTCTAACCTGAGGGTAAATAATAAAAGTTGTGCTAATGTCTGTGTATACATGAGAAAAAAAGTATATAAGAAGAGAAATAAACCTAACATATACACTGCACAAGAAAATAAATGAAATAAACCAAATAAAAAAATTACATAAAGTAAAATGATTCAATATAGTGAAAAATTAAATGGAAGGTAGTCCAAAGTGAAATTATGTGTCAGTCCCTTCCATTTATTTTATTTTTTGGACTCTTTCACTTAAATGTATTGATTTATTTCACTTTATGTAATAGTGATTATTTTACATTTTTTAAAGAGGAAGTAAACCCTCCTCTGCAACATTTACCTATACGTAAGCCTATGATAAGGCTTACCTATAGTTACTGTAAATATCTCCTAAACATATACAGTTTAGGAGATATTTACCTTACATGCAGCCAGTGACGTCACTGGCGCATGCGCTCTGAAGGAACGGCCACTGGTGCCGTTCCTTCAGAGGCCCCTGCCGTGACCGTCGGCTCCCAAACGCGTACGCGGGAGTGACGCCACCGCGGCTCCGGCCAATCAGATGGCCGGATGCGGCGATCCCGGAAGACAGGCGACTGGACATGTCGCCCGTCATACAGGGAAGCGGGCGGCACGACGGGGGCTCGTTCTAAGGTAAGTATTTCATAATGAGCTAGTATGCGATGCATACTAGCCCATTATGTGTTTCCCTTTCAGGTTGCAAAAAAAAAAAAAAATGTATGGGTTTACAACCTCTTCTTTAATTTGGTTTATTTTCTTGAGCAATTTATATATTGTTTTTTTATTTCTGGTCTTATATACTTTTTTATCATGTATTTACATTAGCGCAACACTTATAATCTATTATTTTGTGTTTTAGTGACAATATGACTTTTAAATAGGTAATAAAATAGGTTTTTATTGTCATATTTGATTCCTTCTTTGTGATACATTTAAAGTCTTATGTTGGTACACTTACCACACTGATTTTGGGGTAATTATCATATAATAATCTGATGTTACCCAAAGAAGTTTTATAACTTTATACTGTGTAAACTCACCTTTTGCTATATGAGTAACACCCATTAGCCATAACATTTTGACCACCCACCATAACCCTTTAAGGCATGGACGCCACAAAACCTCTGAAGGTGTGCTGTGGTACCTGGCACCAAGCTATCAGTAGCAGATCCTTCAAGTCCTGTAAGTTATGAGGTGGGGCCCACATGGATCAAATATGTTTTCCAGCACATCTCACAGATTCTCGACTGAATTGAGAACTGGAGAATGTGGAGACCATGTAAACATTTCAAACACGTTGTGTTCCTCAAACCATTCTTTAATTCATCAGACCAGGCTACTTTCTTCCATTTCTCCATGATTCAGTTCTAATGCTCACATGCCCATTGTAGGTACTTTTTGTGGACATGTGTCAACTTGGGCACCCTAACTGCGATGCGGCTACGCATCCCCATACGCAACAAACTACGATACACTGTGTGTTCTGATCATTTCTATTGGTACCAGTGTTAACTTATCTAACGATGTGAGATACAGTAGCTTTTCTATTGGGTTGGACTATACAGGCAAGCCTTTGCTCCCCATGTGCATCAGTGAGCCATGACCACCCATGACTCTGCCACCAGTTTTCCTTCCTTGGACCACTTTGGTTCTGACCACTGTAGACTGGGAACATCCCACTCCCACGAGAGCTAAAGTTTTGCAGGGGCTTCGACCAAGGCATCTAGCCATTCTAATGTGCTCCTTGTCAACGTTGCTCAAATCCCTATCCTTGCCCATCTTTTTTTCTGCTTTTAAACACATCTTCAGGGACAACATGTTTAACTGCTGCCTAATATATCCCACCAACTTTCAAATGCCATTGCAACAAGATAATTAATGTTATTCACTTTACCTGTCTTAATGTTATGGCTGTTCGGTGTATAAAACAATACAGTACATAAAGAATAAGGAATGTGATGTACCCAACCTATTTACTGTCTCTTACATAGTTTACAAAAATGTCTTCTGTTGTGGTCAATTAAGTGCCCCTTTACATTCAGCAGGGTAGTGCAACTTTAGTGGTTAAGTGCTCTCTCAAATTACTGGTGAGCATAGTGCTCCCTAACAGTGGTGGTCAGTAGGAGAGGGGCCCCTATACATTTAATAGTTAGTGGGGAAAAATGCCTGTTTTACTCACAGCTATGAAGTGTTAGTGGTGACTAACCTGGGAAACAAGAGGACAGGCTCAACTGTTCCCACACTATTCATTTTTCCGAGTCTATTGGTGCAAGAAATAAGCTAGCAGCGTTAGGCAATAAAACAATTGACCACTCCTTCAAGGAACCTCTAGCAACTTTCCTCAGAACCCTGGTTGGCCAAGGCTGCTGTAGAATCATAGTCATTGTCCTCAGAGCATAGATGGAGCCCTTTGAAGATCCTATTTTTATACTGACTTTAGTAAAAGTAATATTTGTTTCAGTAATTGGGGGGTGAAGGAAGCCTGTGTCGACTTTCTTTATAACCCTGAAGTTGATCTACTGTATATTTTGATCTCACATTGAGGTCAATTATTTAAAATCTACAGATGAGGTCTGGCCTCTTAATGATGCTTCCTATTCAGCAACTTTCACTTAAATTATTTTTGTGTACATAGGCATATTTAAAAATGATACAAAGATTTTGCAATATGAACACCTAAATAAATTTAGTTTTAAATAAATGAATAGGTAAAATCTACAGGCAAAGTAAAAGTGTAGGCACATTGGACACATGTAGGAATAATTCAAAATAACAAAGAGCTTAAAGAGGTAAAAAAAAAAAAATCCTGTTCCTTTAAAGCATGAAACCACATAGTGCTTACGCTGAGTCATTTGTACCTTTCTATGCTGAAAAATACCCAATTCATCCTGCCTGTTCCTGTGTCCCTCTAGGTGTGCTGACCACGGTAACCATGGCTGCTGATCCATGATATTGTGGACAGTTTATATGCCTTCGTCCCTCTGGGTTTAGAATCTCTCCCTCTGCTTCCCTGCCTGTCACTGAGCCGATCTCCAAATCTGACCCTTCCCTGTTGCCACTATTCGGTGTGGCAGTAAAGTTAGTGATCACAATCATTGCCAACCCCTCTGTTATAACAAGTTATATTCCAGAGTGTGTGTGTGTTTTTTTTTCTTTATTTCTGCAGCTAAATATCTTATTTCACATCGCCAATGTGCGGTCAGGTGACTGCCCGGCTGACGTCAGAGGGGAATCTCAGCCCCTCCCACAGTAGTCCTTAGATTAGGGAAGGAGAGTGGAAGATGGTCACAAAACTGCACATTGGCAATGTGAAATAAGGTATTTAGCTGCAGAATTAAAAAAAAAAAAAAACAACACATACACTGTGTAGTATAGCTTTTTATAACAGAGGGGCTGGCAGTAATTATGATCACTGACTTTACAACCACTTAAAATATTTTCTAAGCAGATTTTGGACAATCTTACTTTGCTTTACCCAAAAGCATGATCATAGTGTTGGGGCAATTTGGTGAAAAGATGATCATCTCAAATTGCGTTTCAGCACATGTTAAACATTGTACCATTGGTAAAAAAAAAAAAAGAAAAACAATCTAATAAGTAGGGAAAAAGTTTGTGAGAAAAAAAAATTATATTCTTTAAAAACTAGATTTACATTAAATAGATTACAATATGGCTATGACCAAAGTTTAATGCTTTCAGTCTTATGATAAATACAGTAATGTGTTTCCAAAGTATGCATTGTCATTTCTAAATAATAATGCAGTAAAAAAAAATGCAAACAACAATGTACACACTTTAGGAATTACAGAATTATGATTTCCAAAACAAATACCTTTAACATACAACCGATTAAGCAAACACACAGAGCATATTTAACAACATCCTATTATTTCTCTACAGGGTTACTACTTCATCTACCATGGAAAGGTTGGTCTGGGGTGTTCTGCTGGTAGGAAGCCTTGTGACCATTGTCCATTCTTGTCCCTTTCATTGTACCTGCCAAAACCTTTCGGAGTCGCTCAGCACGCTGTGTGCCAACAAGGGGCTGCTTTATGTCCCACCTAACATAGACCGCAGGACTGTGGAGCTACGGTTGGCTGACAACTTCATCCGAGTGGTAGCACAAGAAGATTTTCTCAACATGACAGGTTTGGTGGACCTCACGCTATCAAGAAATACCATAGATGTCATTCAACCTTATGCCTTTGGTGATCTTGAGAGCCTTAGGTCTTTGCACTTGGATGGAAACCGTTTAACATCTATTCATGAGGAAGCTTTACGAGGAATGCTGAATCTCCAGCATCTTATTATCAACAATAATCAGCTTGTAACAATTCCAGTGGCTACTTTCGATGATTTCATCCTTACTTTAGAGGACCTGGACATGTCATATAATAATTTAATTAGTGCCCCATGGGAATCTATTCAGAACATGGTGAGTTTGCATACTCTCAATCTTGACCATAATCTCATAGACTATGTAATGGAAGGGACGTTCTCTGAATTATACAAACTTTCCAGACTGGACATGACATCGAATAGGCTACACACACTACCTCCAGACGCTCTTTTTGTTCGTTCGCAAACTGGAGTAGTTAGCCCTACCCCTTATACATCCACAATAGTGCTCAATTTTGGTGGTAACCCATTTCACTGCAACTGTGAACTCTTATGGTTACGGCGGCTGGTGAGAGAGGATGATATGGAGACATGTGCTTCCCCTCCACAATTAGCAGGACGTTATTTCTGGTCTATACCAGAGGAAGAGTTCACTTGTGAACCCCCTCTTATCACTCGTCATACACATCAACTCTGGGTACTTGAAGGGCAACGGGCAACACTAAAATGCAGGGCAATTGGAGACCCAGAGCCTGTTATACATTGGGTATCCCCAGATGATAAGATCATGCCAAACTCTTCTAGGACTGCTTCTTACAGAAATGGAACCTTGGATATATTGGTCACCACAATCAGGGATGATGGAGCCTATACCTGTATAGCAATTAATGCTGCTGGAGAATCAACTGCCCAAGCTGACCTCAAAATGATTCCTTTGCCTCATCGCAACAATGGAACAATTAGTGTACTAAGACAGGACCCTGGATCATCTGACATTACTACTTCATCCAAAACAACAGCCAACACAACAGAAGAAAGAAAGACAACAGAAAACGCAGTAGTGGTAACTGATGTAACTTCTTCCTCTGCATTGATACGGTGGTACATGAACAGATCAGCCTATGTAGTATGGATGTACCAGATCCAGTACAATTGCACAGCGGATGAGACATTGGTGTACAGGTAAGGTGAACAGAAGAAAAAAATCTTCATAATGTAAATTTACTACTTATGAAAAAAAAAAAAAAAACTTTAATGGAAAGTATTTTCAATTAATTAAATAATACTACACACAAATTTAGTCATTTTGCATTTGGTGTAGTGTGAAAGTGGTATGTTGTGGATAAAAGTACATTAAACCTTTTCAGAGCGCTATTCACATAAAATTCCATGAAATTCCTTCTTCAACTTCTGCGATTTTTGCTTATGACATTGAGGTGCTTCTCCTAATTGCATTAAAAGGGAACACCCTAATAGGTAGGAAATATGGCTGCTGTGCAAATGGAAAAAACTGTTTTACCCAATGCCTGATACAGATACCCTCCACTCAAAATAAAATAAACTGCTTTGGGTGCTGTCTTGATTTACTATAACAAACATTAGCTTAACAGGTCTAACGTTTGCTTGTAGAATAGATAAATCTTTCACATGCAAAATTAAGTAATACCACTAAGTATTTTAAACTTACAGGAAAACTCCTGTATTAAACAAACAGTATGTTTCTTTCGACTCCCCTTCCCCTGATCAACCTGCAAGTAAAATGTATCAGTTTAGTCATTTTGTATTCAATAAATTCCTCTTTTGAAACCCAGTGATGTCATCAATGGGTTTGTCTGCTTGTCTCTGCTCTGAGTTTGGTGGCAGGGGCTGGCAGATGCCTGTAAATGTCAAAACACCCTGCCTCAAGTCTTCTTTCATAAATGTTTTATGAAAGAACACAATCCGTACATCCCTTTAGACATGTATGCCCCCTCCCTGCTGGCCGCTAGGTGCTTAAGACTTTAGCAGTTTAATCTGCACAAAATCACACACAAAACTCTACACCTGTACAAGGTAATAAACTGATTGCTGAACTGATGACAAGTCCAGTAATTAAGACGAATTGTCAAAACAAGCTGAAATCTTTTGATCAATAATGGTACAAGGTTACTTCTAGCAACATATCCTTTGCTAAAAAGGCTGACGGAGAATCTGCAGATGAGTAGCACATGACAAAATGATACAATATCTCAGCAACACTCCTATGGCCATGAATCAACCTCTGTGACATCTGTGCACTCCACTCCCCGGTTGCTCAACCACGAGTGCTCCATGTTTAGGGAATGTTGCCTAAACCTGCACTCTGAGACACTGTAGAAAGCTACACTAATTATGTGTATTGCAAAACTGCGTGTTTAGTGCAAACTATTTTACTCAAATAGAAACACTGAAAAACAACAGTAGAGCAAGTATATGTGGCTTGCAGACATAGAGGTTTCTAGTGATTCTTACAGTAAAGATTGTTCATACACCGCTGCATAATAAGTATGCATAAACTGCAATGGAGAAGTGACCTATGTTTGCATCAATCAATGTGTCAAATGGTTGAAAGTGGGCATCTTGACTGAAACACTGGCAGTTGTATACACAGCACAAAAGGTTAAGCATTCAGTTGAACATGTAAGTCATTGGCAAATTGGTAGTGACAGGTTTAATCATTCTTGGGTTCTACAAGCTTATTAGGTGAAGGGGCAGTTTTAGCTGAAAACTGGAAGCACATTATGGTGATATACTCTAAAAGACCCCTGGCTGCAGTATTGAAAGCTGCTTCTTCCACAGATTGTATCATAGCTATGTATAATAAATATAAAACAAATCAAAGAACACACATCATATTAATGCCTTTGCTATTTACATGTCATTCCACTGACTATATTCTTATTCATCCATTGCAGCTGACAGGTGTATTGTGATAATAGAGTTTCATTCTGCAGATTTCCATAGCCATGTATTTTACCTAACTACAAATTCTCTCTCTGAACATAAAACATCACAGAGTTCACCAATGCTTAAAGGAAAACTCCCCTCTTGATAAAATATATGATATGATATGTTACTATAGCAGGCAGGAAGAAAAGGGGAAAAAAAGAAAGAAGACAACATTCATGAGGCTTCTTGGGTCAAGCCGAAATGAGCCATGCTAAAGACTAAAAATACCTGAACATACCATAGTCGGTGACTATTTTTCAGACATGTGAAAAGAGCAGAGAAAAAGATGACTGGGGGGCCCTTATACTTCTGGAGTTTAAAGAGGTGTAAGGCAGTGTTGGTTAAGGAAAGATCACAGTGGGCTGTCCAACCCATCCAGGGCAGGGTCGGTAGATATTCTTTTATACTCTTCTGAATAAAAGAAGTCCAACCAATAGGAGCATGTTTTATTGAATTTTGTGAATGTCTGTTCAAGAGAGCTGGTTACGTTTTCCATGTGACAGATCTCTTCAACGCAGAGGAGCCAATGTCAAATCGTGGGCAGTGAGGAAGATTTCCACAAAGTTGTAAAAGAGCCAGTGGCATTGACCAAATAAATATTAATTTCTATGCCTTGAAAGGAAAATTATTAAGATGTAGAAGAAAAAAAACACTGGGTCTCCTGGTAAATGGTGGTCGATGAACTTTTGGGTTAGGCAAATCACTTGAATCCAAAAATTAGACAGGTGCAGCAGATCCACCTGCGGTCCACTACTCGGCCAGCAGGTATCTGGAGGTAAGGTAACATCTAGGGACCAGTTTGTACCCAACTTCCTGGTATCTATTACAGATGGAGGCGTGTAATGAAAAGAAAATAATTTTGTACCTGGCTTGAGTTCATTACCGAGGTCGGATACCCACTGGTCCAGGAACTTGGGTGTGTTCTATGATATTTTAGAGAGAATAAGTTTGTAGGAGAATGAGAGGGTATGAGGAAGAGGCTCTGACAACCGGCATTCCCGTTCAAACGATGTGGGGGAATGAGTTGGAGGATTTTAAAGGATCCCAAAGAGGAAAAAGAGGGGTCTGTTAACATTTGAGAGCTCGAGATCCAAGTGGAATTTCCAAGAAAGTGGAAAACAAGTTGTTTATCCTGTGAGGATAATATATGCTATACCATGTCTTGATTACCTGGATTGAAGTCAGGATGCTCCAATATAAGTAATAAAGGAGATGAGGAAGGGGCTATTTTATACTTGACACAATTATTTCTACAGTATCTCAGTGTGTGCGCAATAGTACTATAGGACTGCAGTTTTGTCTGTGAGATAGCCCAGAGAACGGAGTTCGAGAGAGGGACTGCTCCATGGATACCCATTGTTTAATCTTAGCATGTGAGCACCAACCCAGGGCACGCATGAGATGGGCGGTTCTATGATAAAGTGTATGTCAAGTAATGCCATCCCACCAGGAGCTTTAAATTTTGGCAGGTTTGGACACCCAAAGTAATTGGGTAATGATTTTAAAGAGTTGAAGAAATTTGTGCGAACATGTGCAGGGATCAATTGAAATAGCTAGAGAATAAGAAGAAAGATATTTTGCTTCACAAGGTTATGCCTGCCCATCCATTAACACTGCAAGGCCCAGAACACCAAATCAGCTCAAAATTTGGGGAACACGGGAGTGAAATTTACTTTGTACAATTTAGAGAGGTCTCTAGGTAAAAATATCCTCAAATATTTAACGTGGGATGGGCCATTGGAACTGGAAACTCTACTGGAGACCATGCAGTGTACTGCTTGGGATGGAGAGGATATGAAAATGTGATAGCTCTCCCTAATGGGCAAATTGGGGATGGCCCCTTCCTGTTGCAACATGACTGCGCACCAGTGCACAAAGCAAGGTCATTAAAGACATGGATGAGAGTTTGGGGAGGAGGAACTTGACCTGCACAGAGTCCTGACCTTAACCCCATAGATTACCTTTTGAATAAATTAGAGCGGAGACTGTGAGCCAGGCCGCCTCGTCCACTATCAGTGCTTGACCTCACAAAAGTGCTTCTGGAAGAATGGTCAAACATTTCCATAGCCACACTCCTAAACATTGTGGACAACCTTCCAAGAAGGGTTGAAGCAGTTAAAACTGCAAAGGGTGGGCTAACTAAATATTGAATTCTAAGCACTAAAATGGGGATGCCATTAAAGTTTATGTGTGTGTAAAGGTAGGCGTCACACTAGTTTTGACAATATAGTGTATGTGTAGTGGATGCTAACTTATATGGTATATGTGTGCTTTTAAAAATACAATCTGATGTTAATGAGGAAGTATTGCATCAGCCAACAGTTGGCTTGCATCAAAGATTTAAAAAAAAAAAAAAAAGTTAAGATAAGCTGACAGGAAGTTCAGAGCCTGGCCACTTTAGTACATGTTGATCTGCGGTGATGGTTTGATAAAATCAGCCAATACAGTACTTTTTTATTAGTAATTACCACAGTTTGAGAACAAACAATGACAGTAATCCCACAGCCACAGCAACCTTTAATAATACATTCTATTCCCCCCCCTCTTTCAGCTTATGCTGGATAAAAACTTTTATCCAGCAGGAAAATAGGTAGTATGGTCACTGAATACTTGAATAATAATCTAAAAGTGTTCTTTCCTAATTTATAACATTTAAATAGCAGTGTACTTGAGTATACAGCTTCTCAGTAAGGTGCAGTTGCAAGACCAGTTACATTAATAGTAAGGGTATAGATCTGGCTCTATGCTATTTACTTCCCCTATTGGATACACAGATGTTTACACATTTTGAAACAACGTATTACAGTAGCTTATTTTATTTGCAATAGAAAGTCCTAGTTCCTTGAAGCTGAGCATGGCCTTCAGGGTGTATTGGTCCTAAAAATAAGCTGCCAAAAAATGCACTTACATTCCCATTAATGAGCTCCATTTCTCTTGCTAGCATGCCCTCCCAAATTCTGCGTTCATAGTCGCCTAGCAATCCCTCAGCATTATATAATTATTTTAAAGTGTAATAACTTAAGAATAATAATAGTAATTAAGGTAACATGGTAATTTATGTATTCAGTGAGAGCATACCTATTTGGCTGGTTAGGACTTGAGCAAAAGGAAAAACTAAGGTCAAGTCGGAGCATTTATTGTAATGTAATTTCTACTAAAAGCACATTTGTCCTCACATTTGCAAGCTTGAATAATTTAGAGAATAATTAAAATTCCATTAGTGTACATATTTACAATGGGTTATTATATATTTGCGCTGTCTGTGTACACATCTTTATATAGATACAGATACAAGTAAGATACTAATAATGTTATTGCTTTGGATGCCCCAATTTCCGGCTTGATTTTATTGCATTAACACATTTGGTGAAGAGAAAAGTCTGAATACTGAAAAGTCCTATTTCATTTCAGGACAGTAGTGAAGAGTCTGCACAGAAGTAAAATGACTAAAAAAAGGAGTCATAGACTTGATTTTGCAGGAGAGGTTCAACAATGATGAGGCTCCCACCTCTATTGGTATAGTGATGACATTAAGTGATTACACCTAATGTGGGTTTGGAGCAAAAAAATAAATAAAAGTATTTTTTATATATATATATATATATATATACACACACAGTGCCTTGCGAAAGTATTCGGCCCCCTTGAACTTTGCGAACTTTTGCCACATTTCAGGCTTCAAACAAAGATATAAAACTGTAATTTTTTGTAAAGAATCAACAACAAGTGGGACACAATCATGAAATGGAACGAAATTTATTGGATATTTCAAACTTTTTTAACAATTAAAAAACTGAAAAATTGGGCGTGCAAAATTATTCAGCCCCCTTAAGTTAATACTTTGTAGCGCCACCTTTTGCTGCGATTACAGCTGTAAGTCGCTTGGGGTATGTCTCTATCAAAGAGAGACTGAAATTTTTGCCCACTCCTCCTTGCAAAACAGCTCGAGCTCAGTGAGGTTGGATGGAGAGCGTTTGTGAACAGCAGTTTTCAGTTCTTTCCACAGATTCTCGATTGGATTCAGGTCTGGACTTTGACTTGGCCATTCTAACACCTGAATATGTTTATTTGTGAACCATTCCATTGTAGATTTTGCTTTATGTCTGGATCATTGTCTTGTTGGAAGACAAATCTCCGTCCCAGTCTCAGGTCTTTTGCAGACTCCATCAGGTTTTCTTCCAGAATGGTCCTGTATTTGGCTCCATCCATCTTCCCATTAATTTTAACCATCTTCCCTGCCCCTGCTGAAGAAAAGCAGGCCCAAACCATGATGCTGCCACCACCATGTTTGACAGTGGGGATGGTGTGTTCAGGTTGATGAGCTGTGTTGCTTTTACGCCAAACATAACGTTTTGCATTGTTGCCAAAAAGTTCGATTTTGGTTTCATCTGACAAGAGCAACTTCTTCCACATGTTTGGTGTGTCTCCCAGGTGGCAAACTTTAAACTACACTTTTTATGGATATCTTTAAGAAATGGCTTTCTTCTTGCCACTCTTCCATAAAGGCCAGATTTGTGCAGTATACGACTGATTGTTGTCCTATGGACAGAGTCTCCCACCTCAGCTGTAGATCTCTGCAGTTCATCCAGAGTGATCATGGGCCTCTTGGCTGCATCTCTGATCAGTCTTCTCCTTGTATGAGCTGAAAGTTTAGAGGGATGGCCAGGTCTTCGTAGATTTGCAGTGGTCTGATACTCCTTCCATTTCAATATTATCGCTTGCACAGCGCTCCTTGGGAAGTTTAAAGCTTGGGAAATCTTTTTGTATCCAAATCCAGCTTTAAACTTCTCCACAACAGTATCTTGGACCTGCCTGGTGTGTTCCTTGTTCTTCATGATGCTCTCTGCGCTTTAAACGGACCTCTGAGACTATCACATTGCAGGTGCATTTATACGGAGACTTGATTACACACAGGTGGATTCTATTTATCATCATTAGTCATTTAGGTCAACATTGGATCATTCAGAGATCCTCACTGAACTTCTGGAGAGAGTTTGCTGCACTGAAAGTAAAAGGGGCTGAATAATTGTACACGCCCAATTTTTCAGTTTTTTATTTGTTAAAAAAGTTTGAAATATCCAATAAATTTTGTTCCATTTCATGATTGTGTCCCACTTGTTGTTGATTGTTCACAAAAAATTATAGTTGTATATCTTTAGGTTTGAAGCCTAAAATGTGGCAAAAGGTTGCAAAGTTCAAGGGGGCCGAATACTTTCGCAAGGCACTGTGTGTGTGTGTGTGTGTGTGTGTGTGTGTGTGTATATATATATATAACCCAAGGCTGTGAACTAATTTCTGTTAGTGGCTGAGAGCTATATGGTCCAAACTGATAATACATCTCTTAAGGTTTGTTTTAGAGTATGATTGATATGATAGATTACGTGGCAGTAATTCTCAGAAATTAAAAAGGATGGAAATAATTCAGATTGATTTTAATATAACAGAAGTGGTAGACTACAATGTCTTAGCAGAAAGTCCTTGTTCATCACTGTAAATGAAGCACGAGTGGCTAGGTGTCAGCAGTTCACTGTGTCAAAGCCAGCCTCACTCAACCAGGGTTTCTGTGGAACGCTAGAATTCCTCAAGAAGTTTTTAGGGGTTTCTTGAGCAGTGGCAAACTGATCCTCCACTTACACCTACCATCAATATTAGCATCAGAATTTTACACTGGCATCCTGGTAGTAGGGGTCAGTATTATAGTGACCGCCAATGCAAGGAGGCAGTGCACAGTCTGCTATATTAGGGTGCACTTTTCATGATCCCAAATTTAAGATTAAACATCTCCACTGACCACCAGTGTAACAGGCTTTTCTTCTATTGACCATCAACGTTAGAAGGCATATTCCCCACTGACCACCACAATAATTTTCATACTGGTTTTCAATGTAAGAAGGCATGACTCTACTCAAAACTACTGTAAGGAAACAATTTTCATTCATTTTTGTCCATTATTCATGTTTACTAGTGAAAGTACGTTTTTGGGGTTTAGAGCAATAGGGATGTTGATAAATGACCCACTACAGACACAACCCCATATTGTTGTTTTCTTTAAAACGTTCTATAAATTACTGATCACAATATTGTACTGTAGTGTAATGTTGAGCTGTGCATGGCAAACTATCAGCATCTAGCTTTCATTATCAAAGCTTAAGTGAACAAACTGAAGCTATTTGTAAATATATACAGCTGCTTCAGATTCAGGATTTTTTGGCTTTAGTAAATCCCCCCTATGTCTTTTTATTTTAGCATTACTAATACAAAATTAAAATTTTTTTTTTTGTTTGTTTTACAGGATTCTGCCTTCCACAACCAAGCACTTTGCCTTGAAGCACTTAGTATCAGGAGTAGATTATGACCTTTGCATCTTGGCCATTTTTGATGATGTTGCAACCTCCTTGGCTGCTACTAAATCCTTAGGATGTGTCCAGTTTTCCACAGCAGAGGCATACCCAGACTGCCGCTTACTGCATGCTCATTTCCTGGGAGGCACTTTAACCATTATTATTGGAGGAGTCATTGTGGTTACCCTGTTGGTTTTTACAGTTGTAATGATGGTCAAATACAAGGTTTGCAGTACTGCTCGTTCAGACATTCCAAAAGTCACTAATGTATACTCCCAGACCAATGGAAGCCAGATTATGCCCAATGGTATGCTTTTGCAATGCAGACTTAACAATGAGTCTGCCAAAGCCAGTTGTTCTCAAGTGGTGTATAAAGAAGATACTGGAAGGGTTGTGCATGGAGTGAAACCTCAACGTAGAAGGACTCGACACAGAGAAGCATCCGAGAAACACGAGGATAAAACTATTAGAGTTTCAGATTTTGAGGGACTAAATGCAGGATTAAGCCCTGAGGCTGGTTATGTTCTTCAAAAAACCAAACGTAGCTGTTCTGTAGATATGGGAGAGATGGCAACCACCACTTGTTACAGCTATGCCAAACGACTAAGCATTATATGGACAAAGAGAAGTCAGTCTGTCCATGGCATGCTTTCACACTGCGGGACTGAGATACCCAAGGGAAAACCAGTATTATTTACTGGTTCAGATGAGCTTGAAGAAAGTGTAGTGTAGAAAATGCCAATACTTCAGTGATACAGCAAACTTTTTCATGACACAGGTACAAGGATTCGTTTTGTTGAGGCAGAACAGAAAAAAAAAAAAAGACTATAGGATTCTTTATCAATGAGCAAGCACTTTTTCCTCTTCAGCACAAGGAAAAAAGAATATTACATTTTTAATTTGGTATTAAATCTGGTTGATTGTGTAACTGCCTGGATCTTGCCACACAACTGATGGAAGCATTTCATTAATTCTAAAAGGAATATTTTTGATTTGGTTGAGGTAAGTGATATTCTCATTGGACATGATCACATCGTTTGATGTTCCCCTACCATGGATACAAAACATCACCTTCCCAAACTAATGAAGTGTGCTATTAGGAATGTATATAATTTAGAGTCAAAATAAATAAATCAACTAAACAAGGAGGTATGTAAAACACCCTTGAGCAAAGTCAAATTTGAAAACGGGAAAATGAAAACTTAAATAAGGCAAAATTAAAGATCTGTTAAAGTCAACTCCACAGGTTTTTAGAAGGCGCCACTTCCTTCCCAGTACATAAATAAGGATATAAAAAGATCCAGTTGGTGCACAAGCCAAGGACAAGATTTTTTATTTATTTTACTTGAAATAAAAAAATGATCAATCATATAACTAGCACAAAACCACAGAAATTCTGACTACTCTACAGGCTATGGATATGGATTTGATTGAATGTGTGTATACACACTGCTCAGAGATGTTACTGAAAAGGAACATCAGTGGATCCTCTGATTTTGCCATTCAATTCTCTGCTTTCTCCTGATTTACAGGCAAGTTTACCTTTTTCATAAATGCAAATATATCACACAGCAAGTTAAAATGACTGCAGCACTTTAAAGTTTGAGTTCTCACAAAAGTTAAATATATATAAATATCTCTACTCATTGGATTTTTTATATAATTTGCCAATAAAATAAAATTACTGAAAATGTGGTGTCTTGACCTTGAATAAAAAAAAAAAAAAAAAAAAAAAAGGATAAGAGAATTAGCTCTTACACTACTAAAGACAATATGTTTGAGGGTAGCAAATTGTTAATGTCAATAATGACATCTGCTCATCTTGGGTTTCTTATTCATATTTTGTTCAACTAGTACTAAAAATGCAATCCAGAACTATTCAACTGCATAAAGGTTTATGGGATGCAGTATAACTTAATTTCATGAGAAATATATAAATTATAATGCTCTTCCTACTTATAGAACAGCCTTTCTATATTTGAATAAACACAGCTATAGTATTTTGTTGATAAAGTATAAAGAATTGTTTGGGTTGATATAAAATCATAGGCTATCAATATTGTGGGGCCCTTTCAATGTAAAATGATTTAGAAAAAGACTTCTTAAAATCATAACCAATTTACAAATTACAGCAACCCAATACAGTAAATGCAGGTTTAAGCACCTTGTGGTGCTGTTCCACTTAGCATGTAGGCAATTAAATGTCACCTTGTCAGAACCTACTGAACACACCAAATCATACTTGGGATGCTTATTAAATTATTTATGGTAGGCCAGTGCTAAATACTGGTGTCTGCACACCTTAGGCTTCTTATTTCTAAATCATGATGGTCACCAAGTTATTTGTGACACATTTCCGGTGGTGTGTATGTACTCAGAAACCTTACGCCACAACTACAAAAATCCTGTGATACTTTTATTGTTATTACCAATGCGTGCAAAAAAAATTCTAGCAGTTCCTTAATGTAACACTTTCCTGCAAACAGTGGGTTGGCTCTTGGGGGGGGGGGGGGGGGGGGAGTTATACCAATGTCAAAATCATCAGGTATGTGAAAACCCCTGCGCTATCACAACAGGAATGAGATGGAAATACAGAGATAGCAAACAGCAAGGAAAAGCGGCAGCTCCTAGTTCAGCCCTGCCAAAACACTGAATAGCTATGAAAACAGTAAAATAGTGGAGGTGCGCTCATCCAATATACACAACAGTGGATCAATAATTAGCACAGTCATACAAAAGTATAGTAGGACTTCAGTGATATACACGGAATAACTTCGATAAGTAAATAGTGACTTTAGTGCTGTAAACAAGATCTCAATATAGGGTGCTTAGGTAGTGCTAATGCAAGAAATGTAACGTAAATCCAGTGCCAATCTTACAATAATAGCTAGGTGACACCAATAAATAAAGTGAAACCTCAGTGATGTAAACAAAATATCATAAGACAAATGATGATTCACGTGCTGTAAATAGGATCAAAATAAAGTGCTTAATAATGCTACTACAAATACTGTAGCGTGACTCCAGTGTAAATCATCCAATTGTGACTGGGTGACAACAAACTACAATCCAAGTAATAAAGACTACCTTCATAGGCCAGTTTAATTTGTTTTCCATGTGCTCTGTTCACACCATACATGTGAGGTGTTATGCTTAAAACACAGCTCAACGGAAATGGTGTGAACAAGCCCCTATAGTAAGGCTGGAGTTCAGCATTATAAGCAAAATTACAGAATAGTAATTGTCACAGTGGAAGAGACAAAACAGTTTAGAACAAAAGCTTGGCATGGGGTTTAAAGCCCTATATTACTTTCCCAGACGCATGGTAATGATCACAATCAAATACAAAAGTACATAGATGTTGGTAAAGAAACTAAACTAAATGCAGTGACATGCAGGTACCTGCACTTTGAAAGACAAGGTTACTATAATATTTGATCACACTTTATATAAGAAGTGAGAAATGGAAGAAAAAAAAAAAAAGATAACAGGATTTTGAGAAGATTTTTTGGCTTTTCACAGGCAGTATTGCTGTAAGTAGATAATTATGACCCTGAAGTGTAAAGATGCAAACACAATGTTTATATCACTTCCATTTTTAGACACATTAACATCTAGAGCTTTCCATATCTGGTTACTTGCATAATAGTGTTTTGAACTCATCATCTGATGCAAAACTAAGAGCTTTATAAATAGGACAAAAGCTGCAAGGTGACTTCTTTGGCTATAAGCTAAATTTCAGCATTTAAAGTATAACTAAAGGCCAAAGTTTTTTTTGGACAGAGTGAAGGTGCATCAGAACACCTACTATGTTTTTATTGCTGTCCTTGTCCCCGTTGGGGAGAGCCATCCTCTCTTTTTCTCCTGTTTGCGATTACCATTGAAAGTGAAAGTAAAAGAAAATCCTACATTTTGGGTTGTCCCCAGAAAAGTAATAAAAGGGAATTCTTCCAATGGAGACTCTAGTTCTGCTGACCTGGATGCCCCAAGGATTCCATTAATTTGCAGGAATTTCCTCTCACTTCCTGTTTTGGCTATTGGACAGAAAGTGAAGGTACATCTCCATGAAGGGACACCGATGGCAAAGAAAAAAAAAAAAAAACTGACAGAGGTTATAACCCTTCCTTACTATACTGAACAAAATTATAAAACGCAACACTTGTTTTTGCCCCGATTTTTCATGAGCTGAACTCAAAGATCTAAGACTTTTTATATGTACACAAAAGGTCTATTTCCCTCAAATATTGTTCACAAATCTGTCTAAATCTGTGTTAGTGAGAACTTCTCCTTTGCCAAGATATTCCATTCACCTCACAGGTGTGGCATATTAAGATGCTGATTAGACAGGATGATTAGTGCACAGGTGTGCCTTAGGCTGGTCACAATGAAAAGCCACTCTAAAATGTGCAGTTTTATCACACAGCACAATGCCATTGATGATTTAAATTTTGAGGGAGCATGCAATTGGCATGCTGACTGCAGGAATGTCCACCAGAGCTGTTGCCCATGAATTGAATGTTCATTTCACTACAATAAGCCGTCTCCAAAGGCGTTTCAGAGAATTTGGCAGTACATCCAATTGGCCTCACAACCCCAGACCACGTGTAACCACACCAGCCAAAGACCTCCACCATCTTCACCTCCAAGATCGTCTGAGACCAGCCACATGGACAGTTATGGCAACAATCGGTTTGCATATCCAAAGAATTTCTGAACAAACTTTCAGAAACAATCTCAGGGAAGCTCATCTGCATGCTTGTCGTCCTCATCGGGGTCTTGACCTGACTGCAGTTCATCTTCTTAACTGACTTGAGTGGGCAAATGCTCACATTCAATGACGTCTGGGACTTTGGAGAGAAGTTCTCTTCAATTAATCCTGGTTTTCTTAGATCTTTGAGTTCAGCTCATGAAAAAGGGGGCAAAAGCAAGTGTTGCATTTATAACTTTGTTCAGTATAAATGCAAATAGAGTTTTGCCTAAAGTTCAACTTTAATGGTCCTTCTGGGATGAAATCTCTAGGACAGCTTTACTAAGCAAAATAAATTCCACGAAACATCTTTTTTAAATGTAGAATTGGTTGCCCAACTATAAGTACGGTTTAATTAGCAACTTCATAAGGCAGAGACAGAATGTTTAAAACTAAAGGTCAACTGAAAGCCATTTTTTGTGGAAGCTTAAGAATGCCTGTTAAGTTTATTGCCATTTGTGTCCCTGTTAGGGAAATTTACTATCTATTTAACCACTTAAGCCCCGGAGGATTTGGCTGCTAAAGGACCAGGGGTTTTTTTGCGATTTTTTACTGCGTGACTTTAACGGACAATTGCGCGGTCGTGCGACGCTGTACCTAAACGAATTTGACGTCCTTTTTTTCCCACAAACAGAGCTTTCTTTTGGTGGTATTTGATCACCTGTGCGATTTTTTGATCACGCGCTATAAACAAAAAAAGAGCGTAAATTTTGCAAAAATAACAATATTTTTCACATTTTTTTATATGAAATTCCCCAAAAAAAAAAGTAAAAATCAAAATTTTTTAACATTTTTCGGCCAATTTGTTTTATGCTACCTATGTTTGGTAAAAAAAATCGCAAAAAGCGTATTTTGATTGGTTTGCGCAAAAGTTATCGCGTTTACTAACAAAGAGAAAGATTTTTGTCATTTTTGGTGTTTTTTTTTTTAACGCGTAATGGCGGCGATCTGCGATTTTTTTTCGGTACTGCGACATTGCGGCGGACAGATCGGACCCTTGACTGACATTTTTGACACTTTTGGGGTTACCAGTGACATTACTGCAGTAATCAGTGCTATACATATGCACTGTTACTGCAAAAATGACACTGGCAGGGAAGGGGTTAACTTTATTGGACAGGGAGGGGTTAAGTGTGTCCTAGGGGCGTGCTTTCTACTGTGTAGGGACATTGCTATTGGTGTAAAAGCAAAGATCAACCGTTCTACATAGTAGAACGGTCAGATCTTTACTTTTACACAGGGAGAACTGACAGGCAGCTTGTTTACACAAGCTGCTCTGTCTTTCTCCCTTCACAGGAGCGATCGTAGTGTGGCCGGCGGACATCGAGTCCGCCGGTCACACGCACTGACTTGCCTGTGAACGAGCCGCGGCGGGCGCGCGCCCGCTCGCTATAGGCTCGCAAGTCAGTGACAGGCGAGTGACGTACCGATACGTCACTCTGCCTGGCCGGGGCTGACCGCCGCAGTATATAGTCGTGCGGCGGTCGGCAACCGGTTAATCTGGCTACCACTGTTGCTGGAACTGAAAACTAGGGAAATACATTTTGAATTTTCACCAAAAGGAAATAGAGGGGAAATGTTCCAGTGGGCATATGGGGATAACTGTTTGGGAGGGCTGTTCTCTCATTTTAGAGAGATTTTCTACAGGACAGAAAGTGAAGTGGTATACTATTTGTGTCCCACAGGAAATAACCCAAACAATTACATTGATTTTACTTCTTTGGAATTCTATTCAAAATGCTAAACCCAGTTTTGTCCTTCGATATACTTAAGGGATAAGAAAGCCTTACCCTTTTGCCAAAAGTTCCCAGGCAGATATAGCCACAATGTTCAAACCTCAGTGGCAAGATCAAAGCAAGTAGAACTTTGGGGGATGTTCTATATATGCTCAGGGGATGGGGCAAAAGGGTATTGAAAGTAGGGAAAATAGGTAAGCCCATCATACATAGGTCTCCATGCAATTCTAATGCATACAGATAAAATAGTGTGCACAGGGAAGATATGTGCAATACAACTAAGGTATAAAGTACAAAAGCATCTAACACAAGCAAATATAAAAAGAAAGTTAAATTACAGCCATAACATTGTCCAGATTACTGTAATCCCCCATATTAAATAAATATTGATTTACCACACAAACCCTCACAAAATGTCAAAGTCAGGATAAGGATCTTTACTTCCAGTCACGTGACCTTTATTCTCAAAAACAGTTTTTTAATAAGGAGTCTTATCCTGAAATTTTAGTATTATGAATTAAGCCTAAATCTTATAAATTAATGTCTTTAAGAGCACAAAACTATTACCTATAGTATTATTCAGGGGACACAAATGCTCCTCTAGCTAGACAGACACTGGTGTATTGGGTAAGAATTGTTTTAGAAAGGGGCTGCTTTAGAACCCCCAAATGTTGCATTTAACTGTGTTGCCCTCCTTACTGGCCTTACCATATACTTATGTTATATTCTGTATATATTTCATGTAAAATAGTTGGTTGAAAAAAGTCCATCCAGTTCGACCAAAAAAAAGAAAAAACACACAAATAAAAAACCTCTATATGCGCTATCCAATACCCACAGTTGATCCAGAGGTAGGCATAAATAACTTAATAAAGCATGATCCGATTTGCTCTAGAGGGGGGAAAAAATCTGTGCTGCTCCCCCCAGAGGCAATCGGATATTCCCCGGATCAACTTTACCTATAAGTATTAGCATACAGTTATATAATGTGCATTTAGGAAAGAATCCAGGCCTTTCTTAAAACATTCTACTGAGCTGACCAGAACCAGATCTTCAGGGAGTCTATTCCACATTTTCACCGCTCTTACTGTGAAAAAGTCTTTCCAAATTTGAAGATTAATGCAGAGTGCCCACTTGCCTCTGTGATGACCTTAAACTGAATACCTCTACACCAAGTTCACTATATGGACCACTTATGTATTTATACATGTTGATCATATACCCACCTTAATCACTTCTTCTCAAGAGTGAATACATTCAGTTCAGCAAATCTTTCCTTATAACTGAGCCCCTCCATGCCTTCTGATCAGTTTGGTTGCCCTTCTCTGCACTTTCTCCAGTTCCTCAGTATCTTTCCAGGTGAGGTCTGATAATGATTTGTACAGAGACAAAATTATATCTCACTCTGCAGTGCATACCTCTTAATACAAGAAAGGGTTTTGCAGCTTGGCATTGGATGCTATTATTAAGCTAATGAACTACAAGAACACCCAAATTCTGCTTCACCACTGATTCCCCCACTTGTAAACCCGTAGTATGTATGATGCATGCATATTCTTAGCCTCCAGATGCATAACTTTACATTTAGCAACATTAACCCAGTGGCGTAGCGTGGGGGGTGCAGGGGGGGCCACTGGCACCGGGCGCAACATTTAGGGGGGCGCATCCCACGCCCGCAATCAGCGGGATCAAAGTGTCCCTTTATTCTGAAGTTGCCCGCCCGGCGCCCGCCCGCACTCCACCTCTTGGCTCAGTGGCCGATTTGTGCAAGACGAGCGGCGGACCGCTGAAGGTGTCATGCGGCCAGGGGGCGGGGCTGGTCATGGATGAAGATGCCAGTCTGTGGCTCGGTGCATGTGGAGCACCGCTTCCGGAGTCTCCCCCTGCTGTCCGGCCGGCCGGCCACCGACATGCTGTCTCTCCCCTCCTCGAGTCGCCAGTGTATTGGCACAGAACAAGGTAAGTGATGTCTTGCCTGCCCCCAGGGCCCAGGGAAGTGTGGGGGGGGGGGGTCAGTGTAGTAGGGGGGTCAGCATAGGTGTCAGTGTAGGTGTCAGTGTATGGGGGGGGATCAGTGTAGGGGGGGGTCAGTGTATGTGGAAATGTAGGGGTGTCAGTGTATGTGGCGGTCAGTGTAGGGGGGTCAGTATAGGTGTCAGTGTATGGGGAAGGTCAGTATAGGTGGGTCAATATAGGTGTCAGTGTATGGGGGGGTCAGTATAGCTATTAGTGTAGGGGTCAGTGTAGTGGGGGTCAGTGCATGTGGAAATGTAGGGGGGAGTCAGTGTAGGGGTCAGTGTATGTGGGAATCTAAGGGGGTCAGTATAGGTGTCAGTGTAGCTGTCAGTGTACGGGGGGGTCAGTGTAGGTGTCAGTGTATGGGGGGGGTCAGAGGGGGAGTGTAGAGGAGGGTGTGTCAGTGTAGGGGGGTCAGCATAGGTGTCAGTGTATGGGGGGGATCAGTGTAGGGGGGGTCAGTGTATGTGGAAATGTAGGGGGGTCAGTATAGGTGTCAGTGTATGTGGTGGTCAGTGTAGGGGGGTCAGTATAGGTGTCAGTGTATGGGGGAGGTCAGTGTAGGGGGGGGTCAGTATAGCTATTAGTGTAGGGGTCAGTGTAGGGGGTCAGTGTATGTGAAAATGTAGGGGGGAGTCAGTGTAGGGGTCAGTGTATTGGGGGTCAGTGTATGTGGGAATGTAAGGGGGCCAGTATAGGTGTCAGTGTAGCTGTCAGTGTATGGGGGGGTCAGTGTAGGGGGTGTCAGTATAGGTGTTAGTGTAGGGGTCAGTGTGTAGGGGGGTCTGTATAGGTGTCAGTGTAGGGGGTGTTAGTGTATGGGGGGGTCAGTGTATAGAAATGTAAGGGGGAGTCAGTGTAGGGGTCAGTGTATGGGGGGTCAGTGTATGTGTCAGTGTAGTGGGGGTAAGTGAAGGGGGGTTAGTGTAGGTGTCAGTGTATGGGGGGGGGGGGTAGGTCTGTGTAGTGGTCTAGTAGGTTTGTGTAGGGGGCGCAAATGACTTGCCTTGCCCCGGGTGCTGACAACCCACGCTACGCCACTGCATTAACCCTTAGCATAGTAATAAAAAAATAAAAAAATCAGTGAAAGGGAGTTTCAAAAGACATGCGACCATTTTACTTTGACATTGGAAGAGAAGTGGTTTAAATTTAAACTGCGTAGAGTAGGCTGACCAGACGTCCATGGTTTTTGGGGACAGTCCCTGGACTGAGGACACTGTCCCAGGACCTAGGGGTTTTGTCCCTGGATTCAGGGCCAGATTATTGTAGGCAGGGCATTCCATCCTGGCTAAGAAACAGCCTTGTGGCTCTGATGCCGACACCCCCTGCTGGATGATCTCACTGCCACTCCTGCTGCTGTTCAGTGAAGGAGAAGCAGTGCCAAAAATTGACTGTGTGGAGGGCTGAGACCTGGAGTTGAGCAGATGGGGGGGGGGGGGGGGTCTGTACACAGGGGAGGTCAGTGGGGGAAGAAGGGGTCAGAGCTGATGCAGCTGCATGGAGAGATGGAGAGTTTAGCTGTTGTGGGGGAAGGGCTAAGAGGTAGCCGCAGAGATAATCTGTGAGAGAAGAGTGCAGTGGTGAGCTATGGATATGGGGCAGAGGTGTCCTGTGCATTGCAAACCTCTGAAACCTGCACTCTTTGCCTAACACCATCCTGTATATAATGCAGTCATGTGCCCAGCGCTCTGTGTATTTTGCAGTCTTGTACCCAGTGCTCTGTGTATTATGCAGTCCTGTGTGCAGCACACTGCGTATTAAGCAGTCATGTACCCAGCGCTCTGTGTATTATGCAGTCTTTTGCCCAGAGCTGTGTATTATGTCAGTCTTTTGCAGTCCTGTGCCCAGAGCTCTGTGAGTTATGCAGTCCTGTGCCCAGCCCTCTGTGAGTTATGTAGTCCTGTGCCCAGCGCTCTGTGCATAATGCGGTCCTGTGTCTAGCGCTCTGTGTATTATGCAGTCCTGTACTCAGCACTGTGTATTATGGACATCTGTCCCCAGTGCTCTGTGTATTATGTAGTCCTGTGCCCAGTGCTCTGTGTATTTTAAAGTTATGTGCCAAGCGCTGTGTGTATTATGCAGGCCTATGCCCAGGGCTCTCTTTATTTTGTAGTTCTTGTGCCCAGCGCACTGCGTAATATGCAGTCCTGTACCCAGCGCTCTGTGTATTATGCAGTCCTTTTTCCGAGAGCTCTGTGTATTATGCAGTCCTGTGCCCAGCTTTCCGTGTATTATCTAGTCCTTTGCCCAGCGCTCTGTGCATTATGCAGTCCTGTGCCCAGCGCTCTGTGCATTATGCAGTCCTGTGCCCAGCGCTCTGTGGATTATGCAGTCCTGTACTCACCGTGCGGTGTATTATGTAGTCCTGTGCCCAGTGCTCTGTGTATTATGCAGTCCTGTTCCCAGAGCTCTGTGCATTATGCAGTCCTTTACTCAGCGCTATGTGTATTATGCAGTCCTGTGCCATTTTCCAATTTAAAAAAATATGTCCTCGGATTTCAATACCGTCTTTACTGTCAGAGTGCTAAGGATGTGGAATTCTCTTCCACAAGCAGTGGTAGGAGCAGGTAGCATGAATAGTTCTAAAAAGCTATTAGATGGGCAACTTAACGATCACAACATACAGGGTTATAGGATTGACAAACATAAGCACACTCACACCCCACAGGTTAAACTGAATGAATGCCTTTTTTTCAGCCTTACCAACTATGTAAACCTCATTTGCCATATAGTCATCTAATTAAACAGTGCATTAAGGTTAGCTTGTAAGTTGGAAACATCCTGTAGGGATGTTATTCTGCTGCATAGCTTGGTGTCATCTGCAAAGACTAAAATGGTACTTTTAGCCCCCATTCACATTGGGCTGATTTGACATGTCAAATCGCATGGCAAATCTGAGCCGGCAATGGCACCATCCGAATCGGTGTGACGCCAACTTTGCCGCGACACACTGCACTACTTTTGCAGATTTCGGGGGCGGTTTCAATAGGCATCTGTTCATGAACCCGCACAGAATCTCAGATCCTAATAATTTATAAATATATTAAAAAGTAAGGGTCCCAACACTGAACCTTGGGGTACACCACTAATAACCTTAGACCATTCAGAGTATTAATCATTAACTACTACTTTCTGAATACATTTTTTTAGCCAGTTTTTTTTATCTATTTACAAACTAATTTTTACAAGTTGTAGACTTTACCTTACACATTAGCCATGTGTGGGGAACTGTGTCAAATGCTTTTCAAAATTCAAGTATACTACGTCCACAGCTACTCCTTTGCCTAACGTTTTGCTTATCTCCTCATTAAATCTTAGAAATCAGAATAGTTTTGACAACTTTTGTTTTTTTCAAGAATCCATACTAGATATTGCTTAAAATATTTTTTAGCAAAAAATCATCTACTGTATGTGGTATTTTATTAAACTCTCTTATTTTGTATATAACACTTCACAATTAGCGCACCAGACTATTTCATAAATTTGCCTTCTCTTTGTCTTCAATCACCCACCCCAGATCATTTTGTAAAGGGCCTACATGCTCAGACCTGACCCTTTTACTATTACTATATTTAAGATTTTTTTTTTTTTTGGGGGGGGGGGGGGAGAGATACTCTTCCACCCTCTTCCCTCTACACACCTTACATTTTGGGGGAGAAAAAAAAAAACAAAGTGTATGGATCCTGAGAGTGTTGTGAAAAAGGTGCCTATACCCTAAATCATAAGGGGAGGTGCTTCCCAAATATACATACCAAAAGCAACCACCAAAAGCAAAATGCACCTACAAAGGCTACCAATTTCAATACAAAATTGTAATTTATTGGACATACATGTGTCAATCAACAATGTCAAAGATGAGAAAAAAAACCTTACACACACTTTCCCCTCCACCCAGGCACCCCCTGATACTCTTCCCCCCTCTTCCCTCTACACACCTTACATAACTTACCCCACACTGATCTCACCAAAGCTGCCCTCCCCCCCCCCCACCCGAAGCCTCCCCTCTGTATCCCACTCCAGTAACACTATGCTCCCCCCTCCAATGGTAATTGGACCGGTTGTGTCAGTATTCTATGTGGAATGATCTGTTGACTACATGGCTTTGAGTCTGTGATCGAGGTTATGTCTGCCAGCTTAATCACTTTGTGTAACCATCTGCAAATTCAATTGTGTCCAACCTACTTAACCTAATGTCAATGTAACACACAGACATATGGGAGCTATTTTGGGACTACAAATTGTAGCAGCGGCATGATCAAATAGTGATATTTGGAGGACTGTTGATTTGTATATGTGATGAGCGTACTCAGTGGTAGAATGGTATATCAACCAGATTACATACACAAGTACATGTGTCTCTATTTCCAAACCCTCTTGGAAGTTGTAACACAAGACATTAGGGACATGGATTGGACCTACAATACTATGCCCCAAGACAGTGTAATCTGACCAAAGGGGAACAGGTGGCTTTAAAAGAATTAAAAGCAATGAAAGGAATAGTTATAAAACCCAGTGAATAGGGGGGAAATGTGGCTATTTGGAAGGAAGATGATTATACTAAGGAAGTGTACAGACAACTTAATGACTTTGCATGTTATAAAAGATGTACACGTAACCCTTCTCCCCCTTGATCACTGAAATCAACTACAAAATTGATAGAGCTTTTGAACTAGGTCTAATTAAGAAAAGTGAAGTAAAGAGATTACCTATAGGTAGAACAATACAATATTCCAACACCGTACGTAATGGCAAAAGTCCATTAAAATCCAGAAAGACCAATAGTCTCAGGTAACGGTGGACCTACAGTTCATTTAGGGCAATACATTGACAAAAGAATTAGGCCCCTTTCACACAGGCGGACCGTTCAGATCCACCTGTCAGTTTTTTTTGGCGGATCTGAACGGTCCCCCCATGCGCTGACATCCGATCCGTCAAATCTGGACGGATGGAAACTATTTTCCATCCGTCCAGCGAATCGGATCGGATGAGAATGGACCGACGGTCCGTTCCCATCCGATTTCCCCCATAGAGATGCATGGGGAACCGACAGCTGTGTCTCCACACACAGCGCGGAGACACAGCTGTCATCCTCCTGTTCAGCGGGGGATCAGCGGATCGATCCCCCGCTGAGAAAAACGGCGTCCGTCCGACGGACAGTGTGTGTGAAAGAGCCCTTAAGCATCTTGTTCAGGAGCTTCCATCATTTGTCCAAGACACAGAAAATTAAAAGGACCTTGTACTACCAGAGGAATGTATACTAGCAGGAGTGGATGTAGAATCACTATATAGATCTGTTCCCCACCAGGTGTGAGTACATGCAGTGGCTGAATGGTTGGAGTTAAGACATCCCTTGTCTGGCCCGCACAATGAGTTCTTGATAGAGATCTTAGAATTAATTTTACAAAACAACTTCTTTATGTTTGATGGGAAGATCTATCGCAAGACAAGGGAAGTTGCGATGGGCGCTACATGTGCCCCCCATCTATGCAGATCTACATTTAGGATAGTGGTAAAAAGAGGAGGTCTACATCAGCCAAGTATTTCAAGAAAAAGTAAAACTCTGGGCACAGTACATGGATGATATCCTGGTGGCATGGAGGGGTAGGTGCATTTTCCTTTGGTGGTTGTTTTTGGGTTTTTCTTACTCTCTTTAGCAATCTGTAGTTTACTTTTGAACCCCCCCAAAATTGCAGTTAACTGGGCTGCCCTCCCTACTGGCTTTACCATATACTTATGTTGTTTTGTGCATATATTTCATGTGTGCTCTATTTTAAAGTATACTGTCTGTATATTGTATACAGTCCAGTAAAATATTGAAATTGCATGGGTATCTATAAACTATACGTTTATTAGGGTATATGCTTGAATTTATTCTGGGGCTTACTAAACTAGTACAGTACAAAGATTTTTTGGACCTGCCACAAATGCACAATTTCCTTTGCATTTTGAGTATTCAAAAATTGGTTATGCATTCCTTTGACAAAGAAAACGTTTATATCAAGATGCTATTTTGGAATGTTCCTTATTTAATTGGAACATGCAGATTTATTGTACTTGTCTTGCAACTTACACATAGAAGAGTAATTTATACCATTTATCTGCTCAGGGGAGTAGAATAAAATGTAGGTGTTTTTAATAAGATTTGCTGATTAGGAGTTTCCTTATGTATGAAAACAGATTTATACGACTTGGAGTTATGTAAACCAATACCTAACATATGAAGAGTGTATTTGCTTCTCCCTTTACTATTACTAGGTTTCTGGTTTTCACACTGTACAAACCATACTGCAAGGGCAGGAGTTCCCAAACATTGAAGTAAGAGGTGTAATCAAAACCCACAGAGATTGGTTCATACTGGTTCAGCTGCCAAAAGGCCCATAGTCTTTGGGAGTCTAAATTCTTAGTTTGATTCAAGAAACTTTACCTTTTCTACCTCATGAAATATTTGGCATTTGTGTAATAACTACTAGACTATTTCAGAAGACAAATGGGTACTGCAGTGAATGCATCTGTGCATACATAGTAAGTAGTGTCATTAAAAAGATTGTGTGTACCCTGGTTCATATTTTGCATCAGGAATTTAGCTATACCCCTGCTTTTAATCCCTTGGTGAACCCCTCCTCCCAGGAATCTCTATAACTACTAATAAGCCTCTTGAGATATTATTGCTACCTTCATGTCTTTCCTTTACAATTAGAACTAATCCTTAAAAAAAACAGAAATCTCAGCTTTTACACAAGAGAACATCACCCTGCATCTTACCAGTAACGTTTCTGAACGCTTCTATATTGGATGGTTTCTGCAAAGAGACATTTAAATACGTTCCATTCAAAGAAGGCTCCACTGTACTTTACACTGGTTCAGTAGAGGGTTTTTTTGTTCATTTATAAAATACTTAAGTTGACTCTCCAACACATTTGGGGAGATTTGCTAAAACTGGTGCACACAGAATCTGGAGCAGCTGTGCATAGTAACCAATCAACTTCTAGGTTCTATTTTCAAAGCCTAATTGAAAAAGCTGAAGTTAGAAGCTGATTGGTACTATCCACAACTGCACCAGATTCTATGAGTACCAGTTTTAGTAAATCTCCCCATTATGTCATTGGTTTATTTTGCTTTACAGATTGCTCCAGAAAAGCTGACTCCACGTTTCAAACCACAGAAAACAAGTAAAGCAGGATTAATGGTTAAAAAAATGAGACAGCTTGCTACGTTAAAAAAATGCTGTATGAAGACCATTACAAAACACTTTCTACCCAGAAAGACAGTTTGTTCTTACTTAACAATGGTATCACATCTATTATGATCCTGTGTCTTTTTTCAGCTTTAGTAACTATGTCATTATAACAGCAGGACACATCAGGTAAGGCTTACAGTCAAGTGTCTATCCATTGAATTAACTGTAATTTTAATGTCAACAAACAGAAGTTCTTGCTTAATGTGTATTAAACATACATTTCTGACCACAGAGAATATGTGAAGATTGCAAGTAGCATGTCCTGTTTTAAATATGAATTCAAGATAAACTGTATATAAACACAAAGGTTTGTAAATTTATATAAGTATTTTAAAGGGAAGCTCTACAATGTTCTTATGGAAAAAAAATATTCTCAGAAATGTGTTTTCAAATAGACATAATCAGCTTTTGACAAAAACAAGCTACTGACTGACATTTACAATTTCATTTCAATGTAATAAACTTGTTTTGCAGGATATCGAAGAATTAGGAAAAATACTGTCATGTATTAGTTGGTATTAACAAACCCAGATCTTCCAGGGTGGCTGAGGCACAACTAGTAACAACTTTCTAGGTTTCTGCTCATGCTCTTTATTGTCCTCTAAAACCTTTAAATGGCCATCAAGGGCTCTACATGTAACTTTATTGTTCTTTTTCCTGCTAAGGTTACCTGCAGGTAATGTGCTTCCTACATGCAAAGTTATAACAACGTATGCAGCTAGCATCTTTAAAAGACGCTCTGCCATTCTTCCTGAGCCAACCCATTGTCATTTCTCGGAGATGAGTATGAAGCATATACTGTATATCTAAAATCATGTAAATCTTTTTTGGAGAAAAAAGCAAAACGTGATTTAACCCATAGTAGTTCAGTTAACATTTAAAGTGATCCTAACCCCCCCAAAAAGGTTTTAGACTTTTCCCCACCTCTTGCTGATTATGCCAGAGTGTCTGACATGTTATTAAGGGCCCATTCACACCTAACACAGTGGGGATGCAGTTGGCTGCATTTTTGATTGCACTCCAACTATATAGACAGTCCGAAAATCAAGGTAATCCTATAAGCATAGTTTACATTATTGCAGTGCAGTCCAAAAAAAGTTGAGCATGTTGCATTTTTAAGCACTGCAAAGGCGTAAAAACGCATGCAAACCCATTCAAACACACCGCAACGCATCGTAGTGCACATAGAAGCCCAGGGAAACAAAGAAACAAAGAAAGGAAGTGACTTCACAGGAGAAATGCAGATAGAAAACGGTGTGCCAACTGCATGTAAATGCACATCAAATGCATTTATACGTTTTGGGCACTGGTTCTCAAAAAATAAATTGAGGAACTAGAGAAAGTGCGGAAAAGGACAACCAAACTGGTAAGAGGCATGGAGGAGCTTAGCTATGAGGATTGATTAGCGGAATTTAATGTATTCTCTCTTGAGAGGAGGAGATTAAGGGGGGATATGATCAACATGTATAAATACATAAGTGGTCCATATAGTGAACTTGGTGTTGAGTTGTTCACTTTAAGGTCATCACAGAGGACAAGGGGACACTCTTTACACCTAGAGAAAAAGAGATTTACCTGTAATCTTCAAATATGGAAATGTTTCTTCACAGTAAGGGCTGTTAAAATGTTAATAGACTCCCTCAAGAGGTGGTTCTGGCCAGCTCAATAGATAGCTTTAAAAATGTACTGAGTTCTTTCCTAAACGTACATAATATAAATGGATACTAACATTTAAAGGTAAAGCTGATCCAGGGAATATCTGATTACCTCTCGGGGGATCAGGATGGATTTTTTTCCCCATGCTGGAGCAAATTGGATCATGGTTTGCTGGTTTTTTCTTGCCTTCTTCTGGATCAACTGTGGGTATAGGATTGTGAATATGGTATTGTATGATTTTTTTTTTTTTTTTACCCCCTTTTATTGGCCAAACTAGACGGACTTGTGTCTTTTTTCAACCTGACAATCTATGTAAGTATGTAACTATGGTTCTTAGGTGTTAATGAGGATGTACCCTGTTAAAAAAATATTGAAAAAAAAAAAATCAGATAGTTAAAGTGCAGTTGTTATGTACAGTATCTCACAAAAGTGAGTACACCCCTCACATTTTTGTAAATATTTTATTATATCTTTTCATGTGACAACACTGAAGAAATTACACTTTGCTACAATGTAAAGTAGTGAGTGTACAGCTTATATAAACAGTGTAAGTTTGCTGTCCCCTCAAAATAACTAAACACACAGCCAATAATGTCAAAACCGCTGGCAACAAAAGTGAGTACACCCCAAAGTGAAAATGTCCAAATTGGGCCCAATTAACTATTTTTCCTCCACTGTGTCATGTGACTTGTTAGTGTTATAAGGTCTCAGGTGTGAATGGGGAGCAGGTGTGTTAAATTTGGTGTTATCACTCTCACTCTCTCATACTGGTCACTGAAAGTTCAACATGGCACCTCATGGCAAAGAACTCTCTGAGGATCTGAAAAAAGAATTGTTGCTCTACATGAAGATGGCCGAGGCTATAAGAAGATTGCCAAGACCCTGAAACTGAGCTGCAGCATGGTGGCCAAGAGCATACAGTGGTTTAACAGGACTGGTTCCACTCAGAACAGGCCTTGCCATGGTCGACCAAAGAAGTTGGGTGCACATGCTCAGCGTCATATCTAGAGGTTGTCTTTGAAAACATTGCTAAAGAGGTTGAAGGGGTGGGGGGTCAGCCTGTCAGTGCTCAGACCAGTGTCTTGTCTACAGTCAAGCATGGTGGTGGGAGTGTCATGGTCTGGGGCTGCATGAGTGTTGCCAGCATTAGAGAGCTACAGTTCATTGAGGGAACCATGAATGCAAACATGTACCGTGACATACTGAAGCAGAGCATGATCCCCCTCCCTTCAGGGACTGGGCCACAGGGCATAATTCCAACATGATAACGACCCCAAACACACCTCCAAAGATGACCACTGCCTTGCTAAAGAAGCTGAGGATAAAGGTGATGGACTGGCCAAGCTTGTCTCCAGATCTAAACCCTATTGAGCATCTGTGGGGCATCCTCAAATGGAAGGTGGAGGAGCGCAAGGTCTCTAACATCCACCAGCTCCATCATGGAGGAGTGGAAGAGGACTCCAGTGGCAATAGGTGAAGCTCTGATGAACTCCATGCCCAAGAGGGTTAGGGCAGTGCTGGAAAATAATGGTGGCCACACAAAATATTGACACTTTGGGCCCAATTTGGACATTTCCACTTAGGGGTTTACTCACTTTTGTTGCCAGGGGTTTAGACAATAATGGCTGTGTGTTGAGTGGGGAAAGCTTATTTACACTTTTATACAAGCTGTACAATCAATGTGTCATTTCTTCAGTGTTGTCACATGAAAAGATATAATAAAATATTTATAAAAATGTGAGGGGTGTACTTACTTTTGTGAGATACTGTATAATTTATAGGTTCCAGTTACAAATGAATTTTGGTGTTACAAGATGAGCTTTAGCAAACATATTAGAAAATACGGTCATTTATAATATGAACCAATGAACTAAGATCTGGAGTCAGAGGTTGTTTCCAATCACAAGCAATGGATAGTCTGGCTGCTATAAATATATGGGTATGGATAATGTGGAATTTAAAGAGCCAAGAATCCATATGTATGTCTAGCAAAGCTAATTTGGATCCATTGTAATAGGAATGCCAAAAATAGAGGTGACAAATTTAAATATTTGTGTTGAAAATCAAAGAATTGTATGGGCAGCACCACCAAAAATGGGAAGGAGATCCTGAATCTCTGCATTGTCTACAGCAGAGAGCAAATTGGTCTGGGATTTTGTGGCTAGTTTCACAGGGGTATAATACTAGTAGTGCAAAAACTTCTGCAGAGATGCCCAGTGTGTTATGCATCAGGAGTGTTTAAGAGGTAGAGAAAATTGGATTTTTTAAAATCCATTTCTCTGAGTCCACCGACGGACGTAGCTGCTGCTTTAAACCATAGACAGATGGGTATCCATCCATCTATGATTTAAAGCAGCAGCTACGTCTGTCGGTGGACGAAATAGAAATTGCTGTGTTCCAATTAGTTATGATGGTAGAAAAGTTAAGCATTTGTTCTCAGTTATCATAGTAGCAGTTTTCTGTGCAGTTGATGGTTAGGACAGAATTGCATAAATGGGGGAGAATTCTTTACTCAATGTTGAAGAGGATGCAAAGAGTTTAAGTCGAAGATGTGTGAGTTTCAAACGTGTAGACCACGTAAGGCATGGCATACTTGTACAAAAAGTTAAATTTTAGCAGCAAGGTCAGTGATGATTTTCATGAGTTGCTCTTTCTTATGCGAGATCTTAATATGTAATCCTCTAATATAGGCCTTGTGGGCAGTTCCATAGTAGGGTCGAGTCAGAGACTGAGTCTTAGTTAGCTTTGAAGTGTGTATTTTGAAGTGTGCATTTCAAAATTGATCTGCTTTTGGTATGTCGGATGCGAGAGAATGGAGGTATTCGGTTTCCAGGGGCAAGAAGGTCCTTGAGTAACAGACCGTGACAATTATAGGAGAATAGGCACATTGTCAGACCAAGTGATTACACCAACGTGTGCAAACTTATGCTGTGACATAAATTTGTCAACAAGAAAGGTTGACTGTGGAATATACTTAATGAACGGAAGAATAGAAAAGTATAATGAGTCTCCTTGCCGTGGAGGCTTCAAAAAATGTTCTTGGGTAAGAAGAATTAGGGAGCATAGAGGAAGCTCTGGGTAATGGGGTCATATATATTGACTAATATGATTAGGTGATAATTGAGGGATGCTGCGAGGATGAGAAAGCAGACGTTAGGATCAGCTTCTAAGGCATGCAATTGAAAGGCGACTGTATTACATCCCGCTATCATTACACCTTTCCTTTGGTGTCTGCATGTGCAAATATAGATGGGGAAATTTGGAGTGAAGGCATTTAGGTGCTTTAGAAGCAGAAACGTTCATTTCTTGGATAAAAAATAATGTCTGATTTGGAAGACATTGCTTCCTTCGGGAGAAGAGAACATTTAAAGGAGTTACCTTGACTTTGAGGGAGAATTTTATAAGTGACATTTAGGGATATAAAAGAGCTGCAATAGTTACATGATACATCCATAGCAATGAGAGAGGCATAACCTTTTTGTGAATCACAAAAGTAAAATAAAATGAGATGTCGCCCAGAGTTATGGAGCGAGAATTAGAATTAAAACAGGATTTGTCGTACCAGCTTTGAGTAGCAGAAAAGTAAGAACAGGGGTAGAAGGAAGAGAGAAGAATATGATAGTGTACATAGCACACCCTTACTCTGCACAAAAAGGAAAAATATACCAAAATGCCAGCTATAACAACAGTAAAACAATTAAATATCAATTAGACAATCAATTAAGCCCTGCACAGTGGAACCATTTTGAGATGAACTTACAGGTTAAGTGGTATTATGACAATACAAAAAAGAAAGGTGTTTCATGTATTATTTATTGTGATCCAGTGTTCAGAGACATGAGATGGAGAATTGTGGAGCGCTAAGCATGAACCCGCAGGTGGAGTGAAGACCCCATTTTTGGAACTGCTTGAGGCCTTGTTTGAGGTGGAGGATTGTTGTATTCTTGCCTTTAAAGGTGACAATGAGTTTGGTGGGGGAGCCCCATTTGTAGGGAATGTTGTGGGCTCTGAGTGTGGAGGTGAGTGGAGTGCATTTCTTTAGCTTTTGCAGCTGAAATGCCAGCGTAGATTTAAAGACCAGGTGGAGCTTCATGGACTCAGGAGAGAGCATGGAATTCTTTGTGCTGCCAACTTACATTAAGGGCTGGACTTTTTTGGACTCAAGAGAGAGTATAAAATTCTAGGTTGTACCGCCTCACTTTTGAGCAGAGCTTAGAGGACTCTGGAGAAAAAGCATGGAATTCTATGTGCTGCCAGCTTACATTGATTTCCTCTTGGTGCAGCTAGGCTGTATGTTAAACTGGGACCTGAGGGGAGGTGGCAGCTTCGCATTTTGATGTGCCTGTGACTTCCCTGGTATTTTTTTGAGTGCAACACTATTTTCACATACTGTGCTCTCGTATTTTGTACGGTGTGTGCGTGTTGGGGGGGGGGGGGAGTTTGGGGGGGGGGAGTTTTGCATTCCCATGTCTCTTTTACTAGGATCAAGCAATGGTGGGGTCTCCACCCATAAACTAGTTTTAACGATGGAAGCTTGGGGGATTTGTTGTTTGACAAATAGCATTGTAGGAAGTAAGTAATTCCAATCTAATTATTTTCTCTGTACCCCCTCAGCCCCACAATCAGCCTGTGAGTGATAGAAGTTCAAAGTTGCTTATTGTGTGAACAGTTTGCACAAGTCTGCAATCATCCTAAATATGAAAGGAGTGCTTTGGTCAGTTAGGAACTTTTTGGGAAATCCTGTTCTTGAGAACATATGAAACAACTCCTCTGAATTTGTCTTAGAGGAAAAATTTCTGAGAGGAACAATTTCAGCCTATATAGTCACATAATCAAGATCTACCAGAATGTTGGTGCCCATCATCACAAGCTCCACAACTTGGGGGACCTGGCAGATCCTCTTGGTGCAGCCATTTCTTAACAAGATGCTACTCTACTTTGCAGGTAGTGGATGAACCTCACAGTTGCCTGGTTAACAGGTGACAACAGATGTTTGATCTCTTTAAAAGAGCTGATAGACCACTTCCTTCAAGGTGATCACCTGTGTTTGCATGGATTTGTGCTGAGCAAAAACCTGGACGGTCAAAAAGTGGGCACTCTCTTGCTAGGCAGAGCTTTCTCATGGCAGGCCTGCATCTGCACATTGGCCAGCTAAAGTTGCATGACCCACTCTACCATCTTGCTATGAATTTCAGAGCCTGTGTGGGTTTAGTCCACAACATGCATAAGGCACGATGTCCTTTTTCAACATTTAAACAGCTTTTCCCAGCTGTAGTGCTGCCTGTCCAGTTCAGGGTCAGGGATCAACAGCACAACCATATGCCAACAAAAACACAGGTGCACTGCCCCAATCACAACTACAAGAACAAGCAAAAACATAATAAAAATGATGAAAATATGTCTAGATAGGCATATAATATATACCAGAAAAATGTCAGTTGTCTCGACATTTAATAAAGAACATTTGAATGGAGCCGACAATGATTCCTATTTCAGCAGGTTGGTTTTCTAATGTTTTTAGGACTTACAAGTCAAGCAGCTTTGTCTTTTTGTGTTATTATTTTTATCAGTAGCGAATTCCTTTTTATTTCAGCAGCTTGGTTTCTTAGCGCTTTGCAATTAGTCATTCTATTTTAGGGTTAAATGAAACCACAGTCCCAGAGCCTTAGGCTTGTTTAACAAAGAGAAGGGCCTAAGCGGGGATCCCAAGAGTTCCCTGAATGTAAAACCCCTCCTGCAAGTAAGTGAACGTCTACTGCACTCTACTGCTTTATAAAAAGGAAGACAAACTGCATTACACCAAACTGTACTACTGGATAGAATCGCAAAGCTAAAGATGTGCAAAAGGATAGGTGCAGAACATTTTGCACAAAATTGTTAAAGTTATTACAAAGCACAGTCCTATTAAAACAAAAGAAAATGCATTGGAAATCCAACTTCCCTGCTTGCTCTTATCATACACATTAAATAATGCAGTGAGATTTGGAGTGAGGCCATCGTTATGGAACCTGACTGGAGCATGGGGGTGCTGACTCTCAGACTAGAAAAGCAATGAATTATTCAGAACTCTGAGCAGAACTGCAATTATTTTTGAATTCATAATTACCCCGTAAAATTCATCCATCTGAACACTGAAAGGATGCTTAAAGCCATTTAGATAATCTGTATCATACAAACACAGCATGTGCAGTGTTGTGTAGGAAAAAAATGATTTACTGCTAAATAGTACTCTACAGATCAGCATGTTTATGTATATGGGTATATTAGAGCTAAGTCTCCTCCAGTGCTTAGACTATGAAAGATACTTATGCAACAATATGTGAGCAATGTGTAAAACATCACAGCATCGATACTAAAGATGAAATATTAACTTTTCATTGTAAAGAGTGCTTTATATAACCTTTAAAAACAGAAACATGATAATCACCATGTCTCACTTCTGCTTTTGAAATTCCATGAAATTACACAGTGGTCTCCAAAAACATGGATATACATGCAATGGGCACTGTGTAATACTTGTAAAGTGTGTTTTACTTCTACTTTTCATTTCCACAGACAGACCATATCAGTACAGTCAAATTGCAGCGTATGCAATTTTAAAAATACACCGCACTGCAGCAATTGTGTAACCTAATTCCATTTTACTATATATCGGCAGGAGCATGCATTAAACCACAGGAAGCAGAAGTATGAACAGGCTTATAGTAGATGCTCATCATTTGAATACCAAGCAACTAGCTACACACCCAGCACAAACACTAGAAAATGTTTCCATACTAAGTTCTCATCCTAGCTCATCTGTCTTGACTAGTACTGCCTTTCTGCTTTACACCAATCAGCTCCAACTTCATAAACACCCACCTAATATTGACTAGGCTCCCCTTTTAGCACTAAAACAGCTCTGATCCATTGAGGTATGGATGCCACTACATCTCTGAAGGTGAAGGTAGGCACCAAGGTGAACATAGCAGATCCTTTAAGTTGGTAGGTGGAGTCTCCATTGATTGGACTTGTTTTTCCAGCAAAGTTCACAGAAGCTTCATTGGACTGAGGCCTGGAGAATTTGGAGGCCAAGTCAACCTCTCCAACTCATAGTTGTACTCCTAAAACCATTCTTGAACCATTGTTGCAGTGTGGCTGGGCGCATTATCCTACTAAAGGAGGCCACTGCCTTTAGGGAATACAGTTTTCATGAAGGAGTGTACTTAGTCAGCAACAATGTTTATGAAGGTGATTTGTGTCAACGTAACATTCGCATGAATGGCAGGATCGAGTATTACAAACAGAGAATTGCCCAAAGTATCACACTGCCTCCACTGGCTTGCCTTCTTCCCATACTGCATCCTGGTTCCATCTCTACCCCAGGTAAGTAATGCACACTCACCCGGCCGTCCATGCGATGTAAAAGAAAACGTGATTCATCAGACCAGGCCACCTTCTTCCATTACTCCCTGGTTCAGTTCTGATGCTTACCTGCCCACTGTATGCAGTGGACACGGACCAGCATGGGCACCCTGACAATCACCCATGCACAACAAACTGTGATGCCCTTTTTTTCTGCTTTAAACACATCAACTTCAGGGACAAAATGTTTACTTTCGGCCCACTTTCAGATGCCATTGTAACAAGATAATCAATGTTATTCACATAACCACTCAGTGGTCATAAAGTTATGGCCGATCAATGTATACTTTGCATCCCATTGAAACCTACTGTAGACATTGCTGTTCTTTTTCACCCCATTTTCGTATTCCTCACAAATCTACAGCACATGACCCCAACTACCGCTAATTAATTTTGTGTACAATACATCATAAAATTAAATTAAGATTCTAAAATGTTTAATATATTAGCATGTTAGCACAGCTCTCATTCTGTTAAAGTGCATTTTTATTTTAAGACTTAGTTGATAAGCCAATACCAACACCCTTGGACCACTGCACTTCAGGATCCCAGACACTGGCAGCAGTATGCAAGTTGCTAAAAATTGTCTTACCCAAGCATAACCGGCATATTGCTTCCTATTCATCATCTCATAAAACATTTTTATAATGACAAAAGCTTCCCAGTTCATTATAAAATTGTAATGGAGGGTTATTTATTTAGATGCCCAAGATAAGAAGTAGCCCATATTTATTCATAGAAAATAGCAGTCTTAGCCACCCCTTAATACACATGCGCTTGGGTACACTGCACTGGATGAAAGTGGATCAAATACATTTTGTGGTGCATTTACCCTGGTGTTCTACATACTAACTTTGGACGGCCTCAAGTTAAGGTCAAAAATGTGCTTAGTTTCTCTACACGATGGACGAAATATTGCAGCGCTGCTAATAAATAAATAAGCATTTACATAAATAAAACATCAATATCCCTGTGTGTTCTTGTGCAAACTGTGCAAAAAATTTTGCAAAATCTCGCAAAATCACACAATAAATCAATCAATCTTCATAAATTCAAAAAATCGCAAATCATAAATAAAAAGTCCATATAATGTCCATCAAATGCAAAACAAAACAAATTGCTTCTGTGCTTCGGTGTGTGCAAAAATGGGGATGACCCCCTCGTGGCTGCCTGCTTACCACAACACACTTGGTCTCAAGCATTCAGGAAATGTTTCTGCAGTATGGTCATCACCTTTCTGCCTGCTTGGTATCCTTAATCGTGTGGAGAGCTCCTTACTGGTAGTCCTTTCACATCCAGAGTCCCCTCATGGGAAAGAAAAGGCCATCCATAGTGAAGTATGTTAAATCAAATTTATTTTAGCCATAAAAGAAACTACTTACAAACGTTTTAAAAATTATTCGGCACATAGAACTCGGCTCGGTGGTTGCTGCTTCCGCAGCGTGCGCCTCACCGGCCGGAAATGACGTCAGGTCCGCTCAGCCAATCGCTAGACGCGTTTCGCCATCCAATCACGGCATCCTCTGTAGCAGCTACAGAGGATGCTGTGATTGGAAGGCGAAACGCATCTAGCGATTGGCTGAGCGGACCTGACGTCATTACCGGCCGGTGAGGCGCACGCTGCGGAAGCAGCAACCACCGAATCCGAGTTCTATATGCCAAATAATTTTTAAAACGTTTGTAAGTAGTTGTTGTGAAGCCACTCCTTCGTTATTTTAGCTGTGTGCTTAGGGTCATTGTCTTGTTGGAAGGTAAACCTTCGGCCCAGTCTGAGGTCCAGAGCACTCTGGAGAAGGCTTTTGTCCAGGATATCGCTGTACTTTGCCGCATTCATCTTTCTCTCGATTGCAACCAGTCGTCCTGTCCCTGCAGCTGAAAAACACCCCCACAGCATGATGCTGCCACCACCATGCTTCACTGTTGGGACTGTATTGGACAGGTGATGAGCAGTGCCTGGTTTTCTCCACACATACCGCTTAGAATTAAGGCCAAAAAGTTCTATTTTGGTCTCATCAGACCAGAGAATCTTATTTCTCACCATCTTGGAGTCCTTCAGGTGTTTTTTTTAGCAAACTCCATGCGGGCTTTCATGTGTCTTACACTGAGGAGAGGCTTCCGTCGGGCCACTCTGCCATCAAGCCCCGACTGGTGGAGGGCTGCAGTGATGGTTGACTTTCTACAACTTTCTCCCATCTCCTGACTGCATCTCTGGAGCTCAGCCACAGTGATCTTTGGGTTCTTCTTTACCTCTCTCACCAAGGCTCTTCTCCCCCGATAGCTCAGTTTGGCCGGACGGCCAGCTCTAGGAAGGGTTCTGGTCGTCCCAAACGTCTTCCATTTGAGTATTATGGAGGCCACTGTGCTCTTAGGAACCTTAAGTGCAGCAGAAATCTTTTTGTAACCTTGGCCAGATCTGTGCCTTGCCACAATTCTGTCTCTGAGCTCTTCAGGCAGTTCCTTTGACCTCATGATTCTCATTTGCTCTGACATGCATTGTGATCTGGAAGGTCTTATATAGACAGGTGTGTGGCTTTCCTAATCAAGTCCAATCAGTATAATCAAACACAGCTGGACTCAAATGAAGGTGTAGAACCATCTCAAGGATGATCAGAAGAAATGGAAAGCACCTGAGTTAAATATATGAGTGTTACAGCAAAGGGTCTGAATACTTAGGACCACGTGATATTTCAGTTTTTCTTTTTTAATAAATCTGCAACAATGTCAACAATTCTGTGTTTTTCTGTCAGTATGGGGTGCTATGTGTACATTCATGAGGAAGAAGAATGAACTTAAATGATTTTAGCAAATGGCTGCAATATAACAGAGTGAAAAATTTAAGGGGGTCTGAATACTTTCCGTACCCACTGTATTAGCAGCGCTGCAATATTTGGTCCATCATGTTTTAAAGGCACTAGCACTTTAATCTGCAGCAAACAGCTAATTAATGCACTGTCACTTTCTTTATATTTCTTTATATATTTTTTTGCACTATACCATAAGCGCGAGGCTATACTACTACAAACATAGTTTGTCTACATATTGCTTAGATTAAAGAGTGTGTATGTATATAAATATATATATGTATGTACAAAAATGTAATTTGTTGCAGTTTACTAGTTTATAAACATGGTGGCTACATTAGATTTCACTTTTTCAGGCTATGAACATTTTCATCAAGCACAGAAAATGGTACAGCACAAAACAATCACTTCCAGTGCTAAGAGGTCCTCCACAGTTGGATAGGACTATACGACAAATAAAAATGCTTGGCAGATGCAGCCCTCCTCGGATAGGGGAATCCAAAATGGAACTACAAAAACAGAGAAAAAGGAAAGCGCACCCCTAGTGCATTATCAAAAATACATTTGCGCCAATAAAAAAGGGATACTCACAAAAGTGCAACTATTAAAAGCCCATAGGCTACAAGATGTCATACAGTATATGCTTTGTATGCTCCAATTACATCCCACTTTAGTGCCAAGCTCACGCATTTTCGATGGCATACCTCTGAGGAAGGGCGAGCGCCCCCGAAATGTGTTAGTGTGGCATGCATTTGCTCAAATGCATTTTCTGTAATGCACTAGTTGCTTGCCCCTTTATGTTTCTTTGTTTTTGTAGTTCCAAGTACAGAAAATACATGTAAAGGAGATAAACAAAGGCAGACATGTTTGAAATCCAGTCAGTGGGACAACCACAAATGAGAGTAAGAGTAAGAGTAAAGGGACAGGAAGTATGTTAAAATAATGCATACTTAATAATATTATGGTCCCAGATTCTGCCCATGGTCTGTATTTTGTATGGCCACTTTCCAAATGGGTGCACTTAAATAATGCACCCATCGTTGTGCACCCAGTAGAAAAAAAAAAAAAAAAAAAATATATATATATATATATATATATATATATATATATATATATATATATATATATATATATATATATATATATATATATATATAGCAAGGTTTTCAGGCCTGTGGCCTGATGTGGGTCTGCCATTAGTAACGGTAATCCCTGCAGCCCATGTGAGCTGAGTCCCTAGGTGTGACAACTCCGGCATCTTTGTTTGTGTTTTTTTTTTTTATTGGAATTAGGGGATGGGAGAAGGGAATGAGTGGGATACTCCTTGAGGCTTAAACTAATTACAATTGGGACTTTTACTCCTGAAATGCCGTTGGCGCTTCTGTGAACAGAAGAAATGCTGAATCCTCGACTTATAATCCAGAAGATCCAAGACTGAGAACTGTAGAACTCCTGACACTGTTGTCCTATGAAAGTCACTGAATACTTTCCCCCGCCGGGCACAGCTTGAGGTAGTATATTGTAGAACTCTGTATAACTGTCACTTTAACTGGCATGCTCTGTACAAATCAGGGCCCAAACTGCAGGTGCCCCCTTTGACCTTGAACTCTTCAGGGTCCACTGACTATATACCCTCTCTGTAGCTTCAGGGTCCTCAACCTAGGTACCCCCTTTACAGCTAGCTGACACTGGATCCCAGAACCTCTTCCGGCGTGGTCCCCTCTAACTCTAGGCAGACCCCCAGGGGCAATTCTCAGTACTCACAACCTGTGTAGGCTTTCCTGGGACTGGACCCCTCTCTCTCTCCCCAGGCTCTCGGCACACCGGATCCCCTCAGCTCAACTCAGCACTCTCTGGACACTCAGGCAACACCCTGAGACATTCGCCTTCCTCAGACAGGAGGAGAGGCAGTAGCAATCTCCTTCCTGGGACTCTGCTCCCACCAAAGACACCGTGCCACACACTTCCCCCCAAACTTATACCCACTCCCAGAATCCTTTGCAGCCTAATCTGCCTTCTGGGGTAGTTACAAGCTGGGACGTGTCCCCTGACTGGGCTTCCCACACTGTCCTATGAGAATCCTCTCACAGGAGCCAGTGGGGATACTTCTCCCCTCATCAGGCACATCTGGAAGCCCTGACACCCGAGCTAAATAAATCACAGCCCTGCTGTTAGGCAGACAAGGCCCACTATACATTTACCTAGCACCTACCTGTAGGGTGCTATATATATATATATATATATATATATATGTGTGTGTGTGTGTGTGTGTGTGTGTGTATATATTTTTTTGTACCCACCTTGAAATCCTTTTCTCTTTAGTTCTTAGCTTTCTTTATGCTTCACAATTAGATTATACTGCCGATTGCTAGAGTAGGACACTAGGTAATAACTAAGCCCCTGCTACTGGCCAAACCCTCTCACTTTCTGAAAAATTTAATTTGTGAACATGTTGTAAAACCATATATGGGCAACAACCAACATAAAAATAAAAAAAAAAAGGCTGGTGCTTTGTCCATCAATGAACTCAGAGAAAGTTTTTATTTACCTGCTTTCCTTTCCCTATTCTTTACATCTGGGCATTCAGAGCACTGCCTATAGAGGAGTGGGCCCTAGCAAAAACTTGCAAACCAATGCAGGAAGGTGGGACAGCCTTCTTCTGAGGCCTATTTATGAGTTCTGGAAGAGGGGTAAATACAGTGCATTGCGAAAGTATTCGGCCCCTTGAACTTTTCAACCTTTTGCCACATTTCAGGCTTCAAACATAAAGATATAAAACTTTAATTTTTTGTGAATAATCAACAACAAGTGGGACACAACCATGAAGTGGAACAAAATTTATTGGATATTTCAAACTTTTTTAACAAATAGAAAACGGAAAAATTGGGCGTGCAAAATTATTCAGCCCCCTTAAGTTAATACTTTGTAGCACCACCTTTTGCTGTGATTACAGCTGTAAGTCGCTTGGGGTATGTCTATCAGTTTTGCACATCGAGAGACTGAAATTTTTGCCCATTCCTCCTTGCAAAACAGCTCGAGCTCAGTGAGGTTGGATGGAGAGCGTTTGTGAACAGCAGTTTTCAGTTCTTTCCACAGATTCTCGATTGGATTCAGGTCTGGACTTTGACTTGGCCATTCTAACACCTGTATATGTTTATTTGTGAACCATTCCATTGTAGATTTTGCTTTATGTTTTGGATCATTGTCTTGTTGGAAGACAAATCTCTGTCCCAGTCTCAGGTCTTTTGCAGACTCCATCAGGTTTTCTTCGTGAATGGTCCTGTATTTGGCTCCATCCATCTTCCCATCAATTTTAACCAGCTTCCCTGTCCCTGCTGAAGAAAAGCAGGCCCAAACCATGATGCTGCCACCACCATATTTGACAGTGGGGATGGTGTGTTCAGGGTGATGAGCGATGTTGCTTTTATGCCAAACACAACATTTTGCATTGTTGCCAAAAAGTTCGATTTTGGTTTCATCTGACCAGAGCACCTTCTTCCACATGTCTGGTGTGTCTCCCAGGTGGCTTGTGGCAAACTTTAAATTACACTTTTTATGGATATCTTTAAGAAATGGCTTTCTTCTTGCCACTCTTCCATAAAGGCCAGATTTGTGCAGTATACGACTGATTGTTGTCCTATGGACAGAGTCTCCCACCTCAGTTGTAGATCTCTGCAGTTCATCCAGAGTGATCATGGGCCTCTTGGCTGCATCTCTGATCAGTCTTCTCCTTGTATGAGCTGAAAGTTTAGAGGGACGGCCAGGTCTTCGTAGATTTGCAGTGGTCTGATACTCCATCCATTTCAATATTATCGCTTGCACAGTGCTCCTTGAGATGTTTAAAGCTTGGGAAATCTTTTTGTATCCAAATCCGGCTTTAAACTTCTCCACAACAGTATCTCGGACCTGCCTGGTGTGTTCCTTGTTCTTCATGATGCTCTCTGCGCTTTAAACGGACCTCTGAGACTATCACAGTGCAGGTGCATTTATACGGAGACTTGATTACACACAGGTGGATTCTATTTATCATCATTAGTCATTTAGGTCAACATTGGATCATTCAGAGATCCTCACTGAACTTCTGGAGAGAGTTTGCTGCACTGAAAGTAAAGGGGCTGAATAATTTTGCACGCCCAATTGTTCCGTTTTTTATTTGTTAACAAAGTTTGAAATATCCAATAAATTTTGTTCCACTTCACGATTATGTCCCACTTGTTGTTGATTCTTCACACAAAAGTTTTATATCTTTATGTTTAGCCTGAAATGTGGCAAAAAGGTCGCAAAGTTCAAGGGGGCCGAATACTTTCGCAAGGCACTGTACATTCCATATACTGAAAAAGAGAAATGGACAGAGGGCGCACCAGTCTAGCGCATTATCTTTAAAACTGTTTATTGTAATAGACATGTATACACATTATACTCACAAAACGATTATGAAACACGTGCAATAAGCAATGAGGGACCACCAGGGGTCTCCACTGGGCATCCTCAGCTGCCGCAGGCCGTGGAAGGATGTAGACCTAAAAAAAACGCTTACGCGTTTCGAGGTGTTCCCCCTTCATTAGAGCTAGTTTGGGGAATGAGTGGTAGGGCTTTTGTATATTCCAAACCTGATGCAGCCAGTATACCAGCAGTTAGGCAGTGATTCATGAACACCCCATCCTCCTCAATACCTACCAGTGTCCCGGATGACAATTTACAAGGATTTTGATACATATATGGAACTGTTGCAATTTTAGGTAGATTTTAAGGTCTGTGTTGCTTACATTTGTGCTCGATAACTGTGCTAAATACACAGAGTATGTCTGGGATATACTTATGCTTCATTATAATGCACAGCTAAAAATGAAACAAACTGTTGATGTGCTACTATTATCATATATATTGTCGGAGGATATTGGTTTTTATAAGAGACAACCTTGGTGGACATGATTCCACAATGTGTGCAGGATGACATTTTTTCAATGATTTATTACATTTTTACACTGTCGCGTTGAGTTGTTGTTTTGTGATCGCTTTTGTTGCTGTCACAAGGAATGTATACATCCCTTGTACTAAGCAATAGGCATGTGACAGGTTCTCTTTATGGAGAGATCTGAGGTCTATGAGACCTCCTCTGCCCTTAAAAGCATTTGATCACACCAAGATCAGTCTAAACAAATGCTGTCTATTTTTATAAATTGCAACGTTTACATCCGAGTAAAGTGGAAGTTATGTCAGGTCATTGCCAGAGTTGTATAAAGTACTCGAAACCCATACTTGAGTAAAAGTACAAGTGCTCGATCAAAAAGTGACTTGAGTAGAAGTGGAAGTGCTCGATCAAAAAGTGATTTGAGTAGAAGTACTAAAGTATTCAACATTTTTTGTACTTAAGTATTGCAAGTAGTTTTTTAAAAAAAATTTGCTACTCAAGTACTGAAAGTAAAAGTACCAGTAGTTTTGAAAAAAAATTGTTACTCAAGTACTGAAAGTAAAAGTACAAGTACTGTGTTATGTAGTTATTAAAGAAAGAAGTCAAAAGTTTGAACATCATATTGTTTTTTATTATTTCAAATGCAGCTTTTATTTATACATACAGTAGCATTTATTTTCGTATGCGCTGATAATACACATGTTTTGAGCTTCATGAAACCTGCCATCTACTGTTCTGGCAGTGGAAATTTTTATAATTGTAACGAGTAACTATGCAGCACAAAAAAAAATATTGGAGTAGAAGTATTGAAATCATTGAAAAAAATGTAGTGAAGTAAAAGTGGAAGTAGGAGAAAAAAATTCTACTCTAGGAAAGTACAGATACCGCCTTTCGGTACTTAAGTACAGTAGTGAAGTAGTTCTACTTAGTTACTATACATCTCTGGTCATTGCTTATGGGTTACTATATCATAGAGCCAAACTAAGCCAATCTGGTCTTTGTTCAGCTCTGTGATCAGCCGGTATAAGTGCTGGCTGGTTTTTCGGGACTCCCATTAGGACGAGAGATCCCAGTAAACCCGCAGAAGGCGGTGGGAGAGGGAATATCCCCTCCTGCTGCTTGTAAAAGCAATGCAACGGCTAGTTAGTCAATTAAAAAAACTGTTTAAAAATATTTATTTAATAGCATAATGGTGATTTATGCTTTGGCTGCCCATATTTTTTATATTCAGCTCTGGGCATTTGGTGGTCTATTTCTTTTTCCTGGCTCACTCCATTTTCTGTGGACTGAACTTTGAAACTAAAGTGACTTTCCCTTCCTTATAGCACTAGGTGCAGCATTTTGCACCTTTCACACTATATTTTTTTGCCCTGTTCATTGCTATATTGCAGCCAGCATTATTGCACATTACTTTTGTTGCTTATTACCCATTTTGATTTTGTTTTTATTATTCAGCACTATAATGCATACTTAGATTTCTGTCTATAGCAACTACTTTGGGTGCCATCATAGATTGCCTACCCGCATTTAATCAGCTTCTTGTTGGTCCCCTTGAGTTCTCGCACTTCCACAGCTCCCGGGTGAGACTCCCTTGGTAATCACCATTTGGAAATATTGTCATATCAATGCTTACCTGATTTGTAAGTATTAGAGCTCCTTTGGCGGCATTTGAGGTTTGAATTACTCTATGTATTACATGATACCATTAGGTATGTTACATGCCAGATGTTTTATTTTACAGATATTGTACGTGCATCTACACTTGAGGAGGTGAAGAGTAATGAAACGCCTCCCGTTTCTGGATGCAATTTCATGTATTGACAGTTGGATTGTATATGGTCAACATTATATTTAATTATCTATGAAATGCATTAATATGGATTATTACAATTCAACGTGTTACCATTTTATCCTCGTTTTGTATGCAATGTTTACTCATTTAATAAACAAAAATGTTAAAAAAAAAATGGGTATTTTTATGGTCGTAAGTGCTGTGCCTCATTTAAAGTCTCAGAACAAATAATGTGGTAGTAGTGATATATTGAGGAAGGGATGGAGGGCACATCACTGGGTGCACCAGGCCACATTCTATTTGGTTCCAAAAAACCGTACTGGGATGATACTTGCAGCTGCAGGCATCATCCTGGTTTAACCACTTGAAGTCTTGCGACGTATGGATATATCACAGGTCGGCAAGTGGTTAATAAATATTTTTTGTATTTTTCTGGAATAATCTTGACACTGGCAATATTTAAAGTCAGCATGTACACTTGCTTATAAGTGAAGAAACAAACATTACAAAGTTTAAAGTGGTTTTAAACTTCTGTATAATGTTTGTACTGATAGGTAAGCCTATAATAAGGGCTTACCTATAGATACTGTAAATATCTCCTAAACTTGCACCATTTAGGAGATATTTACTGTATACTGCCCTGATGACGTCATCGGCATCTGTGCTCTGAAGGAATGTCCACCCGTGATGTTTCTTCAGAGCCCTGTGTCGTGACCGGCGGCTCCCGTGCGCATGCATGGGAGTGACGTGACGTCACGCAGCTCCAGTCAGTAGCATGGCTGGAGTCCGCGGACCTGGAAAGAAGATGGGTGAAAATGGATGTGGCCTCCAGCAGGGACCACGAGGGCTTTAATTGTAGGTAAGTGTCACAATGTGCTAGTATGCAGCACATACTAGCACATTATGCCTTTACTTTGCAGGTAAGTAAAAAGAAAAAATATTACAGAATGGTTGTTTAAATCTCAGCCAGGTTTTTATATCTTTTTGTTTGATTTTATTGATATACACTATATTGTCAAAAGTATAGGGACACCTGCCTTTACACACACATGAACTTTAATGGCATCCCAGTCTTAGTCCGTAGGGTTCAGAATTTAGTTGGCCCACCCTTTACAGCTATAACAGCTTCAACTCTTCTGGGAAGGCTGTCCACAAGGTTTAGGAGTGTGTCTATGGGAATGTTTGACCATTCTTCCAAAAGCACATTTGTGAGGTCAGGCACTGATGTTGGAGAAGGCCTGGCTCACAGTCTCCACTCTAATTCATCCCAAAGGTGTTCTATCAGGTTCAGGTCAGGGCTCTGTGCAGCCCAGTAAAGTTCCTCCACCCCAAACTCGCTCATCTATGTCTCTATGGACCTTGCTTTGTGCACTGGTCCAAAACATTTGGAGGAGGGGTGATGATAGTGTGGGTTTTTATTTTCAGGGTTTGGGCCTGGCCCCTTAGTTCTAGCGAAGGGAACTCTTAAGGCTTTAGCATGCCAAGACATTTTGGACAATTTCATGCTCCCAACGTTGTGGAAACAGTTTGGAGAACTTTCTATTCCAACATGACTGCGCACCAGTGCACAAAGCAAGGTCCATAAAAAACATGGATGAGTGAGTTTGGGGTGGAGGAACTTGACTGGCCTGCACAGAGTCCTGACCTCAACCCAACAGACCACCTTTGGGATTACTTACAGCAGGGACTGTGAGTCAGGCCTTCTCATCAAACATCAGTGCCTGACCTCACAAATGCGCTTCTGAAAGAATGGTCAAACATTCTCATACACACACTCCTAAACCTTGTGGACAGCCTTCCCAGAAGAGTTGAAGCTGTTATAGCTGCAAAGGGTGGGCCAACTCAATATTGAACCCTATGAACTATAACTGGGATGCCTTTAAAGTTCATATGTGTGTAAAGCCAGGCGTCCCAATACTTTTGGTAATATAGTGTAGGTATATATGGGACATTAGCGAAAATTGTAAAATCTCTCCCATTGTCATCCTGTATTGGTATCCTTGGAATGAGTAGGTAAGCTCCTTCACATGAGAGTTATTAAAAAAGGCAATGTAAAGTGCAAAAGTTAAAAAAGGCAAAACCCGCAACAACCTGACTTCACTTTGGTGCAGTCATATAACTTTAAACTGATTTTGCTGGTTTCTGTTGGTTACTACAATTTGCACTAAGTAGAGAAACCCAAATGCCCATTTGGGTTCTAAAATTCCTCTATCTCCTCTAATTTATTTTCCTACTCTTGGTGCTTTTTTGTTTCTGATTTGACTTCCACATTGACGTTTTGTTGAATATAACCTTACTACAAAATTAGGTTTGTCAACAATGCATAAAATTATTAACAGACTATAAAAAGAAAAAAAAAAAAAAAAACACGGTTCTCGCTCCAATCCATAATGCCTGTGGATGTGAGAGAGATGCAGTGTGCTGGTGGTGATGTATGGATAATATGTATATAAAAATCACACCCTTTCATTTCCCACCATATTATTAATAAGGAAGGAAGACTCCCAAACCCCACCCTAGACAAAGTCACATTAGAAAAGGGGGTGAAGTGCTAACCAGGAGCTAACTCAGAGCCAAGCGGACAGCAGCAGAGCAGCAATTACAGAGGCAAACATTATTAATATTTAATTGAACTTGCCAGAACAGATCTTCTTGGCAAAGCCTAACAAACAATATTCTCGTTGTTCCTTGTTTTTAGTTAGATATAATATATATTTAAGAAATTGCACCTGTCCATCTGTCTGCCAGTACTACTGGGCTTGTGCATATGGCACAGCCTGTAAAGCTTATATTAATATTTACTGTACATATCAATTGTAAAATTTTGTCTGCTGCCATTGAGTCTTGCTTGCCAAGAATACTGCTGGGCCTGCCCTGTGGTTGTGGACTATCCTTTTGGAACACTTTGGTACGGTCTTCAAAACATAATATTTATTTGGGCTTGCTGTTTGGCCATCCTGATAGATCCCGTTTGGCAAACTGCACAGAAACAATCAGCTAAATAAAAGTTAAGCTTGAAGCTGCTCAGAGTAAAGCCCTACCAAGGTAATAGCACAGCCTTACATCCCTACTACTTTGCCTTCTCTGTCAACTGCCTTTTCATGTAAGAGAAGATTACTTGCCTTCCAGAACTAATGGCACTTTTCACTGCAAGTACCGGCTCTACTCGGCCCTGCTTGGCCCGGCTTGCTTTTCCACTGCTGGTACCGCATGGTACGGTGTTGGAACGGTTCGGTACGGTTTGCTTTTCCACTAAAGTACTACTAAAGTTAAGTGGGTGGGATAACAACGATTCTCTGACCAATCAGTGGCTAGTAGTGACTGCATGCAAAGGATTGTGGGATATGGTACCGGGTATGGTACCTCTACCACAATCGAGGTGGTACTGTCTTTGAGAGCCCTACCGTTGGGTTCCATGCAGTGGAAAAGCGCCGCCGTACCGTACCTACACCGTACCATGCGGTACCAGCAGTGAAAAAGCACAAAAGCGAGCCGAACCGTTTGGTTTCATGCAGTGGAAAAGCGCCGTAAGACTGACAAACTGGTGAATATATCTTTTTTTTTTCTTTAGTCACCATGGAGTTGATTTACTAAAACGGGAGCCTGCAAAACCTGATGTAGCTCTGCATAAAAACCAATCCGCTTCAAGGTTTCATTGTCAAAGCCTAATTGAACAAGCTGAGGTTAGAAGCCGATTGGCACAGCTGCACCAGATTTTGAAAGCTCCAGTTTTAGTAAATCAACCCCCATCTGTTTACCTGATATAACAAACGGATTCTTCATATGCAAAACAAGATCAAAGCTTGTGAAGAACTACCTAAACTCTGCTCAACAAGGAAGCCCTGTTGCCATCAGCGCCGTGTCTGCAATGGCCTTATAATCTTATTTTAGCTCCCAGGTGCTCCTCAGAAGAAAGGTGAAGTGAAGCGGTCTACAGCTTACACACTCGGCAAGCTGCATACCTGATTGTGACTACTTAATTTCCTGTATGAGAAGACCTGAAGAACAGGAGAATAACACATCAACCCTCTACTTCTTAGGGTCACTCACTGGCTGTTTTCCCAAAACAGTTTACATTTTTCTATTCTGACAGGTTGCTTTTCCTATCCAAAATGACTTGGGTCATTCTTATGCCTAATCCGGTTTCATCTCCAATAAAGATGAAAGGAATGGAGCACTCAAACTATCTAGCACTTATCCTTACTAATGCAGAATCATGAATCATTTTAATCTGAGACATGTCTCACATTAATTCAAAATGTTCTAAGCACCTGTTGAAGCAGGTTTCTACAGCAGTCTGGAGAAAAACCAATTAATCATTTCAACCTCTTTATATAAGACATGGTTTCAATCACCACACAGTACATTTGTTTATAAAGCACTGTAATAAGAAATTCCTCACTTTACTTAATAAGGAAGCGTAATTATTGCATGCAAAGTAAAGAAACACCTAGTATAAAACATCTCTTAACTGAACAGAATACAATGAAAAAAAAAAAAAAATAAATCTGATTAATTTCCATTGTGGACTCCTAAATATGACTAATTGTGTCTATGGTTTTAGTATTTAGGGCAAGGTTCCAGTGCTAGCTTACCTTTACGCCACGGATTCTGAATTCTGCCAAAGCTCTGCTCATCTTTGTTGCTGCCACTTGTTGATCTTTTGCATGGGCAATGACTTTGACGAGGAGAGAGTCATAATGGGGGGAGATGACAGCTCCTTGGAAGGCTGAGGCACTGTCCAATCGGATTCCCATTCCCTCACCACTACGAAATACCTGAAAAACAATTTACAAAGAGTCACTTTCAGAAACATATCAGATGTATAGCGGCCACCATTATTGAAAAACAATGTACATACTCTTGTAGGGACAGATTTATGGTAAAGGTGGTAAGAGTACTGCCACTAAGTGACAAATCCTCTTCGGCTTTTGTTTGTAAACAGGTTGGGGATCCTGGGTGACATCATTAACCTTCCCACCCTATTCATACACACACACGCTCACTTGTGGATAAAAACATGTCCCTTAAACTCTTGCATTGCAAACCACTGCGGTATAGTGATAATAATGCAAATTGGGCAGCCCAAAAAGTGGTGTGAGAAGACACAGGGCAACCATGTTGTTTTGAAATTCATAAGTCAGCCATTACATTTTGTACAATAGGAGACACAAGAGTCAGCTTACTCTATAGCAGGGGTGTCCAAACTATGGCCCTCCAGCTGTTCAGGAACTAATATTCCCATCAGGCATTTTAAATCTTTGACATTCACAGACATAACTAGGCATGATGGAAATTGTAGTTCCTGAAAAGCTGGAGGGCCATAGTTTGGACACCCCTGCTCTATAGCCTGTGACCACCTCCCAGAACATGACTCAGGAATGCAGGATTTTACCAGTAGGGCCATAATACCCCTTTAGCCCAGACCTGTTATTAGTAAATTACTAAATGAATGCCTTAACAGAAGGTCTGTATTGGAACACTGCAGTATATTAGGGTTTGCTTATCATCTCAATGTCTGTTAACAACAAACAGATAGAAAGGTATCTCCACTTCTCACTAATAAAACTGAGATGAGCCCATTGTAAAACATTTCAGTTCTTTCACGCTATGGACTGCAGGGTAATTAAACCCATTAGCAGTACATGGCGCTCCATAAATGGTCTTAAACAGGGCTAATTGATATCATAAAGGCTATTTAGGCCTGACAGCTATTCTACTTATCCTGCAATTCACAGTTTCAAAATCGACGCATAATTCATAAAATCAGACATGACAAAGTGATATTGTTATTAATTATATATTTGAAAGTGGAAGAAAATACTGAAAGGATCAAGATCACACATGACTAGGCTATCATATACAAGAGATTCCATCTCCTGGATGACCTGCGTATCTGAGGCATATTATGTTAAATATCTCTGATATTAAAATGCAAAATATTAATATATTTAAAAAAAAACTAAATCTGACCAGGACAGCTGAATACCATCCCATGACATCCAATCTGCCACTCCTCAGACCTTCTCATTGGTCAGGTCATATCTGTCCACACCCTACTCAGGGACCAGATAAAAAAAAAAAAAGACTGCAGTCTGGAGCTCTCATTTTTACCATCAAACAAGGAAAAGCAGCCAAGATTTATGAGAGCCACAGATCAATCTTATGCTAATTGACTGGACTTTTCCTGAATACAGACCTAGACCTTTGTTAGGTTATTTAATCTCTTTCTTTTCGGTTTTCTTTTTTTCTTTGTAATACCCTTTTTCTGTAAATATTTTGTTTGCACCATATACCTGCATACTTATTAAATATTTAAACTTATTAAATAATAAAATTATCTCTGATGCACTAACGTAGAACATAAGGAATTCCATCTTTGAAACTGTACTATAAATCTTTGGAATACTCATGTCTGTGGTGACAATGTATATTACAGAAAATAAGTGTGCAAAATATGACAATGAAATAAAGTGTTTTTTTCACCAATGCCAGAAATATGCCAAGCAAAAGCTCTGGTGCAGGAGAACTTTAATTTATTTGGCATTGCAGAATCTTGGCTTTATTCTTCACGTGACTGGGCTATTAATTTTCCTGGTCATGCTCTCTTTCCCGAAAGACAGGGTAAAACGGAGGGGTGGTGGTGTCTGTCTCTATGTCAGAAGTGATCTCAAAGTGAGTGTGAAAGAGGACCTAGTTGATGGAGAGTGTGATGAGTCTGAAGCAGTATGGGTGTAAATGTACAATGGTGTGCGTAATACAAAGATTATCACTGGAGTTTGTTATACACCTCCCAGTATTAATGAGGAGGCAGAGACTCAGTTCCTTGCAAAGAAAGAAAGAGCTACAAGGGCTGGGACAGTGATAATAAAGGGGGATTTTAACTACACAGACATTGACTGGAGTAAAGGCACTGCTGTTAAAGGGCAAAAATGTATAAGCCCATACAAGACAATTTTATGGTACAGTTTATTGAGGGCCCGACTAAAAATGATGCTCTGCTGGACCTGGAAGTCTCAAACCATGCAGAGCCCATTACCGATAATAATATAAAAGAACATCTGGGTAGCAGTGACCATAATACAATTTCATTTAATGCTAGCTGTAAGCAATAAACGCATACAAAAAATATAAAAACACTTAACTTCAAGAGAGCAAATTTTCCAAGGATAAGGACTGCTCTCCAAGACTTCGACTGGGAGGAAATATTGGCATCGATGAACAGAACCGAAATGGGAATTCTTAAAAAAAACTGTATGTGAACTCACTGCAAAGTATATTCCCATTGGCAATCAGTTTAAAAGGCTAAAAATAAAACCTATGTGGCTCATGGCCAAAGTTAAAAAAAAAAGCTATAAATAATAAGAAAAGTGCTTTTAAAAAATGTAAAAATAAAGGAACACTATCATTGTTTAATTGTTACAAAGAATATAACACAAAAAGTAAAAAGGAAATCAAGGACGCAAAAATTCAAAATGAAAGACAGAGTGCAAAAGATAGTAGGAAAAAAAACCCAAAAATTCTTCAAATATATTAATAGTAAAAAAGGTCAGGTCTGAGCATGTAGGCACTTTAATAAATTTGCCTTCTCTTTGTCCCCAGTCACCCACTACAGATTATTTTGTAAATACTTTCTTCAGCTTTCTGTATACAAAGGAGCATGGGGGAGCTCATGACCATAATGGGGATGGTATTGACACAGCCCCAAATTACCCACAAAGGCTCAAAAGTGATATGGTCCAGAAATATTCAAACAGAATAAAGGTGGATAAAGCATCTGGAACAGATGGCATCCACCCATGCATCCCAAAATAATTGAGCTCTGTAATTTCAAAATCTTGGTTTCTAATTTTTAGGGACTCGTTAAGGACTGGAATCCGCTGGATTGGCGTAGGGCCAATGTGGTGCCTCTAATTGAAAACGGATCAAAGTCTTTACAAAGTAACTATAGACTTGTTAGTTTACCTTCTATAGTCGGGAAGATACTGGAGAGTTTAATAAAAGACCACATAGATGAGTTCTGGCAACACACAGCATGGATTCATGAAAGATAGACTTGTCAAACAAACCTGATTTCTTTTGATGAAGAGGTAAGTAAAACCTTGGACAGAGGGGTGGCTGTGGACGTTGTATACTTGGATGTTGCAAAAGGGATTGACACAGTTCCCCCACACACAGCTAATGTGTAAGGAAAAGTCTACAGGCTTGGAAAGATCAGTTTGTAAATGGATAAAAAACTGGCTAAAAGATAGAATTCAGAGAGTAGTGGTTAATTATTCTCACTCTGAATGGTCTAAGGTGATCAGTGGTGTACCCCAAGGTTCAGTTTTGGGACCCTTACTTTTTAGTATCTTTATAAATGATATAGGGTCTGGGATTAAAAGTACTATTTCAGTCTTTGCAGATGACACCAAGCTATGCCGTGGAATAACTTCCATACAGGATGTCTTTCAACTTACAAGCCAACTTCAATGCACTGTTTTTTTGGGCAACTATGTGGCAAATGAGGTTTAATGTTAATAAATGTAAAGTTATGCACTTGGGGGATAAGAATATGCATGCATCATACATACTAGGGGGAGTACAATTCGGGGAATCCATAGTGGAGAAGGATCTGGGTGTTCTGGTTGATCATAAGCTTAATAATAGCATGCAATGCCAAGTTGTGATTTCCAAAGCAAGCAAAGTCCTTGCTTGTATTTAGAGAGGCATAGACTCCAGAGAGAGAGATATCATTTTTCCCCTGTACAAATCATTAGTAAGACCTCATCTGGAATATGCAGTTCAGTTTTGGGCACCTTTTCTCAAAAAGGATATTGGGGAACAGGAGAAAGTGCAGAGAAGGGCAACCAAACTTATAAGAGGCATGGAGGAGCTCAGCTATGAGAAAAGATTAGAGGAACTGAATTTATTCTCTCTTGAGAAAAGGAGAAGGAGGAATATGATCAACATGTATAAATACATAATGGGTCCATATAGTGAACTTGGTGTTGACTTATTCACTTTAAGGTCAACACAGAGGACAAGGGAACACTCTTTACATCTAGAGGAAAAGCGATTTCATCTCCAACTACGGAAAGGTTTTGTTCAGTGTAAGATAAGGTGAGAAGTTTTTTAAAATGAAATCCGGGGACACATTTTTATTGGCAAATGGCAAACTATTTTATAAGCATCTTTTCCTCAAATTATATATGCAGTGTTTGTGGTATGTGTTTATGGAATGATTGTATGATATATAGGTTAGGAGTGCATTACATAAAGAATGCAGGGCTCAGGAGTGCGCTACTTAAAGAATGCAGGGCTAATTAGCACTTAGGAGTGTGCTACATAAAGAATGCAGGGCTCAGGAGTGTGCTACATAAAGAATGCAGGGCTCAGGAGTGTGCTACATAAAGAATGCAGGGCTCAGGAGTGTGCTACATAAAGAATGCAGGGCTCAGGAGTGTGCTACATAAAGAATGCAGGGCTCAGGAGTGTGCTACATAAAGAAAGCAGGACTCACTTGTGCCCATCTATGCAGCCTCACCATTGGCCAGCAAAGCAGCCTCACCAGTGCCAGGCAATGCAGTCTCCCCAGTACCAGGCAATGCAGTCTCACCAGTGCCCGACAATGCAGCCTCACCAGTGCCTGCCCAACAATGAAGCCTCACCAGTGCCCAGCGATGCAGTCTCCACCAGGGCCCAGCGATGCAGCCTCCACCAGTCCCCAGCGATGCAGCCTCCACCAGTCCCCAGCGATGCAGCCTCCACCAGTCCCCAGCGATGCAGCCTCCACCAGTGCCCAGCGATGCAGCCTCCACCAGTGCCCAGCGATGCAGCCTCCACCAGTGCCCAGCGATGCAGCCTCCACCAGTGCCCAGCGAAGCAGCCTCCACCAGTGCCCAGCGAAGCAGCCTCCACCAGTGCCCAGCGAAGCAGCCTCCACCAGTGCCCAGCGATGCAGCCTCCACCAGTGCCCAGCGATGCAGCCTCCACCAGTGCCCAGCGTTGCAGCCTCCACCAGTGCCCAGCGTTGCAGCCTCCACCAGTGCCCAGCGTTGCAGCCTCCACCAGTGCCCAGCGTTGCAGCCTCCACCAGTGCCCAGCGTTGCAGCCTCCACCAGTGCCCAGCGTTGCAGCCTCCACCAGTGCCCAGCGTTGCAGCCTCCACCAGTGCCCAGCGTTGCAGCCTCCACCAGTGCCCAGCGTTGCAGCCTCCACCAGTGCCCAGCGATGGAGCCTCCACCAGTGCCCAGCGATGCAGCCTCCACCAGTGCCCAGCGATGGAGCCTCCACCAGTGCCCAGCGATGGTGCCTCCACCAGTGCCCAGCGATGGTGCCTCCACCAGTGCCCAGCGATGGAGCCTCCACCAGTGCCCAGCGATAGAGCCTCCACCAGTGCCCAGCAATGCAGCCTCACCAGTGCCCAGCAATGCAGCCTCACCAGTGCCCAGCAATGCAGCCTCACCAGTGCCCAGCAATGCAGCCTCACCAGTGCCCAGCAATGCAGCCTCACCAGTGCCCAGCAATGCAGTCTGACCAGTGCCCAGTAATGTGCAGCCTCACCAGTGCCCAGTAATGTGCAGCCTCACCAGTTCCCAGTAATGTGCAGCCTCACCAGTGTCAATCTATGCAGCATCACCAGTGCAGAGGATCAGAGAGAAGAGGAGAGCCAGCTGGATCATCACACAGCCCGGCGTCCCCCACTGTGTCTGCTTTAATTTGAATCGCCGGGCACCCGCCGTCACGCAACCCCTGCCTCCTGGATCGGCTCCTACCTATGATAGACCGCACACGTCCTAGCATTGGACAAGTGTGCTGGCTATCAAAGGAGCCAAACCAGGAGGAGGGACTTTGGGTAACGGCGGGTGCCCAGTGATTCAAATTTAAGCTGACACAAAGACTGATGCCTCCCTGACTTCCCCCCACAATGTGTGGCATCTGGGGCGGAATGCCCCCATTGGTATGCCACTGACTTTGGCACCCCCCTCTGCCTCAGCAACCGCCCACAATCGGCCCTGCACCTAGCACCGTCCCTGCAATCCGGGGAGAAATCCGGGGATAGACTGGCTCCGGGGACAGTGTCCTCAGTCCGGGGACGTCTGGTCACCCTACTGTGAAAATGTAGAATAGACTCCCTCCAGAGATGGTTCTGCCCAGTTCAAGAGATTGCTTTAAAAAAGGCCTGGATTTTTTCCAAGGTGTACATAATATAACTGGGTACTAATATTTATAGGTAAAGTTGATCCAGGGAATATCTGACTGCCTCTTAGGGGATCAGGAAGGAATTTTTTTCCCCTGCTGTAGCAAGTTAGATCATGCTTTGCTGGGGTTTTTTGCCTTCCTCTGGATCAACTCTGGGTATAGGGTTATGTATATGGGATTGTATGGTTGTGTTTTCTTTTTTTTTTATTGGTTGAGCTAGATGGACTTGTGTCTTATTTCAACCTAACTATGTTACTATTACAGATACTTATTAAAAGGCATAAGTGTTATTTTAAATGTTATTTATAATAAATATCTGGTGGCAGAGTAAAGAGTTAGCTGTGTAGTTAACGAACCCCAAGGATTATAGCCCTCAGTCTGCTGGCACTTAGATTGTAGTTCCACAAGCTGGAAAATATATCCCCCAAAGACGTCAGTCTGATGACACGTTAAGCGTGGATTGTTTGTGATGTAATCATTGTCCATGATGGCGTCGATCCATGTTGTTTGCAGGTCCGATCTAGTATTGTGTATGCAACAGCTATCTGCCTGCTATACTTTTTGTAAGGAATCTGTTTTATTGATGTTTTAAACCCATGTAACAAAGATGTGGGTATCACTTTTTATAAAATAAAGGGAGAGATTTTTCTAACAACATACTTCAAAATGGGAGACTGTTTATTTTTATCCGTTGGTGACATTGGCGGTTAAAGGCGTTTGTTTGCCATGGTGGAGCCATCCTTGGATATGATGTGCTGAGCCTATTAAAACCATTTATAATAGGATAATATGATATTAATATAATTTGGTCCATGTAATCTGCTAAGAGGCGCTTTTAACTGTGTCACAGGGTGGTGGAATCTTCTCTACTATTGGTGGACTATATATATCACAAATAAAAATTAATCTTTACTCACACTTTGTGGAATAGATTATACGAGGAAGGAGGAGTATTAAAGAAAGACCTTGTTGTCCTTTTCTTTCTCTTGTTCATTATTTTAATGGCCTTTCTAATTTAGTGGTATATAATAATATTTTTATGGATGTATTTGATCACTTGGTTGTAGGGTGATATATATTTTCTTCTCGCACTTCACTTAATTTCTCACCCATCTTGATTGCTCATTTTTCATCATATACCGGTAAATAATTTTAATTTGCTCTGATTTTTTGAGATTGACAGCAGCAGCAGTCAATGACTCCCATTGCCTTCTTGTCTAGTGAGGAGAGAGCAGAGAGAACCACTGCTGAAAGTGGCCAGTGTTGTTTTTCTAATAGTGCAGTCACTCCTAATGTTCTGTTAGAATGCAACTGCACTTTAAGATACATTCTTTGAATTCTAAAGTTAGACATATCTTTCAATGCCTGCAGATTTCTTAGAAGCTAAAGCCCCGTACACACGTACCGATGGTCGGCTTACAAATGTTCCTCTTTTCTCCCCGGGATGTCGGTGTCTGCTGAAAAGTGCAAAGACAGCACAAGGACAGCACAAGAATTTTGTCCGCCGACTGCAGAAGTGATGTCATGTAATGGTTAACTTTCCCTGTGTTTTCTATTTTCTGAGCATGCCCAGTCTTGCAAATCTGCGGTCTGTCGGCCGAATTGTGTACTGACAGGCGAACAATCGTCCGTTCTGGTGTCGGCATACAAATATTTTCATGTTTGCACGAAAGACTTTTGTCCGCGGATTGTGCGCAGACATCTGTCGGAGGCACCATACTAACACGCGTACAATCGGCAGATCCTTCGTCCACCGACGTTTGTATGCCGACGATCGGTACGTGTGTACGGGGCTTTAGAGTAAATGTTTTACAAGACAATAAATGAGAAGATCTGTTTCCACAAGGTAGCACTCTCCAAATGCAGTTTGTCAAAGTGTGATACTTTAACAAGGGCATGAGATTTATGAATACTGAACTTAAGGCTTTTCAAACACAGCTGGCAGAGGTTAAGGAAACAATAGGAAAAGACTGAACAGCACAGATAAGGCTGGCATTGTGCTGCTTTAGTAATAGAACAGGTACTGGAGAACAGAAAGGAACAAATTACATACTTAGCTGTTCATTTTCACACTCTGATTATAAGTTTTAATTACAACCCAATAAAATGTGGGCATTGCAAGTTGCACATAAATTGAAACTCCAGACAAAAACAGAAAAAAAAAAAAAACCCCAAAACTCTTCATGCTTGGTCCTTAAGATACACAATGATGTTCTTAAAGCATTATTAAGCCACTAAGCAAACACTTATTATATTGCAGCTTACCAATTCTTAAAAGTGGTGGCTGCATTCTTTTTTTTAGGCTTGCTTTGCTATATTTTCACCTGGTGATCCAGCTAATTAGTCTGTTATTTATCAACAGAAGTAACAATTACAGGGATGAGACAAACCATCTAACACTGATAGGGGGCTTACAATGATCAGCTTTTATGTAAAACCTTTATCCCAAAAGGAAAAAAAAGATTGTTTGCTACAACTGCTTATAAAGTGGTAGCTGGAGTTTGGCTTCAATTTCAGCAGCAGGTACCAAGTAAAAGTTTTCTTAACCACTTGCCTACAGTGCACTTTCACCCCCTTCCTGCCCAGACTGATTTTCAACTTTCAGCGCTCTCACACTTTGAATGACAATTACTCAGTCATGCAACACTGTACCCATAAAAAATTTGTGTCCTTTTTTTTACACAAATAGAGCTTTCTTTTGATGGTATTTAATCACTACTGGGTTTTTTTATTTTTTGTGCTATAAATAAAAAAAGACTGAAAATATTGTGAAAAAACGCATTTTTCTTTGTTTCTGTCATAAAATTTAGCAAATGAGTAATTTTTCTTCACAAATTTTGGCCAAAATTTATACTACTACTTATCTTTGGTAAAAATAACCCAAATAAGTATATATTATTTGGTCTTTGTGAAAGTTATAGAGTCCACAAGCTATGGTGCTATTCATTGAAAATTGATCACACTTGATCACACCTGATGTACTGAAGGCCTATCTCATTTCTTGAGACACTAAAAAGTCAGGAAAGTACAAATACCCCCCAAATGACCCCTTTTTGGAAAGTAGACATTCCAAGGTATTTAATAAGGGGCATGGTGAGTTTTTTGAAGTTGTTTCCCACAACTCTTTGCAAATTGAAGATTTTTTTTTTTTTTACAAATTGACGTATTAACAGGTTATTTCTCTCACACAGCATATGTATACTTGCAACTACACCCCAAAACACATTCTACTACTCCTCCTGAGTATGGCAATACCACGTGTGAGACTTTTTCACAGCCTGGCCACATACAGAGGCCTAACATCCAAGTAGCACTGTCCGGCATTCTAGGAGCATAAATTACACATATAATTTCCTGACAACATATCGCACTTTTGAAGGCCCTGGAGCACCAGGACAATGGAAACCCCCATAAAATGACCCCATTTTGGAAAGCAAACAGCCCAACGTATAATTTTTGAGGCATAATGAGTCTTTTGAACTTGTCATTTTTTTTCCACAAGTTTTTTTTTTTTTTACACAAAGCTGTCCATTTATGCAATATTTCTAACACATAGCATGTACATGGCAAAAATTGCACCCCAAAATACATTCTGCTATTCCTCCTGAGTATGGCGATACCACATGTGTAACACTTTTACACAGCCTAGCCACATACAGACGCCTAACATCCAAGTAGCCCTTTTCACAAAGTTGTCCATTAATCCACTTTAAGACTGGGCCTATTTTTGACACTTGGTGTTTACAAGCTAAAATCATTTTTTTTTTGCTAGAAAACTACTTAGAACCCCCAAACATTATATATTTTTTTTTAGCAGAGACCCTAAAGAATAAAATGGAGATCGTTGCAATATTTTTTATCACACCATATTTGCGCAGCAGTCTTCCAAATGCAATTTTTTTTAAAAAAAATCACTTTTTTGAACTAAAAAATAAGAAAACAGTAAATTTAGCCCAATTTTTTTCCATAATGTGAAAGATAATGTTACGCCGAGTAATTAGATACCCAACATGTCATGCTTCAAAATTGCGCATGCTCACAGAATGGCACCAAACATTGGTACTTAAAAATCCCCATAGGCAACATTTTAAAAATTTCTGCAGGTTACCAGCTTAGAGTTACAGAGGAGGTCTAGGGCTCAAATTATTGCTCTCGCTCTAACGATCGTGGATATACCTCACATGTATGGTTTTAACACCATTTACATATGTGGGTGGGACTTGCGTATGCGTATGCTTCTGCGCACGAGCTAACGGGGACAGGGCGCTTTAATTTTTTTTTTCCTATTTATTTTATTTATTATTTTTTTATTTTTACACAGTTTAAAAAAAAAATGTTTTGATCATTTTTATTCCTATTACAAGGAATGTAAACATCCCTTGTAATAGAAATAGGCATGCAAGGTCCTCTTTATTGTGAGATCTGGGGTCAAAAAGACCTCACACCTCACAACTACACTAAAAAAAAAAAAAAATTGTTGAAAAAGGAAAGAAAAAAAATATAAAAAAAAAAACGGCCCTTTAAACCGGTTGCTAGGCAACGACTTTTGACGTAGCTCCGGTCCTCCAAGACCATAGAGTCGAGTGAGGGCCATCTTGCCCTCACTCGACTTCCTGTCTCTGAGGATCCGGGACCGGATAGTTTTCCCCGCTGCCGGCGGGTCCGGTAAGCTGGGATAACATCTGGGATGCGGCGGGAGGGGGGGGGGCACCTCTTCCCCTGCACCGTAAGGGTAATTTCGCGGCAAATCCGCCACTGGGACCACCCTTATCTGAAAGCCGACCGCCCGCAGCTATCTGCTGCCATAACCCCAGTATTTAGCTTTTAATGGCTGACGCATATAGTCGTTAGGTGGTCGGTAAGTGGTTGCATGTATATGGCAAACAGGTGACGATGACTGATGGGGTGACAGGTGACGATGACTGATGGGGTGACAGGTGACGATGACTGATGGGGTGACAGGTGACGATGACTGATGGGGTGACAGGTGACAATGACTGATGGGGTGACAGGTGACAATGACTGATGGGGTGACAGGTGACGATGATTGATGAGGTGACAGATGACGATGATTGATGGGGTGACAGATGACGATGATTGATGGGGTGACAGATGACAATCACTGATGGGGTGACAGATGACAATCACTGATGGGGTGACAAGTGACGATGATTGATGGGGTGACAAGTGACGATCACTGATGGGGTGACAAGTGACGATGATTGATAGGGTGACAGATGACGATGACTGATGGGTTGACAGGTGATGGGGATTGATGGGGGTGACAGGTGACGGGCGATGGTCACTGATGGGTGACAGGTGACATCGATGGTGCACGGCGGTACTGATGGCAGTCTCTGGTGACCGGTGAACTTTAGGCTACGTTCACATGTGAGCGTAGCGATCGCGGGCAGAATCACTGCGATTCTGCCCGCGATCCAGAAATCATTGCAAATCGCGGGGCGCCTGTGCGTTGCCCGTGATTTGCAATAGCACCCCAAACGCTGTGCGATGTTGCTGCGATTTCCGCCTGCCGAATCGCGGTAACATCGCGCAAACAACGCATGACGCCCCAAAGAAACTCTTGTACCTTTTTTGGGCGTCATGCGATGTTTGCGCGATGTTACCGCGATTCGGCAGGTGGAAATGGCGGCATCGCACAGCGTTTGGGGTGCTATTGCAAATCACGGGCAATGCACAGGCGTCCCGCGATTTGCAATGATTTCCGGATCGCGGGCAGAATCGCGGTGATTCTGCCAGCGATCGCTACGCTCACATGTAAACGTAGCCTTATGGGTGTCAATTTCTGGGCACTGATGAGGTGACTGTTGGGTGACAGGTGACATTTGGGGGGGCTGAGGACTGTGTGGGGACATTTATTTCTGTGCTTTTACATTGTGACAAGTACACAGAGCAGTAACTCACTGTTTCTAGCTCTGCTCTCCTCACACTGGAAACTGTATGAGGGGAGAAGAGCTAGTAACAGTGAATTACTGCTCTTTGTTTACATTTTGTGATCGGCTGTGAATGGATTCACAGCCGATCACCTAGTAAACAGTCACTGTCAGTGACTGTTTACTACTGCCGGTGACAGCTGTGTTCCTACGGAACACAGTGCCACCGACATGACCGCTCTGCAGGCTCCCGATCGCGCATGCGCGGTCATCTTGTGGGTGCCTCCATTGTGATCGGCTGTGTCATTGGAACACAGCCGATCACGTGGGAAACAGCCATGCCCATTGGCTGTTTCCCCCCTGCCGGTGACGGGGGGGTGTCCCGGGGACACCCCGACACCGGCAGTGCAGGGCGGCGCGCACGCGATCGCGTGCCTGCCCTGCTTAAAGTGCCGCCGTCATATGACGGCGGCCCAGGATAATGGTCGCTCCGCCGTCATATGACGGTGGGCGGGAGGCAAGCTGTTAAATAAAATAAATTGCGCTAAATTCATAACGTTTGGAAAAAGGATTGCATGGATGTTTTGTACCATGAAATCAAGTACAGGCAAATACAATGTGTTTGCAAACTGTGTTTGGGGTGTCGTTGAGATTGCACTGACACCGCAAACACAGGTTGCAAACACATTGCATTTGCCTGCATTGGATTGCATGGTACAAAACCCCCATACAATTCGGTTGCAGTGAAATTCCAAAATTTGTACATGCATGACTTTGGTGTGATCTGAGCCTGTTCAAAATGAATGGGCCCAAATCACACCACCCTGAAGCACATGTGAATTAAGAAGAAATGTGGGGTGGTTCCTGTGTTATTCATATGCGGATCATATTGTGAACTGAGGCTTAAACAGTCCAGCCTGGCTCTGGCAGCCATGTGCATCATGGCTGCCAGTGCTAGGCTGGACTGTCAGTAACACAACAGCAATGGAAAACTCAGTCCAGCCTCAGTCAATGCTATTAACCACTTGAAGACCAGGCTTATTCTGACATTTCTCACTTACATGTAAAAAACTGTATTTTTGTCTTACTGTAAAATCCTTTTCTATGAAGTTCATGGACAGATGCAGCTCCATATAATTCTTGCCCATTGGGTTATGCTGCCCCCTACAGGAGTAGAACACTAGGCAGGAAAAAGCTTTACCACGCCTATGGGGCCATCTTTGAAGGCATACACCCACACACTCTGCTATAGGCTTCAGTTTAGTTGCAAGCAGTGTTTAGAGGAAAAACCCCAAACCACTCAAGATAGAGGGGGCAGGTGCTGCGTATGTCAATGAACTTCAGATAAAAGGATTTTACGGTAAGTCAAAAATCCAGTTTTCTTTATCGTTCATTGACAGACGCTGCTCCATATAATTCTTGACCATTGGGACGTCCAAAAGCAGTATTTGCATGAGGGGTGGGAAAACAACACAGAAGAAGAACGTAATACCCAAAAAGGCTAAAAACTTTAGCCAACCAGTGAACATGGAGCTCCACCAGGAACAACTGGAGCTCACCTGGAAACAACACCATAAAGTTTATTTCAAACAGCAGCCTGCAAAACCTTGCGGCCAAAAGAAGCATCCGAGGATGCCAACACATCTATAGAATTTTGGGAACGTATGCACAGACGACCAAGTTGCTGGTATCACTGACACCTGATGGCAAAAAGCCCAAGAGGCACTCACAGGGAAAGGTGGAATCTGACCCTTCAGTGAATAAGCCTGTACCACCGTCTGCCTAAATCTGGATACGTTCGCAGCAGATCTAGACAATCCCTTAAGAAGAAATTACTGATTAGGTTGAAGTACCACTTTATCTCTGTGGACTAACAGATAAGGTGAACGGCAGGATAGCGCCGCCAATTCAGATACTCTACGAGCAGAGTTAAGGCCACCAAAAAGGCTGCCTTCTGTAACAGTGTAAGCAGAGGCATCTCCCTAATGTTCTCAAAGGGAGGTTTTTGAAGAACAGACAGTACCCAAGGCCAACCGCTGTTCAACCCCTCTTTGGAGAAAGGGCAAAATCCTAGCCACCGAAAAAAAATGAGGATGCACCTTCAGCGATTCACACCATGAGATGTACGATTTCCACATACGATGATAGATCTTCCTGGAGGTAGATTTTCCAGTCTTCAACAGTGTAGGAATCACTGAGTCAGAAAGACCCCTGTCCTTCAACACCTGCCTTTTAACAGCCATGCCATTAAAGCCAGCGAATGTAAAGCAGGATGGAAGATCAGCCCTTGAGACAGTAGATCTTCCCTGAGCAACCTTACCAGATCTGCATACCAAGACCGTCAAGGCTAGACTGGGGCCACCAGAATCCCTTCCACCTCTATTCTGCGCAAAAGAATAGCTTCAGCGGAGGGGATCCCAAGACCCGGCTACAAATCTTTGCACCTTCTTGTTGAGTCGAGAGGCAAACAGGTCGACGTCAGGTGTCCACCACTGGACACATAGCAGGTGAAACAACTCCGGGTGCAGGGACCATTCCCCCTGATCCAACATCTGACGACTAAGGTAATCCGCCTGCCAGTTCTCCACTCCTGGGATATGCATGGCGGAAAGGGCAGGAACAAATTTTTCTGCCCATTTCAGGGTCTCAGCCACCTCCTGGGCCACCAGGACACTCTTGGTGCCCCCTTGATGATTGACGTAAGCCACAGCCGTGGCATTGTCCGACTGAAGCTGAACTGGACAACCCTGCAGACAATTCGTCCAATGACTCAGGCAAAGCTTTATCACTCTGAGTTCCAGAATATTGTATGGCAGTCTGGACTCCTCCACGGTCCAGGACCCTAGGACACACAGGCTTCCCAAGCACTCCTCCTCAGCCGGACAGGGTGGCATCCGTGGTTATCGTGGTCCAATACAATGGAAGGAAGAATTTGCCCTGGCGTAGGGCCTACGAGCGAAGCCACCACAGAAGAGCATTCCTTGTGCTGTAACTCAACAGAATCATATTGTCCAAAGGGTTTTGGATCTTTGTTCCACTTGACAAGAATTTCCCTTTGTAAGGGTCTCGTGTGGAACTGAGCAAATGGAACCGCCTCGAAGGTTGACACCATTAGACCAAAGGCTCGCATGCAAGTCCGCAGAGAGGACAGGTTGCTGGAGAACAGCAGGTGAATCGCCTTCTGCAACTTTTGCAGCTCTCCCGGGGGAAGAAACAACCACACCGAAGTGGAGTCCCGAGTCAAACCCAGATAATCCAGCTTTGAAGATGGGACCAGAGCAGATTTTTTTGAAATTGATGTTCCAACCAAACTCTTGCAGAGTCCGTACAGTGATTGACAAGTCACCCAACTGGACTGAATGTGAGTCTGCTCTTAAGATGAGATCGTCCAGGTACCCCAGTACAGAAAACTCCCGCTGTCACGGTATTGCCACTACCGAAGCCAACACGTTGGTGAAGACCCTGGGGGCGGAGGTGAGACCAAAGGGTAATGCCACAAATTGATAATGTTCCTCTCCTACAGTGAAGCGAAGAAAACGCTGGTGTCCAGCGTAAATAGGGATGTGTAGATTTGCGTCCTCCATATAGGCCAAAAAGTCCCCTTGATGTAGGAGTGCCACTACCGGGCGAATGGACTCCATTCCAAAACTCTGTACCCGCACAAAGCGATTGAAAGCCTTGAACAGTAAACAGGTTTGAATAAAACTCTTGAAAGGGAAGGCACTATAGGGAAGGTAATATTGGGTGTATGCTATAGGCCCCCAAACCAGAGGGAGGAGGGGGAGGCGGACCTCCTTTTACAGATAGGATTGGCAGCAAGGATGGGAAATGTCATTATAATGGGGAACTTTAATTATCCAGATATAGACTGGGCAGAAGGAACCGCGCATTCAGCCAAGGCTCGGCAGTTCCTAAATGTTTTGCAGGACAATTTTATGGGTCAGATGGTGAACGAACTGACAAGAAACAATGCGGAACTTGACCTACTGATTACCAAAAATACAGACCTGCACACGGATATAGAAATACGGGGCAACTTAGGAAACAGTGACCATAGGTCAATTATATTCAGTATTTATCATAGTAATAGGAAACACAAGTATAACATAAGGACACTGAATTTCAAAAGAGCCAATTTCCCAAAACTGCGCTCTCTGCCAGAAAATATCAAATGGGATAGAACCCTGGAAACAAAGAACATGGGGGAAAAATGGGAGTGCTTCAAGAGCATACTAAACAAAGGGATTGGCCAGTGCATTCCAAAGGGAAATACATTTAAAAGAGCAAAACTAAAGCCTGGGTGGCTAAAACATAAAAATGCATATTAATACTAAAGAAAATGCCTTCAAAAAATACAAGACTGAGGGGTCATAGGCAGCATTCAAGCATTACAAAGAATGTAATAAGATATGTAAAGACGAAATCAAGGTGGCTAAAATAGAACACGAGAGACATAAAGCGGAAGAGAGTAAAAAGAACCCCAAGAAATTCTTTAAGTATATAAACAGTAAGAAAGCGAGGCCAGAACACATTGGCCCCATAAAAGACGACAAGGGAAATATGGCCACAGAGGACAGAGAAAAGGCGGAAGTGTTAAATAATTTCTTCTCTTCAGTCTTCACAAAAGAATCGGGGGGCTACACTAACCCAGCTTGTAAGGCTAAACTAAGTAATACACCTCAGGAAGTAACACCATGGCTAACAGAAGATAGACTTAGAACTAAACTAGAGAAACTTAACATAAATAAATTACCGGGACCGGATGGCTTGCACCTGAGGGTTCTTAAAGAGCTTAGCCAGGTGATTGCCAGACCAATATTTTTTAAGTTCTTTAAGGATAGTCTACAGACGGGTATGGTGCCAGCTGATTGGAAAAAAGCCAACGTGGCACCAATATTTAAAAAAGGGCCGAGATATATCCCGGGTAACTATAGGCCGGTCAGCCTAACATCAGTAGTCTGCAAGATTTTGGAGGGGATGTTAAGGGACCATATACAAGACTTTAGTAATGAAAACGGTATTATTAGTAGTAATCAGCATGAATTCATGAAAAATTGCTCTTGCCAAACCAATCTATTAACCTTCTACGATGAAGTGAGCTGCCACCTAGATATAGGTGAGCCTGTGGATGTGGTGTATCTGGACTTTGCAAAGGCCTTTGACATCGTTCCCCACAAATGCTTACTGTACAAACCAAGGCTCGACAGTTCCTAAATGTTTGCAGGACAATTTCATGGGTCAGATGGTGAATGCACCGACAAGAAACAATGCGGTACTTGACCTACTGATTACCAACAATACAGACCTGCTCACGGATATAGAAATACGGGACAACTTAGGGAACAGTGACCATAGGTCAATTGGTTTCAGTATTAATTACAGGAATAGGAAACACAAGAGTAATATAAGGACACTGAATTTCAAAAGAGCCAATTTCCCTAAACTGCGCTCGCTGCTAGAAAATATCAAATGGGATAGAACCCTGGGAACAAAGAACACGGAGGAAAAATGGGAGTGCTTCAAGAGCATACTTAACAAGGGGGTGGGCCAGTGCATTCCACAGGGAAATAAATTTAAAAGAGCAAAACTAAACCCTGGGTGGCTAAACTCCAACATAAAAATGTATATTAGTGCTAAAGAAAAGGCCTTCAAAAAATACAAGACTGAGGGGTCATTGGCAGCATTTAAGCATTACAAAGAGTGTAATAAGAAATGTAAAGATGAAATCAGGGCGGCTAAAATAGAACACGAGAGACATATAGCGGAGGAGAGTAAAAAGAACCCCAAGAAGTTCTTTAAGTATATAAACAGTAAGAAAGTGAGGCCAGAACACATTGGCCCCATAAAAGATGATAAAGGAAAAATGGCCACTGAGGACAGAGAAAAGGCGGAAGTGTTAAATAATTTCTTTTCTTCAGTCTTCACAAAGGAATCGGGGGGCTACACGAACCCAGCTTGTAAGGCCGAACTAAATAATACACCTCAGGAAGTGCCGCCATGGCTAACAGAGGATAGACTTAGAGCTAAACTAGAGAAACTTAACATAAATAAATCCCCGGGACCGGATGGCTTGCACCCAAGGGTTCTTAATGAGCTCAGCCAGGTGATTGCCAGACCATTATTCTTGATCTTTAAGGATAGTTTACAGACAGGTATGGTGCCAGCTGATTGGAAAAAAGCCAACGTGGTACCAATATTTAAAAAGGGGCCGAGATATATCCCGGGTAACTATAGGCCGGTCAGCCTAACATCAGTAGTCTGCAAAATTTTGGAGGGGATGATAAGGGACCACATACAAGACTTTAGTAATGAAAACGGTATTATAAGTAGTAATCAGCATGGATTCATGAAAAATCGTTCATGCCAAACCAATCTATTAACCTTCTACGATGAAGTGAGCTGCCACTTAGATAAAGGTAAGCCTGTGGATGTGGTGTATCTGGACTTTGCAAAGGCCTTTGACACCGTTCCCCACAAACGCTTACTGTACAAACTAAGGAAGGTAGGTATGGATCATAAGGTGAGTACCTGGATAGAGAACTGGCTCCAGGGGAGAGTCCAGAGGGTGGTGATTAATGGGGAGTACTCGGATTGGGCGGGTGTGGAAAGTGGGGTCCCCCAGGGTTCTGTCCTGGGACCAATCCTGTTTAATTTATTCATAAATGATCTAGAGGAGGGGATATCTAGTACAATCTCAGTATTTGCAGATGATACTAAATTAGGCATGCCAATATCTTCTATGCAGGATGTGGAAATCTTGCAAGCAGACCTGAACAAAATAACGGGGTGGGCAACTACATGGCAGATGAGATTTAATGTAGAAAAATGTAAAGTAATGCACTTGGGGGCCAGTAACCAGAAAGCAAGCTACTCACTAGGGGGGGAACCTCTGGGTGAGTCTAGGATGGAAAGGGACCTGGGGGTACTGGTAGACAACAGGCTTGGAAGTGGCATGCAATGCCAAGCCGCTGCAAGCAAAGCCAACAGAATACTGGGATGTATAAAAAAGGGATTCACTCCAGAAATAAAGAGATTATTCTTCCACTCTACAAAACTCTGGTCCGGCCACATCTGGAGTATGCTGTCCAGTTCTGGGCACCGGTCCTCAGGAAGGATGTGCTGGAACTGGAGAAAGTCCAGAGAAGGGCAACAAAAATAATTAGGGGAATGGAGGACATCAGCTATGAGGAAAGACTACAAGCACTGAACTTATTCTCTCTGGAGAAGAGACGATTGAGGGGGGATATGATATCAATGTACAAATACTGTACTGGCGACCCTAGCATAAGGAACAAACTATTCAGAGTAAGGGAATACAATAAGACATGTGGCCACTCACTAAAACTTGAGGAAAGGCGGTTTAACCTTAAAGTGCGTAAGGGGTTCTTCACTGTAAGAGCGGTAAGGATGTGGAATTCTCTTCCACAAGCAGTCGTATCAGCGGGGAGCCTTGATAGTTTCAAAAAACTATTGGATGGACACCTTAAAGACCACAACATACAGGGGTATACAATGTATGGTTAAAAGCAAACACACACACACATCATAGGTTGAACTGGATGGACTTGTGTCTTTTTTCAGCCTCACTAACTATGTAACTATGTAACTATGTAACTATGTAAGGAATGTAGGTATGGACCATAGGGTGAGTACCTGGATAGAGAACTGGCTCTAGGGGAGAGTCCAGAGGGTGCTGATAAATGAGGAGTACTCGTATTGGGCGGGTGTGGAAAGTGGGTTCCCCCAAGAATCTCTCCTGGGACCAATCTTGTTTAATTTATTCATAAATGATCTAGAGGAGGGGATATCTAGCACAATCTCTGTATTTGCGGATGATATTAAACTAAGCATGCCAATATCTTCTATGCAGGATGTGAAAATCTTACAAGCGGACCTGAACAAAATAATGGGGTGGGCAACTACATGGCAGATGAGCAAAAGGTTGGTTGTTGGATAGACTATAATCACATGGTAAGATATCCCTACAATCCCAAATGGTACATACTGAATAAAAGAACAGGAATAGTAAGGTCCAGATGGCAGATGAGGTTTAATGTTGAAAAATGTAAAGTAATGCACTTGGACGTCAGAAACAGGAAAGCAAGCTACTCACTAGGGGGGAATCTCTGGGTGAATCTAAGATGGAAAAGGACCTGGGGGTCCTAGTGGACAACAGGCTTGGCAGTGGCATGCAATGCCAAGCCGCTGCAAGCAAAGCCAACAGAATACTGGCATGTATAAAAAAGGGGATTTACTCCAGAAATAAAGAGATTATTCTCCCACTCTACAAGACTCTGGTCCGGTCACATCTGGAGTATGCTGTCCAGTTCTGGGCATCGGTCCTCAGGAAGGATGTGCTGGAACTGAAGAGAGTCCAGAAAAGGGCAACAAAAAAAATTAAGGGAATGGAGGGCATCGGCTATAAAGAAAGACTACAAGCATTGAACTTATTCTCTCTGAAGAAGCTTGACAAGGTACTCGGACAGCTTGACATGGTACCCCAACAGCTGAGAGTAGGCCACATGCTGCGGCCTCAATTTTCGGCCCGATACGGCCATGTGAGGCGATCCGTTGGCATCCGCCAGTCAGCTCAGTCAGGCACTTCAGACAGCTTGACAGGGTACTCGGACAGCTTGGCATGGTACACAGAGAGCTGCGAGTAGGCCGCAGCCTCAATTTTTGGCCTGATAAGGCCGTGTGAGTCGATCCGTCAGCATCCGCCAGTCAGCTCAGTCAGGCACTTCAGACAGCTTGACATGGTACCCGGACAGCCGCTCCCCCTCAAGCCTATAGCTGCCGCAGGGACCCCAAAAGACATCCCCCCCAAAAGACATCCCTGCCCCAGTCACTAATCCCCAGGTGGCTGCGAACTTGCTTAAAGACCCCCGTGTGCGATCCAGACAGCCTGGTCAGCAACAACCGCACCTATCCCCCCTTACTGGAGCAAGTGGGAAAGCCAGCTCCTACCTAACCCTGGGGGGGGGGGGGGGGCGTGGGGGTAGGTTGGGGCCAAAAGACCACCGTGAGGGAGGTAGAGGGACTGGGGGAATGGAAGGGTTCCCGGGGTCTGACCATTCCAAGGAGAGACACACGTTCACGCAAGAGATATGGGGGAACACTACTCATCATACTAACGGCATTGGGTGGGCGCCACTCCAGACAGACTACGTCTCCACTGGAGGTGGGGGTGCTGACGGGAAAAGGGTACCCTGCAACTCAGGCCAAACCAGGTCATGTGCATCCCGGCGAAGTGTTTTACTCGCGGGCCAGCCCCCATCCATTGGGGCTCTGTCCTGGCGAGGCCTAGCGCTGGGCTACAACCTGCACACGCTCGCTGTCTGGGCTGGGAGACCTTAAGGATCTAGAATATCCAGTCCGAAACCCAGGATGGCTGTTGATTACAGTTCTCTCAGGAACATAACTAGCTAAAAAAAATACATTTTTAACAAAGATTCACTTTAAAATAAAAAAGACAAGCTAAGACCAAAGTCCCAGCCGGGAACTAGGTCCTACTCCTAAACTAGGCAGAAACAAACTGAAGCCTATAACAGAGTGTGTGGGTGTATGCCTGCAGGGAGGGCCCCATAGGCGTGGTAAAGCTTTTTCCTGCCTAGTGTTCTACTCCTGTAGGGGGCAGCATAACCCAATAGTAAAGAAATATATGGAGCGGTGTCTGTCAATGAACAATAGAGAAATCTGTATTTTTTTGCTAGACCCCCAAACATTATATATTTTTTAGCAAAGACCAATGGGAATAAAATGGTGGTTGTTGCAATTTTTATGTCACAGGGGATTTGCACAGTGGTTTTCTAAACACAATTTTTTTTGAAAAGATGACTTCAATTAAATTTAATGCTGAAAACACTATAGCCCAATTTTTTTTTGAAAAAATATGAGATGATGTTGTGGTTAGCAAACAGATACCTAACATGTCATTCTTTAACAAGTTGCCGACTGCTTGCTGCAGATATACTGTGGCAGGTTGGCTCAGGTGTGTCAGTCGCCATACCCATACGTCAGTCGAATGCAGGGCTGGGGGGGGGGATCGACATGCGCGCACTTTCCACTATTCCCACAATGTTTTGGTTCCGTTCAGAACTGGCCAATTACAGAACGTCCTGTAATGCAAACACAGGATATGATGTAATCTCCTCTCCTGGAATCCTTTTTGGTTCCAGCGTGAGAGGAGAGAACATCCACTGTGAGCACAGAAGCAGCACACTGACACCAGTGCACATAGGCACACATTTAACCCCCTGATCACCCCCTAATTAACCCTTTCACTCCCTGTCACAGTGCACACTTAATACACTACAGATCAAATTTACTCATCACTGTATTACTGTCACTTGTGACTTCAGATAGTGTGAGAGACAGTTAGTGGTGGTCCCAAATAGGTTTAGGGTCCCTGCCATATATACCCCAATAAAGATTTAACCCCCTAATCACCCCCATTAAACCTTTCACTCCCTGTCACAGTGTACACTAATTACAGTATACAGACAGTTTACGGATCACTGTATTCAGTTAGTTTGAGAGGCAGTTAGTGGTAGGTAGAAAAAGTACCAGATGGGTTTAGGGTCCCCCCATATATCCCTTAATAAAGATTTAACTCCTTCATTGCCCTGTGTCACTATTATAGTGTACAAATCAACCCCCCCCCCCCCCCCAAGAAGTGCTGAATCAGCAGACTACTGTAATTTCCAAAACACAGCACAGCATTAGCAGAGTCAGGCCTGACCTCTGCTAGCATTTACATTTTTTGGTAGCGGTTCTACCTGAGCCCATCTCGATCCAGCGATGTTGCACGAGAGACTCGGCTGCCCGAGTCTCTCCCTCCTCATTGGCTGAGACAGCAGCATGGAGCCATTGGCTCCTACTGCTGTCAAAGTCAGTGAGCCAATGAGAGAAAGGGGGGGGCTCCATGTCTGAATGGACAGAGCTACAGCTCAGCTTGGGTGCACCCACAGCAAGCTGCTTGCTGTGGGGGCACTCCACAGGAGGGAGGGGCCAGGAGCACCAAAGAGGGAACCCAGAAGAGGAGGATATGGCTTGCTCTCTGCAAAACCACTGCACAGAGAAGGTACGTATAACATGTTTGTTATATTTAACTAAAAAAACAAGAACATACAGTGACCAATTGACTTTACATGTTTTGCAAGCATTAGATACTGTAAATACCTGCACACTAAAGACTAGATGCCTCTCCGTTTCTGATTAAACATTAGAGAAATATTTAGCAACCTCTGAGTTGACTACAGGTTTACAAAATTATATTCATGAATGTAGACTAGAAGAACTGATGGATTTTAGAAGGAAAAATAATTTTGTAAACCTATAACTTTTGTCTAAAGTTATAAAAATCCTCATATTTATCAACTGCTAATTAGACTTTATAAACACAATGCTTCCTTTTTTAATCTCCACTTGACAGAACAGACAAATGTTGTGACCTACATTCACAGGATGGTAAAGACGACTGCTTCAAGCACATGAACACTGTGTCAAACAAATTAATATGGTGTCTTAACAAATCAAAGATCTAAACTCATAGCTGCACTATCTGCAAATCGCATTGCAAATCTAGCATACAAAGTGATGAATTCACATTTTCCAGATGAGATTTAATTAACTTCAGGCCTTACATTGCCATTAAAAAAAAAAAAAAAAGCTTTCTTTCTTCAGAGTAAAAATATATATTTTCATGGTAAGGCCATATCTACAAGTAATGTTTTCAAATGTGGTACAGTTCATATCAGACCTGCACCTCTTACAGCGCTTAACCAATATAGCCAGTGGGTGCTTATAAAGATTGCAACAGAGCAGTGGAAAACCTAATCAGAAGACTAAATATAATCAGCACTCCAGAAATGTCCTATTCACTAGTTTATTGCTTGAAACAGCATTACATAAGTCAGGATACCCGACTAATAAACAAACTTATAGGACACTAAATAACATTTAGGGTCCCTTTCTTGAAGGAAACAGTGACTAAATCTAAAGCGATGTCAGTTAATCTGTCTCCTGTTTAACAGGAGTCCATGAAATCTGCTTTTTTGTTTCAATGGCATCTGACTCTACCTTATTTAGGCGTTAAACTCTCCCCCACATACAATGGTTTATATAATGCTAACTATCCATCTCTTTTTAGAAAGTTGACCGACATGCTCTCCTCTTGGTCCCACTTGTCACTATCTTGGTTTGGCAGAATTACTGCAATTCGTATGACTTATCTTCCAAAGCTATTATATTTTTTCTGCTCTCGATCCCTTGGCACATTTTGCATATCCACCAATGTAAGCTACTGAAATTTATTTGGGGAACATCCCGACCTCGCATTAACAAACAAATCATGTATGCTCACAGAGTTCTGGAGGTTTTTCAGTCCCTAACCTGCATGGTTACTACACTGCAGCATCTATAGCCCCATTATCTCACCTGGATGACACTTTTTAAATGCCTTTACGGCCACGATCAATTTAGTTGATTCTCATCCGGTCCCTATTTCCTCTGTACCTTGGCTCCATCCAAAATATCGCCTGACGAGCTTACGACCGTGCTTGACTCATTCCCTTCATTTATGGGATTCCGTTAAATTTTTGGCAAACCTTAATTCCCCTCATCTTCATAGGATTCAGATATATTGGGCAGACTAGATGGGCCAAATGTTTCTTATCTGCCGACACATTCTATGTTTCTATGCCACTGCTGCACCTTATACACTGCCCTATGTTTCAGCCTAGTTGTGCAAACCCTTAGCAATTTTCTTGGTGGACTGATCATGGTTTCGTGGACATTCATTCACTATTTACTCCTACTAGAATACTCACTTTTGAATCCCTTAGGTCCTCCCATGATATCTCTTTATGCGAACACTACCGATATCTTCAACTGCGACATTTTCTCCAACAACTTATCAAATTCAAACCTTTACCTTACACATTAACGCCCTTTGAAAGCCTTTGCAGGGCAAGACCTCATTCACCGGGGCTTATATCGCTTCCTTATGCTTCTATAATATCCCACAATAAACCTCTGCTTCTGACTTATCAATCACAGTGGGAAAAGGACCTGGGGAGGCAGTTGGATGGGGAGGATTGGCAACATATGACCACTGCTCTTTCTAAATGCTCTTGAAATGTACGGATATTGGAGAATGCATATAAGGTGTTCTATAGATGGTATTACATCCTGGCTAGGTTGGCCAGGTTTATACCATCGTATTCTCCCTTATGTTTTAGGGGATGCTCCCAGGAGGAACTATGGCTAACATTTGGTGGACATGTCCCAAGGTGTGCAAACTATGGGTTAGGGATTACACCATGCTTCGCACTATTCTTCATGTCAACCTGAAGAGGGACCCCTATGAAGCTCTTTTATGTAAGCCAATAATGGAGTTATCCCGTCGACAGCGCCAATTGGCTCAGCATCTTATAATTGCTACAAAATTGACTATTGCTAAGGCTTGGAAAACCCCACTGCTCAGTTTCGAAACAGTCAAAGACCATATGAACGACATTATGACGAACGAAAAATTGACAGCTATAGCTTCTGATTCTCATGACAAATTTCTAAAAGAGTGGCACCCATGGACGACATAGATCACACCGTCCAGATTCAATGCTACACTGCTCTCAATTTAGATAACCCCCTGATGTTCGCCCCGCAGGACCTACCCCTTCCCTTGTTCCTTTCTTCTACTCTTTCGTCTATCCTTTCTTCCTTTTCTCTTCTCCTTTCTTCTTCCTCGTGCCCCACCTGTGATGACTTGTCTTTGCATTCTTCATCGAATGAATATGCCTAATGTAGCACTCTACAGGTAGGTACTAGGTAAAACTATAGTGAGCCTTGTCTGCCTAACAGCAGGGCTGTGATTTATCTAGTTATGGTGTCAGGGCTTCCAGATGTGCCTGCTGAAGGGAGAAGTATCCCCACTGGATCCTGTGAGTGGCTTCTCATAGGGCAGTGTGGGAAGTCCAATTTAGGGGACACATCCCAGCTTGTAACAACCCCAGAAGGCAGATTATGCTGCAAGGGATTTTGGGAGTGAGTATAAGTTTGGGGGGGAAGTGCGTGGCATGGTGTCTTTGGTAGGAGCAGAGTCCCAGGAAGGAGAGTGTGGCTATCTCTCCTCCTGTCTGATGAAGGTGGATGTCTTGGGGTGTAACCTGAGAATCCAGAGAGTGCTGAGTTGAGCTGAGGGGATCCGGTGTGCCGAGAGAGAGGGGTCCAGTCCCAGGAAAGCCTACACAGGTTGTGAGTATTGCGGATTGCCCCTGGGGGTCTGCCTAGAGTCAGAGGGGACCACTCCGGAAGAGGTTCTGTGATCCAGTGTCAGCTAGCTGTAAAGGGGGAATCTAGGTTGAGGAGCCTGAAGTTGTAAAGGGGGTACATAGTCAGTGGACCCTGAAGAGTTCAAGTAGCAAAGGCACCTGCAGTCTGGGCCCTGAATTGTATTGCGTGAGCCAGTTACAGTGATAGTTATTCGGAGTTCTACAAAATACTACCTCAAGCTGTGCCAGGCGAGGGAAAGTATTCAGAGACTTACATAGCGAAACAGTGTCAGGAGTTCTACAGTTCACAGTCTTTAATCTACTGGACTATAGGATGGGGATTCAACACTTCTATTATATCAGATTCAGTGAGCGTTGGCTGGCATCAAGGAAGCGTCAATGAGCATTCTCAGGATCGAAGTCCCAATTGTAATTAGTTCAAGCCGAAAGGAGTATCCTACTCATTCCCTTCTCCCATCCCCTTAATTTATAATAAAAACCACAAACAAAGATGCCGGAGTTGTCACTGCTTCAGTTGTCACACCTGGGGACTCAGCTCACATGGGCTGGAGAGGATTCCGGTACTAATGGCAGACCCACATCAGGCCATAGGCCTAGAAACCTTAATACACTAACTACTGTATTTTCTCAATGGAACCTATTTATGTTATTTTTCTTAGTCCATAGATAGTATGGTGCACATTCATGTTACCCGAGAGTGGGGGATTTCCTGTACCCACCTGGGGTTTTCTTTACAATAGAACACTTAAGAATATGCATTGTTATATTTCCTTATTTGTCTTTGATCAAGCTTTTTGTTCATATGTTTAATTTCGCTGTATTCATTCATATGCAATTGTTGTATAGACTATGTTAGCTATTCAATTAAAATTTTTGTAAAAGAAGAAAACATAGTGACCACCTCACTATATCAGCTCAAAAAAAGGGATTGAGCACAGACATAAAATGTTGGCTCCTCCTAAATCCATTATTCTCTGATGGTATGCTACCTGTGTCTACTGACAGCATTTGCAGCATTGGAAACACTTTGCCAGTCCACATTCTTCTTAAAAAATAATACAAGCATCAATATGCTTGTATCACATCAATGACCTCACCATTAATATCTTGAGCAATCCTCTTACCCATGTGAGATGTGTATGGATCGTTGGTGCTTGATTCCATTGTATGCATTGTCTTATTTTGTTTTAAAGAGGCTGCGACACTAATTTCGAGAAACAGTATTCTTTCTTTTGTAAAATTTAATAACATTTCTTGGAAAAAAAAATGGGGATAAAAGGAGAGCAAAAGTGCTGCCTATAGTAACTGATAAAATTGCAACATTAATGTAAAATCACAGGGAAATATCTAATTTTAAAAGAGTTGCTTTGGGCAACATTACTATTTTCCATTTTAGTTACAAATCTGCAAGCAGATATACAAAATGCAGTTATATATTCATTATTTTTTACATACAATTAGTGTAATTAATGTGTCCTAATATCAGCCCCCTTTAGTTTAGGACTACAGGTTCAATATTGATCCAGGGAAACTAAATGGTTGCTTAGGTGTTGTTTAATCTAAAGGGAGGTCTGGCATGCATACCTGGATCACAAGACTGGCTTAACAAAATTACAAATCCTTTGGCAGTTCACGTGTATGTATTTCAACTATGCATTTAGCAGTCTTCTTGGATTTCAGCTTTAAATGACTTGGATATACTACACAATGCTAATAAATATGCATTATCATGGATAAAAAAAAAAGATATCCATTAAATGCTTTACAAAAAGGATAAACTTGCATCCGGACTCTTTATGAGTTCATTGTGCAGAGATAAATCCATTTAATATTGGATTTTGTTATAAAGGCTAGCTTACACTGTCAAAGCATTTCTAAAATGATCTTGTGCAAAATAACAAAAACTATTTCTTTGATAATGAATCCAGTAGAACATTAGATTAGCTGTTCTATTAATGAGGTGTGCAATGATCATCTACAACTAAAAACACGTGCAGCAAAAAACTGTATCTGAAAGCTTCCATGTCCCTTGTTTGAAGTTGGACATCAAAGCAGCTTGTATATAAAAAAAAAGCTCAAGTCCTCTTTTTACTTTATTTGCCCATATAAAAACATGAAAGAATATGGTAACAAGATGCAGGATGTTCTCATATAAGAAGAGAAATGGACCCACAAATCAAATATTTTCATTAAACAATCTGACTATAGAAAGAAGGTGATAAATGCGATGGTACAAGACCTAGTCACATATCTTTCAGCTATAGTACCATACCCACAGTTACCCACCATACACACTAAAAAAAATCGGATTTTTGTAAGATCTTACCGTAAAATCCTTTTCTCTTAGCTCATTGACAGACGTAGTCTTCTTGATTCACAAGAACTGGGTTATGTTGTCTCCGCAGGAGTAGGACTAGGCAGAAAAGAAAAAACGTTCTGGCTCCACCCTAGGGGCAGTCCCAGAGGGTATATCCTCCCTCTCTCTGCTACAAGGCATCAGTTCTGTCACAAAGCAGCAACAGAGAATTTAACCCAACCCAACTCAATGATAGAGGGGCGGGTACTACGTCTGTCAATGAGCTAAGAGAAAAGGATTTTACGGTAAGATCTTACAAAAATCCGATTTTCTCTGTCGCTCATTGACAGACGTAGTCTTCTTGATTCCCAAGAACTGGGACATCCAGAAGCAGTGCCACAAATGAGGGGTGGGATTGACAGAAATCAAAATCCAATCTAGAAGGCCCAACCGGTGCCAAACTAGAAGTTTTAAAGGCTCATTATAAACAAAGAATGAGACTCAAATAAAAATTCCAACGGAAAAAAACCCTCGAGGTAGACCACTGGTCTCCTCAAATGGCGGCCTGCAAAACCTTGCGGCCAAACGAGGCATCAGACGATGCCATTACATCAACTTTATAATGTTTTGTAAAGGTATGCACCGACGACCAGGTAGCCGCCTTGCACACCTGGACCACTGACGCCTGATGGCGAAAGGCCCATGACGCACTAAGTGCCCGAGTGGAGTGCGCCTTAACAGGGAACGGGGGCTCCCGACCCTTAATAGAATAGGCCTGTACCACCGTCTGTCTGATCCATTTGGAAATAGTCGCGGCAGATGCAGGCAACCCCTTTTTGGGTCCATCCGGGACCACAAAAAGTGAATCCGTCTTGCGAAACGAGTCTGTCGTTTTCAAGTATACCCTGATCGCCCGGACCACATCCAAGGAGTGCAAAGCAAACTCCCGAGGATGACTGGGCTTAGGACACAGGGAAGGTAATACAATTTCTTCATTCAGATGAAATTCTGAAACCACTTTTGGTAGGAAGGATGGATTCGGACGAAGAACCACCTTATCTCTATGAACCACCAGATATGGGGAACGACAAGATAATGCGGCCAGTTCTGACACCCTGCGTGCAGAAGTGATAGCCACCAAGAAGGCCACCTTCTGGGACAACGTAGGTAGAGGAATCTCCCTAATATCTTCAAAGGGAGGTTTCCGAAGAACCGACAATACTAAATTAAGATCCCAGGGTGGTAACAGCACGCGCACTGGCGGAGCCAGATGTCGCACCCCCCTGGATGAAATTCCGCACCAAGGAATGAGTAGCCAAAGGCTTCTGAAAGAAGATAGCCAAGGCTGAGACCTGACCCTTGATAGTACTCAAGGCCAGTTTCTGCTCAACCCCTTGTTGCAGAAAAGCTAATATTCGACTAACCGAATAAGACCGTGGACGGAACCCCAGAGGTTCACACCATGCAATGTAGGACTTCCATGTGCGATGATAAATCTTTCTGGAAGTCGCTTTCCTTGCTTTAACTAGAGTAGGAATAACTGAAGCTGACAAACCCTTGTCCTTCAGCACCTGGGTCTCAATAGCCAGGCCGTTAAAGCCAGCGATCGTAAAGCAGGATGGAAGATCGGTCCCTGAGACAGTAGGTCCTCCCTGAGAGGAAGTCTCCACGGGACGTCCGCCACCAGTCTGTCCAAGTCGGCGTACCACGCTCGGCGAGGCCAGTCCGGAGCTACCAGGATTACTGGAATTCCTTCCTCCTCTATCCTGCGAAGAAGTCTTGGCAGTAACCCGAGAGGAGGGAAGGCATACATTAGCTGGTATTGCCCCCACGGGGAAATCAGTGCGTCTGCGGTCTCTGCTAGAGGATCGCGGGAGCGAGCCACGAATCTCTGTACTTTCCTGTTGAATCGTGATGCCAACAGATCCACATCCGGGGTGCCCCAACGTAGGCACAACTGGTGGAAAACTTCTGGATGGAGGGACCATTCCCCCTGATCCAGAGTCTGACGGCTGAGATAATCTGTCTGCCAATTTTCCACCCCCGGAATGAACACCGCAGAGATCGCTGGAACAAATTGTTCCGCCCAGCGAAGAATGCAAGCCACTTCCTTGGCTGCTCGGACACTCTTGGTGCCCCCCTGGTGATTGACATAAGCCACGGCCGTGGCGTTGTCCGACTGGATTCGAACCGGGCTGCCCTGGAGCTGCTCGGTCCAGTGAATCAGACAAATCGCTCTCAGTTCCAATACATTTATCGGCAACCTGGATTCTTCCGGGGACCAAAGTCCCTGGACAGATAACTGACCGAGAATTCCTCCCCATCCGGATAGGCTGGCATCCGTGGTCACTATCGTCCAATATATTGGCAGAAATGACTTTCCCTGGCTGAGCATCGGAGACCGAAGCCACCAGACCAGAGACTCTCTGGTCTGTTTGCTCAATCGGATCCGATTGTCCAGGGATTACGGATTCCGATTCCATCTGAGAAGAATCTCTTGCTGAAGAATTCGGGTATGGGACTGGGCAAATGGGACTGCTTCGAAGGAAGCCACCATCAACCCCAGAACCCTCATGCAAGTTCGAAGAGAAGACCAGCTGTTGGATAGTAACAACTGGACTGCTGATTGAATCTTCCGGAGTTTCCCTACCGGAAGGAAAACTCTTGTCCTGACTGTGTCTAGAATTAGACCCCGATATTCGAGCCTCTGGGTGGGAACCAGAAATGACTTTTGCTGGTTCACCAGCCACCCGAATTCCTGTAAAGAAATTATAGTAATTTCTATGTTTTGTAGCAGGGTCTGAGGAGACTCTGCATGAAGCAGGAGATCATCTAGGTAACCTAGAATCGATATGCCTCTTTGGCGCAGTAGTGCCAACATTGGGGCCAACACCTTCGTGAAGACCCGAGGAGCCGCGGCGAGACCGAAAGGTAACGCCACAAACTGATAGTGGTTCTCTTCTACGGAAAAGCGTAGAAACCGCTGATGTCCTGCGAAAATGGGAATGTGAAGATAGGCGTCCTTGATGTCTATGGACGCTAGGACATCCCCTGGATGCAGGAAGGCTGCTACTGTGCGAATGGATTCCATCTTGAATTTTCTTATGTTGAGAAAGGAATTGAGTGCCCTTAAGTCCAGAATTGGACGCACTTTGCCCTCTTTCCTGGGTATTGTAAATAGGTTTGAATAAAACCCCTGAAAACGTTCTGTCCAAGGAACGTGGACTACCACTCCTTGTTGTAGTAAATCCGTGACTGCTCTCCGCAGATCTTCTAGACGATCCGGGGATAGTCGGATATTGGAAGGGAAGAATCGCGCCGGTGGGAGAGATCGAAACTCGATCTTGTACACTGACCTTAGGACTTCACAAACCCACTTGTCCGGGATTCTGGAAAGCCATGGATCCGGGAACCGGCGAAGACGTCCCCCCACCCCAGTTATTGGTGGGGGTGCACCTTCAGGCTTTGGACGATTTATCTTCAGGTCTGGAGGGGGCGGGCTTTTGCTTGCCCGACCAACGTCCCCTGAAGCCTCCTGAAGGAGCTTTGGAGGACTTAATTTTTTCACCCGCGGGACGAAAAAACTTTTTGTGAGCAGAGAAAGAAGGCCCTCGTCTTTGACGAGGTCCTTTACCTTTAACATTTTGCGGTAAAAAGGTGCTCTTTCCTCCCGTGAGATCCTTAATGATCTCATCTAAGTTGGCTCCAAATAGACGCTCTCCTAAAAAGGGGATATTAGCCAATGCTTTTTTGGAACCTTGGTCGGCTAACCAACCTTTTAGCCACAGTGTACGCCTGAGAACCACTGCTGAAACTGATGCTCGCGCCAATAATGGAGTGGTGTCTAACGCCGCATCACACACAAACTGTAACCCCTGTATCATTTGTTCCAACAAATCTGATACCGCCTGAGGGACTTCTTCTAAGTCCCGGCGCAACCACTTGGTCCATTCAGTTACAGTCTGCGAAACCAGTCCAATAGCAATTATTGGTCTGAAAGCTGATCCAATCAAGGAAAACATGGTGCGAGACATAGCTTCTATCTTGCGATCCACTGGATCTTTAAAAGACGGGGCGTCTTCTAAAGGAATAACCGTGGCTTTATTCAATCTAGCAATTGGTGAATCCACCACAGGTGGTTCTGTCCATTTCTTAATGAGGGTTTCCTCAAACGGATAACGCCTGTTAATGCGTTTAGAAATAGCAGAAGTGCGTTTTGGCAGACTCCATTCTTCTTTGATTGGATTGCCAAAACATTTGGGCAATGGAAAAACCTTCGCTACTTTGATGCGTTTTTTAGTCCCAAAGGGGATTTCAGTTTCAGCTATTTCCGACGGAATACCCTGTAATCTTAAGGTTTCTTGAACAGATACAATGAGTGCGTTTACCAACGCTTCCTCTCGGGCTATGGCTGATGCCGAAACATCCTCCTCACTGTCTGAAGAGACAGTACCCGAGACACCAATCCCAGATGAAGTACCTGCAACTGCAGAAATAGGCTCAGATTCTGAATCCGAAGTTTCAGATAATAAGGGGTTAGGCGGGGGTCGCTTTCTTGCGCCCTGTCCCTGACAAGCCACTTCCACCCGGGACACAAAAGTTTCCATAATAGCTGACAATGATTCAACCGTCAGTGGGGTGCTGGAGGATCCTGCAGACACCTCGAGGGGATCCGGTGGAGATACATGAGTGGCAGGGTCCATGTTAATTCAGGACACCTCTGCCAGAAAAAACAAAAACTTTTTTTTTTTTTTTTAAATAAAAAATACCTCTTTTTTTTTATGTGTATCCCCCTAGCGCAATAGCGCCCCTCAGAGTACCTGCTTCTCGATCCCCACAGAGAGAGAGAGGGACCCTCAAGGCTCACCACCCGATGCAGAGAAGTTTCCAACCAACTGCAGTCAGCGTCTGTCTTTTACAGACTGGAAAGAGCTGTGTTAGTTTTCCCGGGTAGAAGGACGTGGCTCCGCCCCCTGTGTATGCCTTCCGGCGTTCCCAGCTCTCCACGAGGTAGCTGGGCTCATCAAACATGGCCGCCCCCATACAGGAGACAATAGACTCCAAAAACATGGCGGCCGGCGTGACCTGAGGACATTCATGCACCCGGTCTACGGCAAAATGGCGGCGGACTGCGGAAATCGTTTTTCCCAGCACATCCACCTGCATCTCTGCTAAATGGCGGTTTATCGATCTGCAGGAGGTACACTACAATTAAGGTAGGATTATACCTCCTATGTCTGCTGTAATACTACAGTCTGCTGGGTAGAGTGTTAGCTCTCAAACCAAGTCCACTTCCCACCAAACACATGCTGTATTTAAAAGGGGGACTTTTAGTGTCAGACAGATACTGACCATGTATGGAGGGGCCCATAATTCATACTGCCTCATAACGAGGAAAAAAAGGGAACGTTTACTCACCATACCGAACCGACAGGCACCCTCTCTTCACAATACCCTCTCCACCGGGGTGGGGGGTTGTGGACCACTCCGGACGCCTCGACTCTCTGGTTCCTGGCGTCCAAGCGAGACTTTTAACTCGCAAGGTCAGTCCCTCCAATGGGACTCCGTCGCGGCCGACCCAGCGCGGAGCTCTGGTCTGCACGCGCTCGTAGGCAGAAACCGGGGTGACCACTGGATCTCAACATCCAGCCCGTCGCCCGGCCCCGCATACTTACTTGAATGTGTCGCGGCCGACCAAGCGCAATGCAATGGTCTGCGCGCGCTCGTAGGCCGGCTGGGGTGACCACTGGTGTCGCCCAGTCCGGCGTATTTGCTTGAAGATCTCACAGGAAAAAACACTGGAGAAAAAACTACCTAAAAAATATTTTTTCTAAAAAAAAAATCTTGCCAGGACCAGAGATCCCAGCAAGGAACTTAGGTCCTTACTCCTGACTAGACAGAAAAAAACTGATGCCTTGTAGCAGAGAGAGGGAGGATATACCCTCTGGGACTGCCCCTAGGGTGGAGCCAGAACGTTTTTTCTTTTCTGCCTAGTCCTACTCCTGCGGAGACAACATAACCCAGTTCTTGTGAATCAAGAAGACTACGTCTGTCAATGAGCGACAGAGAAACATAGATGTCACACTAGCATTAACAAATTAGTTTGTCAATGCTATGCCCCCCCCCTTCCCTGCGGATGGTTTAGATACCTGTTGAAAGTTTTATTTTGCATTTCTTCATATTGTTAAAACCTTTATTCCAAAAAAAAAAAAGAAAAAAATGTTTTTTTGTTACTTTAAAATTGCTCTCTTTTTTCTCATGTTAATTAATGAACTCTTCTTTATTCTTGACCAAACAAGGTTTTAGAACATGTATAAATACATTAGTGGTCCATACAGTGAACCTGGTGTTAAGTTATTCACTTTAAGGTCTGGAGGATAGGAGATGTCATCTCCAAATATGGAAAGACTTCTTCACAGTAAGAGCTGTGGAAATGTGGAATAGACTCCCTAAAGAGCTGGTTCTGTCAGCTCAGCAGATTGCTTTAAAAAAAAGTCTGGATTCTTTCTGAAATGTACATAACAGAACTAGATACTAACAGTGATAGGTAAGGTTGATCCAGGGATCAACTGATTGCTTCTTGGGGGATCAGAAAGGAATTTTTCCCCCCGCTGGAGCAAATTGGATCATGGCTTGTTGGGGTTTTTTTTTTGCCTTCCTCTGGATCAACTGTGGGTATAGGATTGTGTATATAGGATTGTAAAAAAAAAAAAATTGGTTTTGTTTTACCCTTTATTGGTTGAACTAAATGGACTTTGTTTTTGTTTTTTTTGTCTTTTTTTTTCAACCAGACCAACTATGTAACTATATACAGTTCGGTCCATATACATCACAATTCTAGTTTTTTTCAGGTATTTACCAAAACATATTGAAGCTATAGTTATATAATATGGGCTGAAAGTGCACATTCTCTGCTTTAATTTGGGGGTATGTACATCCAAATCGGAGGAAGGGTTTAGGAGTTACATCCCCCTTTTTCAAGGTACTAAAGTAATTAGATAATTGAATCAAAAGCGGTTTCATGGCAGGGTGTGGGCTACTCGTTCAATATTCCTGCATCAATTAAGCAGGTAAAAGGTCTGAAGTTGATTCTAAGTGTGGGATTTGCATTTGGAATCTATTGCTGTGAACCCACATCATGCGTTCAAAGGAATTGTCCATGCAAGTGAAACAGGCCATTGTAAGGCTTCAAAAATGAGCAGCAATATTAGGAGTGGCCAAATCAAGTTTGGTACACTCTGAGGGAAGAAGAACACACTGGTGAGCTTAGCAACATAAAAAGGCCTGGACATCCACGCAAGACTGCAGTGGTTGATGATCGCAGTATCCTCTCTATGTTAAAGAAAAACCCATTTACAACATCCAGACAAGTAAAGGACACTCTCCAGGAGGTGGGCGTATCATCGTCAAAGTCTACAATCAAGAGAAGACTTCACGAGAGCAAATACATGGGATTCATCACAAGGTACAAACCATTCATAAGCCTGAAGAATAGAAACACCAGATTAGACTTTGCCAAAAAAACATCTAAAAAAGCGAGACTAGTTCTGGAAAAGCATTCTTTGGACGCATGAAATGAAGAATAATGTGTAGTAGAATGACGGGAAGAAAAACGTGTGGAGAAGGCTTGGAAGAGCTCATAATCCAAAGCACATGTCCTCATCTGTAAAACATGGTGGAGGCAGTGTGATGGCATGGGCATGTATGGCTTCCAGCAGCACTGGGTTATTGGTGTTTATTGATGATGTGACAGAAGATCGAAGATTCAGCCAAATGCAACAAAGTTGATTGGACAGTGCAGATGGCCAATGATCCAAAATATGCCGCACAAGCAACCCAGGAGCTTTTGAAGGAAAAGAAGTAAAATATTCTGCAATGGATGAGTCAATCACCTGATCGCAACACAATTGAGCATGCATTTCCCTTGCTGAAGGCAAAACTAAAGGCAGAAAGACCCATAAAGAACAACAGCTGCAGTTAGAGCCTGGCAAAGCATCAGAAAGGTGGTAAACCCTTTGGTCTTTGGTAATGTCCATGGGTTCCAGACTTCAGGCAGTCATTGCCAGTGAAGGATTCTCAACAAAATATTAAAAATGAACATTTTATTGATGGTTATATTAATTTGTCCATTTACATTTGAGCCCCTGAAAATGGGGGGACTGTGTATAAAAATGGTTGCAGTTCCTAAAATGTGTACTTGATATGTTCAACCCCTTTAAATAGAGCTGAAAGTCTGCACATAAAATTATTTTGGATTGTTTAGTTTTAATTTTATTTTGGTGGCATACAGAGCCAAAAGTATGAAAATGTTGCCTGTGTATATGGACCTAACTTTATATAGCGCCATCTACAGGAGTAGGACACTAGGCAGCACAAAAAAAAAACCTAAAAAGCAAAATCAGCACCTCCTATAGGCAGTCCTGTCTAGGTATAAACCCCCTCTCTGCTATAGGCAAGCCAGTTAGTCACAAGCAGTGTTAAAAGGAAAACGTCATAGAGGGGTGGGTGCTGTATCCTTCAATGAACTTAGAGAAAGGAATTTTACGGAGAGTAACAACATCTACCATTTTCTCTTACATTCATTGATGGACACTTCCACTCTTCCTTTATTCTTTACCAAAGAGGGAGGTCCCAAAACAGTGCCACAATGAGGGGTCGGCAAACAAACTAGAGGAAACAAAAAACAGGCCAACACGTCAACTTTCTGAATCACCTCAAAGGGGTGCCCGAGAACCTTAACTAGCAGCCTTCGCATCCAAAACTAGCATCCGAAGGTTCAAACACATTAACTTTATAAAATGTAATAAACGTGTGCACAGACGACTAGATCGACACCTTGCAAACCTGAGAAACAGATGCCTGATGTCAGAACGCCCAGAAGGCACTAACTGCCCAGGTGGAGTGTGTCGTAATAGGCAAGGGCGGCTCCCGCCCCTTAATGGCATACACCTGAACAATAGTTCACCAAATACAAATGAAAATAGTGGCAATGGAAGTGACCACGCCTTTCCTCATAACATCACAAAGAGTGTTGAACCTCCAGAAGGTAGCCATAGCAAATAAGTACATGCAAATTGCTCAGATTATGTCCAAGGAGTTCAAAGTCATCGCCTTGGGGCGCGAAGGCCGAAAACACAAAGAGGGAAAGACAATTTCCTAATTCAGATGGCAATCTGACATCACCTTTGGGGGGAAAGAAAGGGATGGACGAAGCACCACCATAACCCTGTACAAAATCAGATATGAGGCTTACTGGACAAAGCTGCCAATTTCGACAACCACCGAGTAGAAGGGATAGTGACCAGGAAAGCAACTTTCTGAGAGAATAAAAAGGGAGTAAAATCCTCAGAACTCCTCTGACTGGGGACACTCACCCCTCGAAGGAGCGGGTCATGCATGGCCCAGTACAGGGCCTGTAGGTGCGCCGGCAAGAGTGAAGTTTAGAGGGACAAATTATGTCTGGGGGAAAGGGCATACCCACACCCCATGGATGGAAGGGACTACTTACCAGTCCGGCGGAGAATGCGGGTGAGGCTCTCATGACAGATTCATCTCTCTACCACAGTGGGGGGCTGTTGGCCAGGGTAACACAGACAGTAGGCGCCCATTCATGTGTGCTCCTGTGAGATGTTTAACTCGCTGGTGAACCAAGCTCATGGCTAAAGGTCCGTGTGCTCTGGTTGATTAGACTGATGCAACTACTGAATCTAAGTAATCCAGCCTGTCCCCCAACATGGCTGTTGATAGAAGATCTCCAGGAAAAAAAAAACAAGACAGAATAACTGGCTTGCCTATACCAGAGAGGAGGTTTTATGCCTAGAGAGGACTGCCCATAGAAGGTGATAAATTTTTTTTTTCTGGAGATTCCTAGTACTGTTTTTTTCTGGAGTGTCCTAGTACTGTAGGTGGAGCTATAAAACCTTGTTTGGTCAAGAAAAAAAAATAGAGGCTGTGTCCATCAATGTAAGAGAAAAAAATTACTGTTTTGTTAGCTGCTTAAAAAAAAGTTAGCTTGATTCAGGCTTTCATTTGTTAGACACTTATGTAAAATGCATCTAAATTTAGTCCAGGGGTCTCCAAACTTTTGAAACAAAGGGCCTGTTTAATATCCTTCAAACCTTAGGGGTCCTAAATGTCCTGGCATTAGAGGGAGTAAACAATGCTCCATGATTGGTATTAGAAGTAATCGTGCCCCATCGTTGGTATCAGTGGGAGGAATAGTGCCCCATAATTGGCATCAGTGGGAGGAATAGTGCCCCATAATTGGCATCAATGGTAGGAATAGTGCCCCATCATTGAGAACAATGGGAGGAACAGTGCCCCGTCATTGGTGTCAATGGGAGGAACAGTGCCCCGTCATTGGTGTCAGTGGAAGGAACTATGCCCCACAGTTGGCTGACAGTGGTCGGAATAATGCACAAAGATAGTAGATAAAAGGCAAGGCAAAAGCAAGCAAAGGCTGTATATGGTCCCTGGGCTGAAGTTTAGAGACCACTGTACTGGTATATCAAACAATATACTCTCTACAGGTTGGCAATGCTATTGTCAAAGGTTGGCTATACTGCTCTCCCATAGCTAGACTGGAAGAGTGAGTGTAGCCACCTTAAGATAGAGAATGTGTTACTGGCTGGATCACTAGGGGAAAAAAAACAAAAAAAAAAACAAATGCAGATGGTTGGCTGCAATATATTACATCTTTGTTTCTGAGTTTACTGTCAGACTTAGAGTACAAAATAGAAATACGTTTTTCATATTACAGGTCAAGAATTGTGAACTTTGAGGCCTCAAATGACCTCGTCACTATTTCGGTCAAAATCCCTTAGGTTTCAAGGACACATTGCTTTATTTGTTGGACTTGTTTAGCCATTATTTAAACGTCTTTGAGATAAAAAGCTACATCCTCTGGTCATCAAAGGAAATTGTATTTGGAAAACCTTGAGAGACAACCAGCTACATTGTTTATCCCAGGTGAGATATCCTGGGAGGAGGAGGAGAGCTACAAGACAACAGATCTCAAGGAGAAAGCAGTTAAATGAGTTATTCAATTACCAGACTATTGTCTAAATTCTGGAAAAGCCAAATACAGTTAGCCCTCAAATTTTCTCCCTTTGCTTGTCACCAATGCACATTAATCAGACAATATTTTAAAAAATATTTGAGAGTATGATCATAAGTACCTACAACTTCCATGGTCCATCATATACCAAGAGGGGATGTAGAGATTATGGTTGCATGGATAATCTGCCATTTGAGAATTACAGTGTATCTATTAGATAGTAGTGTATAATGGTCAAAATATATTCCAAATCATGATTGTATTGTTTGCCAAAATAAGAATCCTCTAATAGATAATATTCTGATTGAAAATAACCCAGATATAGAAAAGAATACATATATAAGTTGTTGTGTAGCAATACATGTATAAATATATATGTATCCACATGGTTTTTGACGCTACTAAATGTAAAATATATAGTATCTGGGTAAATCAGTTATTCCTAATCAATATACTGTATTAATAATGCATCCTTAATAAATGGCATTACCAGACCCAATCCTTACATAGATACATGATGGAAATATCAGATGGCCACGCCTGTACCATGAGAATATGGACAGATTCTCATATTGTTTTTATGATTATAATTAAATGAAGAACTTATCACATTATTTTAATATCCAATACACTGGGTGACTAGTAGAGGTGTCGCCCAGTAACCCCACCAGTTAATGGTTAAGTAAACCCAACCAATGGGAAAGAAGTTCCTCCTTCTGGGTTCGGATTATTAAAAATTTTACGGCCCTTTTGTTCAATACAAAATAAAAAGCAACCCAGATGTGAGATGAGACACACTACATCACTTCAATACACTTCAACACACACGCTACTACATCCATACTCATACTCACTCATACATACTCCATCCCCCACCTGAAACTCTGAAGGACACCAGACGCAACTCCTCCCTAACCGGCCACCATTTTAGGAAAGGCAGCCATCTTAAGGATTCTGGTAACGACCATTTTAAACCAGCAGCCATTTTAAAGTGGTAAATATCCATTGCTGATTATCTGATTATTATTTACTATTGTTTATTTCCTTCCTTATATGCTTTGAATTTTATGCTAAAGGGTAACTAGATTACAGTCCCAGTCGTATTAACCATAGTAGATTTTTCTCTAAAAACTGATTTTTGTTTTTTTACGTTTTTTTTTATTAGTACCAATTTAGCGCAATATTAGCGATTTAGTCTCCCGTTTTGCATAGCCTATTCTCACTCCATCTGCAGCGGAGTGACTGTTGGCTGCGCAATTCTCAGACAATTTTGGTCTGATATCTAGAACATTGGTCTATGGTTTCTACTATTCCTAGGAAAACGTAATCCTGATTTCTTTTTACTTCTATCACTGAACCAAATATCACAATTGCATTAATCACTGAAGTTTGTATTTTATGTGAAAGTTCTCTTTTTGTGTCACTTCAAGTCTAACTATTTATTGTGAATAGATGTCTTGTGAATAAATATACTTATATATTCTCTACTGTAGTCTGTATTCACTATGGTATGGTATATGCAGTTAAAAATAAATTGATCGATTAAAAAGAACTCGTTATATTAATTCAGAATAATATTCTCGAACGTGTAACGCACTTGACATTACATACCATTTAATTTCATCACAGCTTCTATTCAACATTCACACTTGGCACCCCTGGCATATAGTGTATGATAAGGAATGACGCTGTGCAGCAGATTCATGTTTCTCAGTTTTAAACTTAGAAGGCTATATTGCTTGCAGCTAATGGAGTAAAATCACTAATACACTGCAGTCAATACAGCATGAGCCCTTAAAAAAACAATTCAATGACAGGTGCCATTTTTCTTTCCTGACAACTTCTCTTCAAACATATCTATTAACCCCCTTGCATGGTTCTTTGCTTTATACCAACAGTTTCTGGAATGGTGGTGGTGAAATTTTTTTAGGCAAAGTATTATTACCATATTAAATGTATACTAACACAGGCAAAATCACCAATACATTATCAGGTCACATATAGGCAAGTCTTATTAGGGCCAATTTACAAAGGTATTCGTTATAAGAGAAATAATTCATAAATTTGAAGTTGAATTCCAGGAATTCAGCTACTTTGTAAAAACTGCAGGCATACCATGAGTTAAGTCTAACGAGGTGCCTACCACCTTGTAGACTTATTATTAATATTATTATTATTACCTGATAGGTTTATTGTGCTCCAGGAAGATAACTTCCAGCGCTCTAATGCTGCGCACTGTGGTCTCAATTCCTTTAAGAGCAGAGTTGCTGAAAATGCTATGCCTACCCCTCCCCTCCTTCCGCCCATTCACAGAAGCCTTTGTTTTTATGTGAACTCATTCAGAAAATACAAAGGCTTAAGTGAGTGGACAGCAGAGAGGAGGGGTGGCATAGCTGCAGTGTGTGCTTCTCTCCTTTCACAGCCGCAGTGTGTCCTCTGGAAGTGCAATAGACCTGTCACATAAAAGTAACAGAGATAAGTACTAGATGTGACATGCACCTAATTGGACTTAACTCATAGTATGCCTGCACATTTTGCAAAGTTGCTGAATTCTTAGAATTCAGCTTTAATTAAACTTACTTTATCACGTATTATTTTGCCTGCAAAAATGCAATTCACAAAAGCTGTAATCGTATGTTAAAAAAGTGAAATTTTAACAACCTTCACTTTATGTTATCTATTAATGTGATAAAACAATGCTTTCGGTGTTTTTTTTTTTTTAGCAATTTTGCAGTATATATTTTGGTAGCAGAAGGGGTGGAATGGATACCCTGTAGATGACTGCTTACTTTCACTTTTACCACATGCCTAAGCATATTAGGGCTGGCCATACATTATACAATTTTCTGTACACTTTTCTGTACACTTTTCTGTACACTTTTCTTAAAATTTACCATCAACTGTGTAGTACAAAGGCCTGCCTTATATGATGCAATTAAAAGTGTTGTTTTGTTTTGACCTTATATTATATGGATTTTTGTAAATCTAACAGAAAATTGTACAAGGAAGTTGAACATGTATGGCCAGCCTAAGATTACACATATAAGGAATATCTTTGCATCCAGGATGACAATAAAAATTTAGAGGATAAATATTCATTATTGAAATAGCTATATCATATTTTTGAGCTTAATCTGGAATATTAAGTTCAAATTAAATCTACAAACTACATTGGTCAATAATCAGGCAGTAGAGGGAGGGGCATGTTATTTCCCTAACTACCCAAACTTACTTTTAATATTAAATTAGTGGCATGGAACAATCCATCTGCACTACAATGCCATTGATAGGTGCCCACAATTGAGGTGTCAGCCAAAAATTTTACAGTAAGCCACCTCTGAAAAATCGTTCAAATTACTAGGTACTAGGACGAAAAAACTTGCAGAAATTGTAGCTTTAGAGGTAATCTCTTTACCTTCATGTGATAAAGCTGTGTTTATCTGATTAATGCATTTAAGGAATTCTAAATTCACAGCATACATATCATTTTTTTCACCAACATTGTAATAGCAATACAAAAAATAGTTATTTTTGATAATCTGATACTCAATGTCACCCAATGTCTTGGTCAGTGTTGCCTACCTGCCAGCCAGGTCAACAATTTCCTAGATTTCCTACATGCTTTGTGGTTTCTCCTATGCTCATCTCTTTAGCTTACTACTATTGATTTTATCAAAGAAATACTTTACATATCCCATGGCATTTTGTTGCTTGCAAGCAATGATTTAGGCAAATGTAGTGACTTTTCTGTACTCACTCTGCCTCCTCCTCCTAAGCACCTCTGTAGTTCAGAAAGTATGCTGTGTGAAATGTGTGACACGGCAGTGAATATTCACAGGGCTTTTCAAAAAAATGTCACTCCAATTAAAGTAAATGCATGGGATTCTTCCCCAAAATTTTTTTTTCTACTCACCAGTTCAAGGATGCAGACAGCGCTGCTTTAAATATTCACCAACTGGGTTTATCACTACTTGCAGGAGCTGGACAGAAAGTGCACTAAATATAAAAGACTCCAAAAAGGGGGGGGGGTCCCTTCTTGTGGCTAAACCCCCCCTTGACAGTGGTGGATTACATGGCAAAGTATTAGTACAGTGCAAATACCACTAACCAAAGTATTTACACATGTGGCAGCAGCAAGCAAGAGGGGTTGGGCCGTATCCTCCAGTGAATGTAGAGAAAGATTTTTTACAGCTAATAAAACAAATCCTGTGGCTGTCACATCTACCTTCCACAACACACTTGTCAGGAGCCACAGCTATCTATCATAGTATTGCAGGCCGCCACCTTTCAGAGACAAGGTTTGTAGGATTGTAATACACCAGCAATCTGGCCAGTCATATGTGCTCTGTTAAGGAAAAGCCCCATAGGCTCCTGTTAAGATACTGGGTTGTCATAGCTGAACACGCAGGGGGGAAACAAACTCCATGAATTTGATGGCTGCAACTGGGGGCTACTACCAGAATGTATATTATCCAGCCTCTCACCTCGAAAGAAACTTGCTTTGAGAACAAAAACAAAAGATCTTAACATTTTCAAGAGGAAAATGTTGTTCTAACTGGGCACCAGCAGGGGCCATCCCACAGGCTGTCTTTTGTGTTTTTGTACATGTAGTGTCCTACTCCTGCTGGTGTAGGACACTAGCCGGTTGGTAAAAATCTAAAGCAGAGCTGTGTCCTCCAATGTAAAAAAGTAACTTTTCAAACTTTATGATAATTACAATTACTAGTAGTAGGCTAAAATAATTGAAATAAAATTTGGAAAGGAATATATAATTTTAATCATTGATATACTTTCAGAGTCTAAATGTCCAGCACTACAAAGTGCAACAATCATTAGGGAAGATCTGAAATCTGTCAATATGCCACCCTGATGAGGCAACAGCTCTACACCTCACTAAAAAGTCATAAAAATGTCATTATCGCTTTGTGAATTGCAAATCAAGCAAATTGTATCATTCCCGTTGTTTTACCTATTCAGGTTTTTTCTTTTTTTTCTTGTGTTTTAACAGCATAACGTTTAACCACCATTTAAAAGCAGAGCAGGTCTCATTTTGCAAGATAAGAAGCGATGTTGGGTTTTGTGAATTGAATACATTTACATAGCAGCAACATGCAACAATGTGTGCTGTTAAAGTGATTGTAAAGTCATTCTATGCATTAAGATAAAAAAGCCTTCTTTGTGCAGCAGTCCCCCTCAGCCCCCAATACTTGCTTGAACCCCATCTAGATCCAGTGATGTAGCAGGAGTGTTTAGGCTACACAGGACTCCCCTTCTCATTGGCTGAGACAGCAGCAAGGCGACATTGGCCACCGCTGATGTCAATTAAAGTCAGTCAGCTAATGAAGAGAGAAAGGCCGGGCCACGGCTCCATGTCTGAATGAACTCAAGCAGCTGTGGCTCAGCTCAGGTGCCCCAGCTCAGGTGCACAATAGCAAGCTGCTTGCTGTGGGGGCACTCAACAAGAGGGAGGGGCCAGGAGCACCAAAGAGGGACCCGAGAAGATCAGGATCTGGGATGCTATGTACAAAACCACTGCACAGGGCAGGTAAGTATGACATATTTGTTGTTTTTAACTGGGAAAAAAAAAAAAACGACTTTAGTATCACTTTAAAAAATGGCCAAAATAAAGAAAAGCTGTCGAATTGGTCCACTGACTGTAAATAATGTGCAATATATTTGTTTGCATTTAAGTATACAACCTCGAGAATTAGTTTTAATCTACGCCTTGAAAAATAGAAGGTGTGCATTGTGCATTTTGCCCCCCTTCCCTACACAACACTGGCATAAATAATAAATGCTAAGGCCAAAAACTATAAGAATAAATTGATTTGTTTATTAACATGGGACAGGAAATAAGGGGTACATTTATAAGTGCTTTCACACAAGATTCACACCACTTTCACCCATGGTTTACATTTTCCCAATCAAATCCCATGGAAAAATGTGTGAATCATGTTTGAAGTCTGTTTTAAAATATTTTACTCAAGATTCAAACATCTTTCAATGTCTTAGTCATTATTTTACCCCTAAGCAAGATCCCAGTAAAAATTAAAGGCATGCTATGCCCACTTAAACATTTTATAGGATTACATTATAAAAAAAAAAAGCCTTATATGTCCTTAAAAATATATGATTTAAGTATGCAAAATATTCATAGAGTAATAACCATGTGACGCATGCTGATGCCCCTACATTTGGCCTGGTCATGTAGGCTTCAATGAGTTCTGGTAAAAAAAAAAAAAAAAAGGGTTAAAAGATATGAATAGGGAGGGGGGGGGGGGGGCTGCCATTTTTGACTTGGTTATAAATGTGTAGGTTTCTTGTCTTTTTCTTTGCTCTACTACCTTATATGTCACTGATGTGGACAAATATGTGCATAGCAGGTGTCTGGACACTTCTTTTCTTGTAGGTTTGTTCCATGCCAATGACTAAGCAGCAACATCAAACAATACAATGTACATTTCTATAGTTGGGGCAAGTGTTTAGGGAAGCGACAAACACCTTGGACGGTTCCCACACTGCTACAATCCTCCAAATTTTAGGAATCTCCTTCTTTTTGGAGACTGCAAAGCCAGTACACAGTTGGCTGAGATGCACCATGATCTCTGAAGCACAGCATACAAAGAGAAACAAGGAGAAAGTTGCAGAGCATTAAGATGGCCATAGAAGGATCAAATCTCGGCTGGTTTAGCAGGCACCAGCAAAAACTCGATTCATCTATGGGCAGGCTGGTTGTACTGAAGTCGAACCATCAATGCCAGTACAACAAGCCAGTTGGAGTTTTGGCATGTAAATACTGTGATGATTCCTTCAGTGCTGCATGTAACTGGCAGTGATCCAAGTCAGGTTGCTCTGCTTTCCCATTCATCACCCATTCATCACTAAATCATCTGCAGCTCAGAGGAGCAGGCAGGAATAAATGAAACTCTTGGCAGTCCTTAGTGAGCTATTAGTCCCCAAATCAGACAGCAACAGCAAATAATGCACATCCAAGAAAAAGCTCCACAGTTGCTTGAGAAATCAGCCATCCTCTGCCCTGTTCATATTACAGAGATCACATACTAGGTGTCAGTTCTAAAACTTTTATTTTTGTGCAATTACAACAAGCAGATTAAAAGATACTGCCGATCATCATATAGAAAGGATTTGATTAAAAGCGGGAAGCCAGGTTTCCCATCCTACACCTACCCCTCAAAGTCCTCCATGTGTTTTTTATTAGAAAAAAATAACACACACACATTTTATATATATATACACACACACACAATTTTCTATAGTCTTGTAGCCAATCTGGTGCTGTTACAGCAGCTCCCTCTTCTTCCTAAAGCGGGGATGGATATTCTTCTTGGGCTGAGGGACATAATGCCTGGTGAGCACCACTTAAATATTGTGAGTTCAGCCTACACCCCTTTGGGGATATGTAAACAATGGGCTTAGCCGGCATGAAAATGAGTAGAACAATATGACCGTTTTTCTACCCAAAGAGGATTGCTGATACTGGGTGGATTGTGAAGCCTACAACAGTGCTGGAGCATGGAGAAGGTCAGTAGATAGAGAGAATATTTATCTTATACAGGAGGGGGCTGGAAAGAAAACAAATGTAGCTGGAGTGCTACTTTAATCATATAACAAATAATGGAAACCCTAATGTGTGCATACAGTGGCAAAGGCAAGCAACAAGCCCACAGCTAAAACAGAGTCAACCTATAATTTTACTGTATATGCCAAGACTTAGGTCACACTGGTTTGCTTTACTCTGTACTGCTTAAATTCCTATTGTTATCTGGGATTAGGATTTATAAATGCTTTACTGTGTATGTATGACATCCTGTATGGTAATGCTTTGACAAAATTTAGAATTAAGTAATCATCTTCAATTATCTTTGTTCCTCTTTGCAAATAATTCAGCAGTTTTTGGCTGATGTATGTGTAAATTTCAGAACTTAATATAAACTCTCTTTGAAACTTTTTTTAATTGGCTCAGGTTGCTTTAAAAACCTCACATATCAAAGTATTAATTGATACACTTTTATATCGAAGACAGGTTGATAATTGGCAGGCAAACCTTTGCATTACCTGTGCTGCAGGGTTTATAATTGCTATTTAGTTACTTCAAAGTTATACTACTTTTTCATGTAGTGTTTCCAATATCTGTCCACCCTCTGTATTTTTAACAAGCAAATTACAGACAGAATTAGTCACAGATCTAGTGCAAATTAGTATGTGCTTCATTTATCACACGATCTGCTAGTCTTTGTGTGCATTTGATAAACCTACAATTCTGGGTGATTTTCACTCAAATTACATTCAGACCTAAGAAGTGGTCAACAACATATTTTAAACAGTGCTACTTTTGATCAAAAAGATCTTATACATTTTTACCACCCCATGGGCAAGGTGACATCCAAAGCATGTCCACTAACTTTTCCCTAGTTAGTTGACATGACTTCATGAATTATGTATATGTAGTACATACTCTTAGGGCTCTTTCACACGGACGTTCCGTATGTCTGTATATCACCCCATCCGTTTGCGGGTGATATACGGACATAATGCTTGTCAATGGGATTGCGGATGTCAGCAGATGACCATCCGCTGACATCCGATTCTTGTCCTTTCAGTTCTGTTCCGTTCCGTTTTTTGGAACGGAACAGAACCCTATTTTTCCTCCGTTAAAAAAACAGAACTGATGTAAAATCTGATGTCAGCGGTGTCATCCGCTGACATCCGCAATCCCCATAGACTAAAATTATGTCCGTATATCATCCGCAAACGGATGGGATGATATGCGGACATACGGACCGGATGACACAAGTGTCATCCGTGTCCGTAAAAAAAAAAAAAACGTGCCGCAGCAGACAAAAAAAACCGAGCGGCCCTGTGAAAGAGGCCTTAGGATACAGGATCCTAAAGTGTTCAAATACTGTTTGATTTATTTTTTAGTCATGTTTACTATTTTAACAAAAATGGCTTGTCACTGTATGTTTGCATGCACAGTCCAAACTTATAGTGACTCTGGCATGAGAGAAGTACAGTGCCTGACACTGCAGGATTCCTTCTGAAAATGCTGGATACCTGGCTGGTTTTTACTTCGGTATGTTTTAATCACAGTCTTGGAACAAGTATGCTGTAAATGAGTATCAGAAAAACATCAGAACTGCTTATCTCAATCCTTGCTCGGGGTCAGCGACTGTATTGAAGTCAAAGCCTCAGAATGAGAGCCGGGATACAAACTTTCTTCAATTAGAGCTTAGAAATGGCAGCCTATATTATTTCCTAATTACATTGTCCCTGTAAATGTTTTCTTGGGCAAACCATATTTTTCAAAACAGATCCTGTCTAATGCTGACAGTAACAGAATCTGGAAGCAGTACTGAAACCATCACCTGGTCTAAGGTAAGAAAGTACCAGCATATACCGTATTAGGTTGTGTGGGATTGAAAACAAACTACCTTCTCCTCCATACACTACTACAAAACTTCCCTCCCTGTTCTGTTAACACCCTGTATATTTTAGTGATGGAAAACTGCACTAAAAAGGCTCTGCAGACCTATTTGACATTGTTCTCAGGCTTGCACACTCTTTAAACAGTACCTGGTGCTCCTTTATGACTTTGCTTAATTCACTTTCCTTCACATACTATGATCTTATTGGCTGATCACCGTATATTACTGCTTCTGACTATGCTTGCAAGCCAAAATATTTATAGAGATGAAGCTGTCAAGGGCTATATATAGAAATTCCATCTAGTCTCCACTGTGGAGAAGACAGGTTTTTATTTGCAGGGATGCAAGCAGAGATAATTTGTCATCCAGGGATAGCCCTGTTAAACAGAGGATGTTCCTGAATGTTACCTAGTATACAGTCAAAGATAAAGAGAAATCATTTGTGCTTAGGAACACACTACATTTAAATCGATTGAATTAGGAGGCAGCCAACCATAAAGGCAAGATTACACACCCAAAAGTAAAGTATAAAAACAAGGTAGCGCCAATTTGATGCAAATAATGACAATAAAAGTTCATGATTTGGTTAAAAGAGAAATACATCCAGCCCCAAACAGAAGTGGAGTATTTATAATCAACAGTAAATGGATTCAGTGGCCTCCTCCAGCCCAGCTCAGTGAGCAGTTTTAAGTCTAACATCTTGCTCCATTCCTTGAGCATTCCCTGAGTCTCCAGCAGGGGAGAACAGGAGAGGGGATTGGATCCTGGCTTCTTGTCTCACACATCACAAATTGGCGCTAGCTTGTTTTTATATTTTCCCTAGTATACAGCCGGCATGTCTTAAAAAAAAAAAAAAAAAAATCTGTAGATATGTCATACTTCTAGCTGTCAGATATGTATGAAGAAATCTGATTTGATTACAATTGAAACAAAGAATAAAAAAGGAACTCTGCTCCTACTTTGGTTTGTAAGCTCCTTGAGGGTAGGGACTGATGTGAAAATGCAATATATATGTGAAGCACTTAATAAATTGATGGTGCTATAAAAGTGCCTGTAAAAAATAATAAAATAAAATATGATGAAATGGGAGATTTCTCGGTTTCTGCATGGACCATGGTGTCAGTCATTGTGATGTAGTGGAGTTGATAAGGTAGCATGGAACTGATAATTTGCTTCAGACACCCAATTGCAAGTAAATTCTGATAATTTGTCATATTGAATAACTTCAACAACTTTTAAAACTATAGCATACATATATACAGTACAGTGCATTTTATTATAACCGAGGATTTTTTTTTTTTTTATAGATCCCTTAAAAACAGGCTAGAGATTAGTAATGGTCAAACACAGCAGCCCAAATGCACAGCTCCTATACAGTTTTTACACTTCGAACAAAATTTTGTCTTCTTGAAAAACTGAAAAATATTGCTACTGTATAATTCGCCTTATTGTCAGAAACCATATGAACATTGATTTATCGTTAGTGGGCAAACATTAACTTCAACTCTGAAGCATGCGTCAATAGCAGACAACTAGCCAGAAGCTTTGATATAATAAGTCCATTGATTGCAGTAGTGGACAGGCAACAATGACAGAAAGGGGACAGTTTGTTAAAAAAGTACGCTGGAGGGACATTAGCCGAACCAGATCAGGGATTCTGAGAATTGCCATAGGTGACAGTCAATGTGAAGGGGAGAAGAAAATAACCCAAAGTATCATCAAGAAAGCAGGAGCATTTAATATTGACTGTCTATGTATATACATTCCTACTGCTAAAAACTATTTTTTGTGTTCAAAAAAATGCACCATTTCAACATTTGTTTTGACTCTCATGAATATAAGTCATTACTAATATAATGAAAAACGAATAATTTTATGAGGTAAAACAATTTAAATTAGCTGTAGGCATTATTTATACAATACTTTGTTTACAAGCATGGGTAACAAATTACATAATGAATAACGAACTCTGCTCCCTTTTGCTGGTCAGACCATTGAATTAAGAAAAATCTAAGTATGCAGATGTAGCTCACTCTCCTATATCCAAAAACATACACCAGAGCTATGTTAAAATTATTTCAAAATTCAATTATGTAACTGTGTAACAATATGCATAATTTCTTCTGTAAATACTAAATAATCCATAAATAACACAATGTAATAATTGTTCTGTTGGAAAATAAAGTGCAACATTGTTTTGTTGGAGCATTGTCTAGTATTTACAGATGAAAGTATGCATATTGTTATACAGTTACATAACTGGCTACTAAATTTTATTTTATCACAGCTCAGGTGTATGTTTTTGAATCTAGGGGAGTGTGCTACATCTACATACTGTACATTTTTATTGTTTCACAGTGATTTTGACACTGGGACATTTAGCTGCACTCATCTTTCAAAAATTGAATTTTAGGGTGGGTAGCATAAATTTCTTTTGGTTGAACATCTGGAACTGACGAAGTGATCGGTTAGGGTCTCTGAGCTGAACTCAAAAGAAATTCATGATGCGGAACCACTCCACCCTCCCCTCCCATCCCATCCATTGAGAAAAGCCCCTGCATTGATTACACTGCAAGTAACATGAACTATGACTGAATGAGTCTGATGAATGACAAGATTCTCAGCATAAGGAAGAAGACCGATCATCACTGCACAGAAGGTTTCTACAGGATCCAGCTACCTGCACCACTTGAAGCATACTTCCTTACAGCTAAGTCAGGTTTCTAAAGCTATAGGAAAAACAGGATTTTTGTCTTACCGTAAATACCGTACCGTATTTTCTCTAATGGTTATTGACAGACACAATTCCAGATCTTCTTGACCGATGGGTTTATGCTGCCCCCTACAGGAGTAGGAAACTAGGTGGAAAAAGATTTGTTTACGCCTATAGGGCAGTCCCAGGGGGTATACACCCACTTCCTGCTATAGGACTTCAGTTTTGTAACAAGCAGCGTCAGAAAAACATAAAACCCCACTCAATTAGAGGGGCGGTGCTGTGTCCATCAATGAAGATCAGAGAAAATGATTTTACGGTATGACTAAAAATCCAGTTCTCGCTTTCGTTCATTGGCGGACACAGCTCCAGATCTTCTTGACCGATGGGACGTCCCAAAGCAGTGTCAATATGAGGGGTGAGAAGAAAACAGCAAGAAAACACACTTCCCAAAAGGAGCTCAACAAGGAACAACTGGAGCTCGCCTGCAATACACCCTCAAAGAGGACTAACCTCTCCAACAGCGGCCTGCAAAACCCTGCGGCCAAAAGAAGCATCTGCAGATGCCAACACATCCACCTTATAATATTTTGTAAACGTATGCATGGACAACCAGGTGGCTGCCTTGCAAACCTGTACTACCTACGCCTGATCACGGAAGGCTCAGGAGGCACTAAGCACCCTCGTAGAATTGTGCCTTAACAGGGGCACGGCCATCCTCTACGGGATAAGGATCTAAGGATAAATAGAGAATCCAATTTTCGGAATGACTCAGTCACCGCCAGGTACACCCTGATTGCCCGAAACACATCCAAAGAATGTAAGGCAATCTCTTAGGATCTGAGGGTGCTGGGGCTTAGAACACAAAGAAGGCAACACAATGTCTTCACTTAAATGGATAACAGAGACGACCTTAGGAAAGAAGGACTGGCAGGTACGAAGCACCACTTTGTCTCTGTGAACCACCAGGTAGGGTGAACGACAGGACAATGCAGCCAGCTCCGACACCCTGCGAGCAGAAGTAATAGCTACCAATAAAGCTACCACAAATATTTTCAAAAGGTGGTTTCTGAAGAACTGACAACACCAAATTGAGGTCCTATGGAGGCAACAGAGACCTAACCGGGGGAGCCAGGTGGCGAACCCCCTGAACAAAGGTGTGAACCAAGGAATTTGTGGCCAACGTGCTTTGAAAGAAAATCGCAAGGGCCCATATCTGGCCTTTGATGGTACCCAAGGCCAAACGATGATCTACACCTCTTTGGAGAAACTCCAAAACATCACCGAGAAGGCGCGGGGAGAAACCCCCCGAGACTCACACCAAGTAATGTACGCCCTCCAGACTCGATGATATATCTTCCTAGAAGTCAATTTTCTAGGTTTTAACAGCGTAGGAATCACCGATTCAGACACCTCTCTATCCTTCAGCACCTGGCTTTCAATAGCCAAGCAGTTAAAGCCAGTGACCGTAAAGCAGGATGGAAGATCGGTCCTTGAGTTAACAGATCTTCCCTTCCCTGAGGGAGACTCTCCAAGGGACATTGGTGAGCAGCCGTACTAGGTCTGCTTACCAGGACCTGCGAGGGCAGTCTGGGGCCACTAGGATGACCGGAAACCCTTCTGCCTCGATTCTGCACCTAAGCGTACATCAGACGATACGGTGCCCAAGGAGCCACCAGAGCGTCTGTGGCATCGGCGAAAGGATCCCGAGACCTTGCTACAAACCTCATCACCTCGCTTTTGAGACTAGAGGCAAACAGGTCCACACTGGGAGTCCCCCACCGGAGACACAATTGATGAACCTCCTGCTGGAGAGACCATTGTCCCTCGTCCAACGTCTGCCAACTGAGGTAGTCCACCTGCCAATTTTCCACCCCTGAAATATGTACGGCAGAGATGGCTGGAACAAAGCGTTCTGCCCACCGTAGAATGCTGGCTACTTCCCGGGCCACTAGGGCACTTTTGGTGCCCCCTTGATGATTGATATATGCCACGGCAGTGGCACTGTCCGATTGAATGCTTACCAGGCACCCCTGCTGACGATCCGTCCAATGGGTTAGGCCTGATCGCCCAAATCTCCAGGATACTGATCAGAAAACTGGACTCCTTCAGAGTCTGAACCCCCTGAGCCGGATCCGTGCCTGAGACACCTCCCCACCCGGATAGGCTGGTATCTGTGGTGACCACCGTCCAGTACAGGGGGAGAAAGGATTTATCCTGACGAAGCGCCGTATAGCAGAGCCACTAGATCAGAGACCCTCTCATACCCCGGCTCAAAAGGATCAGATTGTCCAGAGGCTGTGGATTCTTGTTCCATTTGACAATAATCTCCTTCTTTAGAGACCTGGTATGGAACTGAGCAAACAGAACCGCCTCAAAAGGTGGAAACTCTCAGGCCCAGCACTTGCATGCAAGTCCTGAGGGATGATCGCCGGTCAAATAACAGGCGCCATACCACATCCTACAACTTCTGGAGTTTCATCTCCAGAAGAAACACCCTGGCCGAGGCTGTGCCCAGGGTCAGGCCCAGATAGTCCAGCTTAGTGGATGGGACCAGAACAGATTTTTGGAAATTCAGTTTCAATCCAAACTCTTGCAAGATTCGCACCAAAATGTCCAGATTGTCTTTCAAGGCATTTGCAGACTCTGCACGCTGAAGGAGATTGTCTGGGTACCCCAGCACTGCAATCCCCTTCAGCCTTAGCAATGCCAACACCAGGGCTAAAACTTCTGTGAACAAAATAGACCAGCTTTCTGCTCATTTATTTATAGCACCATCCCTGACACAAATTTTCAGCTGCTTTTTATCTCCAGTGTTGGAGAACATGTCAGAAGTTATCATGCTGATAACAGAAGAACAGAGCAGCTGAAAATCAGGGGACTTTGGAGAGAGATAAGTAAACACTATAGATATACGTGCCCAGGACAAATTTCATGGATCAAGTTTACATCCACTTCAAAAGGAAAATAAAAAACAAGAAAACAAAAAGAAAAATGGGCATATATTGTCGAAATGTACCTTGTGTGTTTTTTTTTGGAGTTGTTTGGAGTTGGTGTTGTCTATACATACACCTAAAGAATAAGTTCACTTTAAGAAAAAAAAAATAGATATACATTTTTTTGCAGATAAAAACATGTTGCTATGCTAATGCCCATGCAGGTGTTCTGCAGATCTGTCAGTGTATCCTCTTTCTCGAACGAGGAAGCTCATATATTCTAACAGGAAGACTCAAACTACCACAGCACCGTGGTAGTCCATTGAAAAATGCAAGCCGAAAGGCTGCCGGACCTTGTAGTTTTTCATTCACAGAGGGCTGTGACTGAGTAATGAAGCCAGAGCCTCGCATGGCCACATCATTTTATATTTTAACTGTGGCAGCAGACATGGGGAGAAGATCTCCGGTCTGCTATCACAGCAGGGATTGGGGGGAGTGAGATGGCTGGTGCATTCATAACATGTTACACCCTGAATTGGTTGCATTCGTAAGGCATGGATCCTGAGGAAGCAATTCTACTGGATGTTGATCCATTATGCCATTTTGCAGGCTGCATTAATGCAACAATTTATCATGTTCACATGTAGGAGCTATGTTTTTGTGATTTTTATGATGATTTAGCAATGTAATAAAGATGTTAAAGATGTTATAGTCAAATTTTTAGTGTATGCCCTTGTGGCACATTTAAAGTCCAGCTAATGACTCCCCCCTCCCCCCAGGATGTGGAGACATAGAATTAAACTTTTATTCAGCTTTTATCAGCAGTGTATATTCCCGTATCTCCCCAATGGAGCTTTCACACTGCTCTATTGAAAAGATCTGGCAAAAACGCATATGTGTTATTGTTGCACGTTTTATGTGTTTTCAGTTCATTTCCAGTGCATTTTCTGGGTGCCTATTACCCACCATGCTCCTATGAAACTTGGACATGTGAATCAAAACACGCACCCATAATGCAATGCAGGAGTGTTTTTGATGCATTTTCTATTCATTTCAATGGGGACTTGCATTTTGGTAAGGTTTTGAAAACTTTCAAAACACACCACACCCACAGTGTAGTGGTGTGAAGAGTACCATAGGATTTAAAGGGATTGTGTTTTTGTTGTGTTTTTAGTGCTGCAAAAATGCACCAGTGTGAAAGCAGCCTAGATTAGTAGACGAAGTAGGCAAATAAACTGCCATTTAACATTAGTGCCTAAATTCCTACTCAAACATTTATGTTACACTACAATGCTGAGGGGTTACATGTATTCCCCTTGCCCTCAATGCACTATATTTATTCTACTAAACCAGTGAGAGATTGGGCATCTGCACTGCTCATACAGTCAGATACAAACTCAGTTCTTAGACTAGCAATCTACAACACAATAATTTGGAGCTCATTACAATCCAAAACCTGATTGCATCTAAAGCCCCGTACACACGTACCGATGGTCGGCTTACAAATGTTCCTCTTTTCTCCCCGGGATGTCGGTGTCTGCTGAAAAGTGCAAAGACAGCACAAGGACAGCACAAGAATTTTGTCCGCCGACTGCAGAAGTGATGTCATGTAATGGTTAACTTTCCCTGTGTTTTCTATTTTCTGAGCATGCCCAGTCTTGCAAATCTGCGGTCTGTCGGCCGAATTGTGTACTGACAGGCGAACAATCGTCCGTTCTGGTGTCGGCATACAAATATTTTCATGTTTGCACGAAAGACTTTTGTCCGCGGATTGTGCGCAGACATCTGTCGGAGGCACCATACTAACACGCGTACAATCGGCAGATCCTTCGTCCACCGACGTTTGTATGCCGACGATCGGTACGTGTGTACGGGCCTTAAGGCAGATTTGTGCTTATAGTAACAGCACATTAACCTTTATCCACTGTCTGATTTATGAAAATAGGCAGTACAATGCCACGTGCCTCAACAACTTCTCTTGATTTAAATCTACAAAATAAATAATGTAATGTGCTTAGAGGAAATATCACATGTACTGTATGTCACATCATATCCCATGTTTAGATAAAGAAATTCACCCCAACATTTTTTCTAGGAGAAATTTAGTTGTGTAGACAAAAAAAAAAATATGTATCATCTCCACAAGGATAAAAAAAATTATAATTTTATTTCTCCTTTAAATATAGATAAAATCTCCTCTTTAACAAGAAGGAAAAAAGCTCAGAAACCATTACAATACACATTAACAAATAATAGATAAAATGCCCAAATCTGTATCAATCAATATCACGTTCAAATTGTTAGAAATAGATTTCTTCCTTACAAAGCAGATTTTTTTCCCCTGTGCCTGTGATTATACATGCAATGTGCTTCCTGGAATAGCATCTACTTTTTCAAGGACTTATATGTATATATAAGAAATCTCTTCTACAAAAATCTACCTGTCCCTTATGCCCAGTGAACCTTTATATACCACTTAAAAATGTTGTAGAGATTCCTTTAATGTATTCCTATGTTAAGATGCATTCCCTCAGTTCAAATGGTATGCAGCTATCTGCTCACAGATGGTCCACATTACTGTACCCACCAGTACACTGGATCTACTCCCAATACAAGTCTGCCCACTTTCTCCATACAACAAAATACTTTTTGGGGTGAATTTATTTATCTTTATATTTAGGCATCAACACATTTTGATAGGTTGGGGACACTTAAAACTATGCAAATAGTGACCCCGATAGTATCAGTATTTGCATAGCCGACTTGGAGGGCTCCTTTTACATATGTATGTGCTGACAACTTACTTGAGTCATCAGCTTTTTGTTCTATTAATTCATAATGTTTCACTTTGCATCAAGTCCACTTTAATTATGGTGTTGTATAGTTATGCAGATCTTCTAGCTAAATATTTAATAAAGAACAGATCAATAGCAAATGCAGCAACACAGAGCAACAAAGCAGAAATCCTAATATTCAATACAATATATCGCTAAAAAAAATACAATTGGTGGTTCTAAGTGATTCTTTTCATCTCACCAGCTCACTATCCAAGTAAGCATTAGCAATATATTACAATTTCCTTTTAGAGGTTTTTTTTTTTCCTAAAGTGTTTGCAATCAGCAAATTAAAAAAAATTGCTTACATTTAGGAAGACAATTTATAAAGGCCTGAGATAGATTTCAAGGTCTTTTTTATGGAATTTTTATAGATTTTTCAACCTTTTTTCAAAGTTTGTTTTGAAACAAATTGGGCAGTGAAATACATTTTTTAGACTTGTTCCCCAAAAGGTTTGAAAAAATATATAATTTTTTTTTAATGTAATGACTGTCAGTTTTTTTCACATTCTAAATTAGGAGTAATGTCTTACTGTATATTCAATCTGTAGAACCAGGTTTTTAAACTGCACGAGTTTCAACTTTTAGAAGGCAGTTTTATTGACTTACTTGGGGACATTTCACTTTTTTTTTACATTTTCACTTTAGATGACAAAATTATGCCAATTTGACATCCCCACCCCTTCACATGTTTGAGAGATTTCTAACATCTCTGAAAAGTTCTATAATAACTGAAAGTTCAGTAATAGGTAATAGTGCAGATATTACATTGAAATTGTATCTTTTAGTTAGATTATCCACTTGCCGACCGCAATACTTATATATACATTGCTGTTTGCAAGTGGTTTACCGGGGTTATGGCTGAATCTATCAGCCATAAACAATTAGGTACCATTGTTTGTTGCCATTCCACGAACGTGCATAATTTTAAAGTGTGACATGTTGGCTATCTATTTACTGAATCTATCAGCCATAACCCCAAGTAGCTTTTTTTTTTTTTTTTAGCTGGGGGGGCTGGCTTTCTCAGGAAAGCAGTCCAAGTGGCTCAGCCCCCCCCCCCCCACACTTTCACTCAACTCTGTTTTTTAAATTTACAGTTTTCTTTTTGACCCCAGATCTCTCCATAAAGAGGTCCTGCCATCTATTTTTCTATTACAAGGGGTGTTCACGTTCCTTGTAATAGGAATAAAAGTGATTAAAAAAAATGAAAGGTAAATTGTAAAAATAAAAACTAAAACAGAGCAGAAAAAAAAATTAAAACGTCCCCATCCCTCCTTGCTCACACGTAGAAGTGAACTCGTACGCAAGTTGTGCACGCTATGAAAATGGTGTTCACACCACACGTGTGGTATCACTGCAAATGTTAGACCGAGAGCAATATTTCTAGCGCTAGACCTACTCTGTAACACTAACCATTTTTAAAGCATCACCTATGCAGAACTTTAGGTACCATTGTTTGTTGCCATTCCACGAACGTGCATAATTTTAAAGTGTGACATGTTGGCTATCTATTTACTTGGCAGAACATTATCTTTCATATTTTACAAAAAATGGGGTATATGTAGTGTGTTCTTTAAATTCATTAAATTGTATTTTTTACTCTAAAATTGCGCTTGAAAAACTGCTGCACAAATACAGTGTGACATAAAAACTTGCAACGATCGCCATTTTATTCCCTTGGGTCTCTGCTAAATATATATATATATATATATATATATATATATATATATTGTAAGGGATTAGCTCGGTGGTAGGCGTATGGGTGACCCCTTTGGGGGTGCGTTTTCACAGAGAGATAGCCGAGCAGAGGTTGAAAACAAGACTGATTTATTCATGCAATTTACTTCACATAATTGCAAGCGTCAAAACAGCCAAAATAAAATAAAAGACAAAATAAATCCTTGCCTCTGTGGGCGGCTACCTTCTCACGCTGGAACCTACCTAAGAAGTCTTCCCAACCTACTGTTGGGCTGACACTGCTGATCCTACAGCAGACACTCAAATGTCCATTTGTTTGCTTTTCACACAGCACAAACATTGTCCATTGAACATGTCCCTTTGTTTTCTTTCACACAGCACATGTTCATTTATAACAGGATCCTTTACTCTTCAGATTCTTCACATTGAACACAGTTCATTTAACAGGTCCCTTTACTCTTCACACTCTTCACATGGAACACTTTGTCTTCTCACCTTTGAGACGTCTTCACTCGTGGTTACCCTCCTTAGCTTCACATCGCTGTAGGGGGTCTTCTCCCATGCTCACCAGCTTGTCGGGAGGCACACATCCGACTGTCCCCCTCTCCCAGCCCACACGGCGACAGGAGGCAGCAGTCCTTCTCCCATGCCCACACGGCGTCGGGAGGTACACGTATGTCTGCCTTCCTCTCCCAGCCCACACGGCGACAGGAGGCAGCACTCAATAGATTTTCTCTGGACAAATTATAGAGGCCTTGATCTCCTCATTCTGAACAGCTGAATGGTTTTCAACTTCCTGCTGGCTCTTTTTGCAGCCAACACCCTATAGTATCAGTGAACTTTTCAAAGCAGGTGGGAATGTGTCTCCTCTCAGTGACTACATTCCCAGATTTACCTGACTTCCTGTCACAATATATATATATACACACACACACACACACTGTACATATGTGTGTGTCTGGAGGTTTTAAGTCATTTTCTAGCAACAAATACGGATTTAAACCTGCAAACAAAGCATAAACTGCCAGAATAGGCTTATTCTTCAAATAGTTATGTTATGTGTACTGTCAGGGGCAGCTCTCAATGCCACATGCCTGATCACTTTTAGTTTTCATTTACTTAGAGTCCTCTTTCATTGCAGACATGCTCTTTGCCTTTAAGGTTGAGTACTGTACATTCACACGTTAAAGTAGCTACAAGTAAACCACCTGTGTGAATTTAGTGAACACTTTTTATTGGTGCTAAAAAAAAAATGTACCAATGCTTGCTGAAACCTGAAAAAAATGGACTGTCCACTAGTACTACATATGCTGCTTTTATCAGTTGTACTGACATCTTGTCCAGTTCATAACCTTGGAATACTGAGCAAATCAACATTGCCTACCTTTGGCATTTCATATTACTCCCTTGTCATGTTTTTGAAATACAAATTAATTGGTTTGTCATGAGTAGCATGATTAAAAAATGATCTTGCTTTTCTTTGCGACTATGATGGTGAAGTGCTACCACTGGGTAATTTCCCACAAAGGAAGCTACGTAGGCAAAAGGGACTGTACATAGTTAATAAGCAAAAACTTCAGGGAAGGTCACTATGTGCATAGCTGGAGGGAAATAATACATGAAATAAATGTCAAATTAACCCCTTAAGCAGGCAATCGGGGTGTGAAGCCAAAGTTACTCTTGGACCAGGATCAGTGAAGATTGGAGTGATTTTGTTTTTTCACATTTTGATGTATGGTCACATGCACTAGAGACTGGGTACTGATGGGCTATTGCACATGTGCTGGACACTGGGTGATGGGGGGCAATGCCCATATGCTGGACACTGGGTGGTGGGGGGAATGCACATGTGCTGGACACTGGGTGATGGGGGGCAATGCACATGTGCTGGACACTGGGTGATGGGGGGCAATGCACATGTGCTGGACGCTGGGTGATGGGGGGCAATGCACATGTGCTGAACGCTGGGTGATGGGGGGCAATGCACATGTGCTGGACGCTGGGTGATGGGGGGCAATGCACATGTGCTGGACACTGGGTGATGGGGGGCAATGCACATGTGCTGGACACTGGGTTATGGGGGGCAATGCACATGTGCTGGACACTGGGTGATGGGGGGCATTGCAAATGTGCTGGACACTGGGTGATGGGGGGAATGCACATGTGCTGGACACTGGGTGATGGGGGGCAATGCACATGTGCTGGACACTGGGTGATGGGGGGCAATGCACATGTGCTGGACACTGGGTGATGGGGGGCAATGCACATGTGCTGGACACTGGGTGATGGGGGCAATGCAAATGTGCTGGACACTGGGTGATGGGGGCAATGCAAATGTGCTGGACACTGGGTTATGGGGGGCAATGCACATGTGCTGGACACTGGGTTATGGGCAGCAATGCACATGTGCTGGATACTGGGTGATGGGGGGCAATGCACATGTGCTGGACACTGGGTGATGGGGGTAATGCACATGTGCTGGACACTGGGTGATGAGGGGCAATGCACATGTGCTGGACACTGGTTGATGAGGGGCAATGCACATGTGCTAGACACAGGGTGCTGATGGGCTAATGCACATGTGCTGGACACTGGGTGATGAGGGGCAATGCACATGCACTGGGGACTGAGTGATAAACCTCCAAGACTGTCTGTGCTCACTGTGCAATGTATATGGGGAGGACATGGAAACTTTTTAATATGCGATTTATGTACTGGACAAGTGGAGCTGCACATTGAGAAGTTTGTGGAAAGTAATCTGTAGATTGTATGTGCCAAGGGAAGGATACAGGGAGAAGACCACTGTGTAAGTTCTAGAAGGGAGAACTCACAGGGGAAAGACCAACCTGTGTACTGGGATGCAGAATCTCACTGGAGAAAGCTGCACAGTGAATATACATTGTTGAATTTACAAATTATATTATTAGGAAATAAGGGTATCCAAACCGTAAAACAAAACAATTTAAGGCAGATTACCAATCATTAGATGATGTACAGTAGCTGCATTGGTTTTCTTTTTAAGGCTAAGTACATTTTCTTCAAGTAAAAATAATTCTCAACCCTTCCAGCAATCCAGTGCCCCCACCCCTGATCTAATAGAAATGAGGAACAGAAGAACATATTTGCAATACAAATCATAGTTCAAATCAGGAGAGGAGCCTAACGTGACAATGCTTCTCCTCCATAGATAAAAGTACAAGGAGTACACATTGTCATACAAGGATAGAAAATATGTTGCTAGCACGATCAGCAGGTAAATGTGTTATTAGCATGACACCAGGTAGGAAAAAAAAAAAAAAAAAGACACTTGAGGATTACATGGTGGGAACGGTTATATGAGGGAGTGGTAAAGTTTTGAGTGGCTTTGAGAGTCTAGTCACTTTAAGATGTAGCATATAGCGCATCCATTATGATTAAGCCTGGGTTCACACTATTGTGATGGGGGTACAGGGGCAATTCCAGTGCAGGTTCCCGCATGGCATCTCTCTTGCATGCAGTTCACCTTGCCCTATGCAAACTGCTGCGGGTGTCAATACAAAGTTAATGACACCCCCAGATCGGTTCTTAGATTGCAGTGCAAACTGTGAATTCTGACAGGAATCGGGTTGTATGTGTGTGAATGCGATCCGATTTGTATGTGTGTCACCCATGCGGATCCGATTTCAGTGCGGGGAAAAAAAAAAGGTTCCTGCAGCATAATCGTGCAAATGCAATGTGAGTTCATCCATGCAGACATCACATGTGATCTGCACTGCAATGCGGTGCGAATCACATGTGATGTCTGCATTCGCAATAGTGAACGCAGGCTGACAGCCCGTGCCCTCTACTGAATGAGAAAAAAAGGTTTTATTTGCATTCATTTCTATAGCACCGACATATTTCACAGAGCATTAAAGCTTAACTGAACCCTCCTAATTACTGTATTGCAGTCGGACTGTAAAACCAGTAATAACTATACCACTTTATCAAACTTTTTTATCTAAGTGCTGTAGCAAGCCATAGAAAAGCTTATCCCGGGAGAACATAAAAAAGTCTCACACCTAAGCTTTTCACCAAGCCCCCCAACAATCGACAGCGTTGCTCTAGAATTAAGAGCACTGTTGATCAGAGCAGTGCCCAGGGGGAAATGTCAGGCAATAGGGGATTCAAGGGTGTGAAAACCTCCTACTACATATTGGTAATAAAGGTTTTTATTTTTTTTTATTTTGCTGCAGCACTTGGCTGATAAAGTTTTTATAAAAAATGCAGCCTGACTTCATTACAGTAATAAATTAATGGATTTAATTGGGCTTTAAAGAAACACTACTATTCTCAGTAATGTCTGTCTCATCTCTTAACTCTAATGGCAGTAATAAAAGACACATAGAAAGGACAGATTTACAGTAGGTGAAAGCCTGTTAAATATCAGCATGGTTTTTTTTAAATGTGGAAGAAAACAAGGCGACCAGAGGATACCCCAAAACACAGCAAGACAGTAAAAGCTCTTGGCAAATAAGGATATACGGCAAGTAAATAATATTTTATCCATATGTGACCTTTTACAAAGTGGGAGATATTATTTTACACAACGAAGTGTGAGTATCATCATTTGTGTTCAAGGCACATGTTGCATTGTTTACTCTTTAGCTCTTCATGTAAATATATACACACGGAGTGATCCATTTTGCAGGTAAATGTGTAGAAATCTCAAACATACATATGCTGTGATGAACAGCATTTAATGTTCTCAAGCATCTGACACACAATCTGTGCTGGTTTTACAGCTTTCTGCTTAAATGTATAAACAATGCCAAGCATGTATTTAAACACAGCCTGCAAAACATAATGTGACTTATGGACACAGCATGTGGGAAAACCAGATCTGACAGCAGCAGAATTATATGATTAATGGGCGTAAACATCAAACTATACAGGAAAAAGGTAAACGCTGAAGGAATAAGGTAACACTATAAAGCACTATGATATTTTTGTTAATATTTTTAACCATTGCTAAATGTGCCCGTCAGTCTTTGGATCAGTAGGTAAATTATAAACACTTATATTACTTTTATCCTTTTATTAACAGCTTCCGGACCGCCCACCGCCAATTTACTGCAGAAGGGCGGCCCTCCTGCGCGAACAAACGTAGGTCTACGTCGGTCGCGCCTGCAGTTAGGCACTCGGCAGCGGGGATTCCGATGCACGGGGCAGGCGGCTCCGATTACCGCCTGACACCTACGATCGTTCCCCGCTGAGAGAGAAGGACGGTCAGCTGTTGTAAACACAGCCGACCATTCTTCTCCCTGGAATGATCACAGAGTGCCTGTGATCCTTCTATATAGGATCACAGGTTTCTGTGATCATTTCAGAAGCCCAACCCCCATACAGTTAGAAACATGTCCCTAGGTACACATTTAACCCTTTGTTTCACCCACAGTGTTAACTCCTTCCCTGCCAGTGCCATTATTACAGTAACAGTGCATATTTTTAGCAGTGATTACTGTAGTAATGTCACTGGTCCCCCAAAAAGTGTCAAAAATGTCAGTTAGGGGTCAGATCGGTCCGCCACAATGTCGCAGTCCTGCTAAAAATAGCAGATCGCCGCCATTACTAGTAGAAAAAATAAATAAAAAAATAAGTGACAAATCTTTCACGTAGTTAGTAAACGCAATACCTTTTGCGCAAACCAATCAAAATACGCTTATTACGATTTATTTTTAACAAAAATATGTAACAAAATGAATAAGCCTAGAATGATTTTTTAAATTTTTTTTGGGAATGTTATATAGCAGAATGTGAAAAATTTTATTTTTTTTTCCCAGAATTGTCGCTTTTTTTTTAACGCAAAAAAAAAAAATCACAGAGGTGATAAAATACCACCAAAAGAAAGCTCTTTTTTGTGGATAAAAAGGAAATCAATTTTATTTGGATACAGCGTTGTACAACCGTGCAACTGTCCGTTAAAGTAACGCAGTGCCGAATCGCAAAATATGGCCTGGTCATTAAGGGGGAAAATCTTCCGGTCCAGAAGTGGTTAAATGCAATATACTTGTATACATTTTTGGTGTTAACCTGTTTATTTTATCAAGTACTGATTTTAAATTTTTTTTTGTATTTGCTGGTGAATGACTTCATTCAGACCTACTGTATTTGTTCAGCAACACATTTTACCTCTGTCCCTTTTCCATCACAAACAAGGACATTTTAAAAAACATTTCATAAAGAAACTTGAGTGTTTCCAACATTGCCCCTAATATGGAAGCAGTGACATTGGCACCAAGATGTATTGTGCAGGATCTTGGTGCCAAAGCTACAGTTTCAAAATAAAGGGCATAAATGCATTGATTTCACACTAAACAGTGAGGATGGAGGAATCTCCCCTGTCAGCTTTTGTATTCAGACAATTGCAGTGCTTGTGGCTGCATGAATACCCAGACAGTGACTGCATCTGATTGCAGACATTAGGATTTTGTCACTTTCAGTTTGTGGACAATCCGTTACTGACTTATACAACATCTGAACAAACCAATCACAGTTTGATAAAATGCTTTGGAGGCAAGAGGAGAGATATGGGTTTTAATAGACCCCAGATCTCTCCATAAAGAGGACCTGTTACAGCCCATGCTATGACAAGAAAGATATAGTGTAAGAAAAAAAAAAAAAGAAAATGTAAAAAGAAATAAATAAGTGCTTCCTCACCCCCCCCCCCCCGCACTTACACAAATGTGCACAGAGATCCCGCATTCATATGTAAACAGCGATTGCGCCAAACGTGAGGTTAGAGCAAAAATTCTTGCACCAGACCTCCTGTGTAACTTTAAAATGATAACTTGTAAAGGCTTTTAAATCTTTCTATTTAAATTGTCACCTTTCCACAGGCATGCACAATTTTAAAGCACAACATGTTTGGTATCTTTTTAGTTGGTGTAACATCATCTTTTATATTTTACCAAATATTGGGTATTATACGGTGTCCGTGTGCACTAAAATTGACGAATGTGCATTTTCCCCCAAAAAAATTGCATTTGAAAAACAGCTACGGAGATATCACATGACAAAGTGCAAACCCCACCATTTTATTCTCTAGGGTCTCTTAAAAGATATAGACTGTTTGGGGGTTCCACGTAATTTTTTGAAAAAGAAATTAAGATTTCTACATGCATGAGGGAAATGTCAGAATTAGCCCCTTGGTGACCGCTCGCCCGCAATGAACTGTGACTGAGCGGACGTTATAAGCAAACTGTGACATTGCAAACTTCTTCCAGGTTTAGGGCGCGTCAGCAAGTCCTGGCAAATAGTTCAGGGCCGGGACCTGCTGATTAGCTGTATGCATTCACAGCCTGGATGTCGGTGTTGATAAAAAACATAGAGCTTTGTACAGAAGGAGTGATTCATCAGGGATGAGAGATCTTTAGTAAAAAGTAGCACACTATATACAGTTAGGCACACATTTAACCCCCTGATCGCCCCAGATGTTAACACCTTCCCAACCAATGTCATTAGTACAGTGGCATTGTATTACAGCAGTTAGTTACCCAATGTCAGTTGGTGTCAGATTGCTCGCCACACTATTGCAGTCCCATTATAAGTCGCTGATCGATGTCATTATAAGTCAACAAAAAAAAATTAAAAATTCCGGTATATATATATATATATATATATATACCATAGTTTGTAGGCACTATAACATTCACGCAAACCAATCAATAGACACTTATTGGGATTTTTTTTTTTTTTTCAAAAACACGTTGTAACACATTTTGATAAAAGTTATGAAGAAATTAATATATTTTTTTCAAGATATGGTTTATAGCAGAAAATAAAAAAACTGTATTTTTGTCTTGCCATAAAATCCTTTTCTCTGATGTTCATACAGACACAGCTCCATATCTTCTTTGACCCTTGGGTTATGCTGCCCCCTACATGAGTAGGATACTAGGTGGAAAATAATTGACTACGCCTATAGGGAAATTCTAGGGGGTTCCACTTCCTGCTATAGGACTTCAGTTTTGTAACAAGCAGTGTCAGAAGAATACATAACCCAACTCAACAGTGGGTGCTGTGTCCGTCGATCATCAGGGAAAAGGATTTTACGGTAAAATAAAAATCTAGTTTTCTCTTTCGTCCATATCTTCTTTGACCCTTGGGACCTCCCAAAGCATGAGGGGTAGGAAAAAACACAGCAATAAACATATTTCCCAAAAAGGCTAAACATAGCCAACCAGGTAACACAGGAGCTCAACCAGGAACAACCGGAGCTCACCTGACAAAAAAATTACACCCTCAAGGGGCTTAAGCCTTTCCAACAGTGGACTGCAAAACCTTGCGGCCAAAAGCAACATCCACAGATGAGAATACATCAATCTTGTAAAATTTTGTGAACGTGTGCACAGACGACCAAGTGGCCGCCTTGCAAACCTGGACCACTGTTGACTGATGACGGAAGGCCCAGGAGGTACTAAGCGCCCTCGTAGAATGCGCCTTAACTGAAAAAGGAGGAACCTGCCGCTAATGGAATAGGCCTATGCCACTGTCTGCCTGATTCACCTGGAAATGGTCGCAGCAGATGCAAGGAATGTGCGTACCAAGACCAGAGGCCAGTCTGGAGCCACCAGAATGACTGGAATCCCTTCTGCCTCGATGCTGCATGCAAGTCCTGAGAGATGACTGCAGAATGGATAACAGGAGCCAAATTGCATCATGCAACTTCTGGAGTTTTTTTTCTCCGGGAAACACCCGGGCTGAACCTGACTCCAGAGTCAGACCCTGGTAGTCCAGTTTGTTGGACTGAATCTGATTTTTTTGTTGGACAGAGCCGATTTTTGAAAATTCAGTTTCCAGACGAACTCTTGCAAAGTTCGCACAATGATATCTAGATTGTCTTTTAAGGCAGTCGGAGATTCTGCTCGCAGAAGAAGGCTGTCGAGGTACCCCAGTACCGCAATGCCCCGCCGCTTTAGCAAAGCTGACACTGGGGCCAACAATTTTGTGAACACCCGAGGAGCTGAGGCGAGACCAAAGGGTAACGCCACAAATTGATAGTGCCTGACACTGATGCCTGACATTTATTTGGATATGAAGGTAAGTATCCTTGATATCGATAGAGGCCAGAAAATCCCCTTGATGAAGAGATGCCCCTACCATGCGAATGGGCTACATCCAAAATTTATGAATCTGCACAAAGCGGTACAAGGCCTTGAGATCCAGGATTGGACGGACCTTGCCTTCCTTCCTGGGAACAGTAGATAAGTTTGAATAAAACCCCTGAAAACGTTCCAACTCTGGAACTGGTACAATGACTCCTTGTGAGAGAAGATCCTGTACCGCCCCGAGAAGGTCTCGCAGATGATCCAAAGGAAAAAAACCTTGCTGGAGGCAAGGACCAAAACTCGATCTTGTAACCTGACCGAATCAACTTGTGAACCCACTTGTCTTTAATCAAGGAGGCCCACGGGTCTGGAAAGAAGTGATGACGTCCCCTCACCACAGTTAAGGGTGAGGGCATCCCTTCTGGGAGAAGTGGATTTGTCTGCAGGACCAATGTAACCCACTTTTGGCTTACCATACCAGGGTCTCTTGGAACCTCCCACGAAGTATGGGCGGATTTTAATCCCTTGTCCTGCAATCCTGCAGGACGAAAGGGTCGTTTGTGGGTTTGAGAAGAAAGGACCACGCTTGCGAAGAGGCTCTTTGCCCTTGGTAACCTGTGAAAGCAGAGTACTCTTACCTGCCATAAGAGCTTTAATGATCTCTTCCATGGAAGCTCCAAACAGGCGGTCCCCTACAAAGGGGAGATCGGTCAGCACCTTTGTGGAAGCCTGATTCGCAGACCAGCATTTCAGCTAAATCATGCAGCAAAGAGTCACCGCAATCACAGACACCCTGCAAGCTAAGGGGGCCACGTCCAGAGAGGCATCACAGATTTACTGCAAGCCCTGTACTAACTGGTTAACTAGTTCCGACCACTCAGGAGGATGCTGACCCCCTTCCAAATCCTGTCGCAGAACCATTGCCTATTCCATTAAGGTCTGGGAGACCAAGGTTATGGCAAATCTTTCCTCAAAATCGAACTGGCCACGGTAAAAAGGTATCGGAACAGAGACTCAGCTGTCGTCAACAGGGTCCTTAAAGGACGGAGAGTCCTCCACTGGTAGCAGTGTGGCTTTATTTAACCTGGGAATCCACCACCGGCAGAACTGCCAGTTTCTTTCCAAGGGACTCTTCAAAAGGATACCTCCTATCAAAACACTTAGGTACCCCGACCATGCGTTTTGGGGAACCCCACTGACTAGCGACAATATCGCCGAAATAGGTAGGAAAGGGGAATACCTTAGTCGCCTTGGCTGGTCTGCGGGTACCAAACTGTACTGGCACGGCTGACGCAGCATTAGCTGTGTCCTCCAATTTTAAAGTTTCCTGCACTGATCCGATCAGTGCATCCACTAGTGCCTTTTCATGCACGGCTGCAGTGGAAGATGAATCATCCTCACTATCAGAGCACTCAGGGTGCATGGACACAGACCCAGTAGGGTGACTCGCGTCTATGGTGGCCAAATCAACCTCAGCATCTAAGGAGACAGAGGATGCAGGTAAAGGCGGGGGACACTTTTTGCTAGGCCTATTTTGAATGGCCATATCTACTTTGGACACCAGGGACTGCAGGACCGCCGTCATGACCGCCAAGGCGGACTGAGACCCAGAGAGACCCATCTTATGAGAGTTGGTCAGGTGGTGACACGTGCTCCAGGGACTCCGTGGTTAACCTGGGAACCGCCAGCAAAATTTAGAAAGAAAAATCACTAACAATTCCCCCACTGCTGCACCAGTGGCACCAAAGGTCCCAGCGCACCAAACACACTGCTAAAGCAGAAAGAGGGAGCTTTTTACACCCACAGGGAACTGACTACTAAGCTGTATGTAGTACGGCGATCAAAGAGGAAGAGGAAAAGCAGGCACTGACACTAGAGGGCCACTGCCGATTCACCGCTCCACAGGCTACAAGAAAATGGCCACCACATTGAAAACAATGGCAAACTACCAAAACATGGTCGCCGAGCAATACAAACATGGCCGTCGATAAAGGGCAGCCATCCACGGCAAAATGGCGGCGCCATGCAGGGCCCACACAACTGAAGAGGGGGGGACCTGGCAGGGACCCCCACCAGGACCATTCCCCCAGAAATTTGCGAACTAAGCACCCGGCAGCGCGCCCTCTCTCCCCCTGGCCCCCACCACCGATTGACACCCTAACGCATGTATACAGCATGGCCACCCCCTTAGGGGGGGCTAGGTTAGGGTGAATGGGAGTATTCTGCAAAGGGACCCCAATAGTGAGGGGGCGCTATTTGGGAAGGAAGGACACATGGGGGACCTACCAACCTGGGGAGGGGCTAATGTCCACCCTGAGAAATCACCAGAGGAGAGGGGGGACACTACTCACCACACCTTGGAACTGGGTGGGCACCACTCCAGGCAAACCACCGTGACTTCTTGGAATGGGGGTGCTGAGGGCCAGAGGTACGCTGCGACTCAGGTCGTGACCAGGGCTATGTGTCTTTGCGAAACGTTCAACTCGCCAGACAGCCCCTGTCCAGTGGGGCTATGTCGCAGCCGACCTAGCACGGAGCTAACCACGCGCTCGCTGGCTGGACTGGAAAGACCATAAGGATCTAGGATATCCAGTGTGTCGCCCAGTCCAGCAGTTGACTGTAGTTCTCACTGGAACAGACTTGATTGCAGTTCAGAAATAATTTTCTGCCTAGTGTCCTACTCCTGTAGGGTGCAGCATAACCCAAGGTTCAAAGAAGATATGGAGCTGTGTCCGTCAATGAACAAAAAAGACATTTTTTTTTTCAAAATGACCTGGTCATGAAAAGGATAAAATCTCCCGGAACCCGAGTGATTAAAGGGCGTCCCTACTATTCCATGTACTGCTAAAATCCTAAGACCAGTTGCAACCAGCGAATAGTCACTCAGCTCAGCAAAATACAAAAATAAAAATTACACTTGACTTGATTTTCATTTTAATTCTGTATTATTTCCACCAAATAATGACCAATGATATGCCAATGACAGTTCAATGCAGTCTCCAGTGATAACATAGAATAATAAAAAAAAAAATAGTTTAACAGCAATATCTACATAAGTTTATAAACTTAAGATTGAGAAGTAATTCAGGTTATTGAACTTTATTTCAACTCTCCTGCCCTCTTTGAACATTTACATGATGCAGTTTAGCCTTATAAAAACAATTATCCTGCATTGTTAAGCTTTTTATATTTGTAAATAATCATTTACTGTCAATCTGCCATATGCACACACATGTTTAATTAGGAATAACTACTAATGTACAAGAAGGATTAAGCATATGGTTTGATACTAATTTAATGAGTGTTTTTCATATTGTTGCAGCTTATAGCTTTGTTTTAGCTTAGCAATGCTACCAAGTATATTTGTCAGTTTACTGGATACGCAATGTGTGCCGGCTTGACTGACATGTATGTTAATTTATGGCATACAATGTTCAGTTGCAATTTGGTTTTCACTGATGGAGGGCCCTGCTATCAAAACTGCTATGGGTTTAAAAGGGGTTTTGTAGAAAGATGGAAAGAGGTCCCCTAATGCTTACATTCCTCTGCAAAGCTCATTGAAAACAATCAGTGGTCTGCCAAAAGTAGTAAGGCTTAGGGAGGAGTTGTGACTACCTCAAAAAGCCAAATCTACGTATATAACAGTCAGAACAAAGTTTTTCTACAGACTTCCGATTATTTGCCTTTTATCATTCTGTCTGCCATCACAGATCAGTGGGATTCGATTCCAAGCTAGGAACATGTCATCAGCAAAACCTGAAACTACCGGTGTACTAAGATGGGTGTCACTGAATAGGGGGAAGCAGTGTATTTCGGAAAACTGTAAAATATTTAAGGGTTTCATATAACATGGGCTCCATCAGGTAGATACAATAATGCTACAATTCCATCAATGGAGGTAACTTTCTGATAAAAAAGTTCTAGGGCAAGAATAAATATCAGTGGAGCTAGGAACCATCTCTGTCTAGTTTCATTCCACATGTTGATAAGGCACAATTTATTTTAATGGTAACATCAGGGAGAGAGTAGAGGAACCTAAATCAAGAGTGAGGATCTGATTCATGAAATACCAACCTACCCGGTTGAAGGCCTTTTCGGCATCTATAGATAAAAGGAACATGGGGGAAAACTCCCACCAAGCCCTAGTTTTGAAGCTCAAAGTGGATTATTCTCTGTATCGATTATTATTTATGGTAGACCAAAGAAGTTGAGTGCATGTGCTTAACGTCATATCCAGAGGTTGTCTTTGGGAAATAGACGTATGAGTGCTGCCAACATTACTGCAGAGGTTGAAGGGGTGGGGGGTTAGCCTGTCAGTGCTCGGACCATACGTATCAAATTGGTCTGCATGGCTGTCATCCCAGAAGGAAGCCTCTTCTAAAGATGATGCACAAGAAAGGCTGCAAACAGTTTGCTGAAGACAAGCAGACTAAAGACATAGATTACTGGAACCATGTCCTGTGGTCTGAGACCAAGTTAAACTTATTTGGTTCAGATGGTGCCAAGCGTGTGTTATGGCAACTAGGTGAGGAGTACAAAGACAAGTGCGTCTTGCCTACAGTCAAGCATGTTGGTGGGAGTGTCATGGTCTGGGGCTGCATGAGTGCTGCCGGCATTGGGGAGCTACAGTTCATTGAGGGAACCATGAATGCCAACATGTACTGTGACATACTGAAGCAGAGCATGATTCCCCCTCCCTTCAGAGACTTGGCCGCAGGGCAGTATTCAAACATGATAACGACCCCAAACACCTCCAAAAAGGACTGCTACCTTGCTAAAGAAGCTGAGGGTAAAGGTGATGGACTGGCCTGGCCAAGCATGTCTCCAGACCTAAACCCTATTGAGCATCTGTGGGACATCCTCAAACAGAAGGTGGAGAAGCGCAAGGTCTCCAACATCCACCAGCTCTGTGATGAAGTCATGGAGGAGTAGAAGAGGACTCCAGTGGCAACCTGTGAAGGTCTGGTGAACTCCATGCCCAAGAAGGTTAAAGCAGTGCTAGAAAATAATGGTGGCCACACAAAATATTGATACTTTGGGCCCAAATTGGACATTTTCACTTAGGGGTGTACTCACTTTTGTTGCCAGCAGTTTAGACATTAATGGCTGTGTGTTGAGTTATTTTGAGGGGACAGCAAATTTACACTGTTATACAAGCTATACACTCACTACTTTACATTGTAGCAAAGTGTAGTTTCTTCAGTATTGTTACATGAAAAGATATATTAAAAGATTTACAAAAATGTGAGGGGTGTACTCACTTTTATAAGATACTGTATATGTTAACAGCAAAGTACACTGCTAGGAAATGGGGCACCTGCAGTTCTAGGGTTCTGTTTACCCTGTCAATAGTAATTTCTGTGTGAGGCACTCAAGATGTTCAAGGTATCATTGAATATTACTGTCACTATTGCATGGAGATCAGTCTGTCCAATGGCTGCAGCTATGACCTGAATCAAAACAGTTGTCTCACCTCAAAGTGTGCAGATCCTTGTATTAAGGCAGATAGTGCCTTGTTTTATGGCCTCTGGCTTACCATAAGGCCTGTTTTTTTTTTTTTTTTCTGGATTGCCGGAGCTTTTGAAACCTGCCCTGCCCTGGAAGGGACAGTCCATAAATCCATAAGTCCATCAGTTTTGGCCAGCTGGTATGGCGGGTCACAGTTTCATCAATTCAACCTGTAGCTGAGAGCCACGAATCTGCTGCTGAGATGGCCAGCTAAGTGTTGCTGAGAGCTCAGCAGTGTCTGAGGTCATGGGTTCTACAAAAGCAGTTACTTACCATAAGTAAATATTAGTTTTGGGGTCATTTTTTTTCTGACCTGCAATTAAAGGACAGGAAAGGCGAGGGCGTCCAAGTGAAAAATCAAGAGACAATATGTTGTGGCCTGAGTTGATCAGAATTTCCCTTTTTCCATAAACATTAATGCACCCTACTTAAAAATGTGTCTACATTACTTCAGTCTAACAACATGTATACCTATGTAGCTGAAAAATAAAACACAGGGATATCCATTTATGATGTGCATTTATGAATACTGTACTTTTAAGAGTATAAACCATTTGAACAAAGTGGTTCATCCTCAAACATGTATATATGGATGTTGGGATTTGTGAAGATGAAAGGTTTCAAGAGCATCAAAGGAAATGTACCATTACTGTTGCAGAACACAAACACTGTACACTGCATACAGAACGTTTAGGAATATAATGAAGGGAGTGCTAGAAAAGGAATTTAACACAAACACAACAAAAAGTATGAATATGCTTTTGTAGTAGGTTACCCTGCTTTTCAATACCAACCTAAAGATACACTAAAACGCTTGATTTACCAATACAGTATAACATGCTGTTGCTTCTGGTTTAATATTGTAAGAGTCCATTCAGACTAGCGTGACTTGTCAGGCGACTGACAATTCGCGGTCGGTCGCTCGCAATTGAGTAGTACAGGACCCGTTCTAATAGGAGCGACACAAGTCGCTCCGACTTAGAAAAAGGGCCCTATACTACTTTGGGGCGACCTGGAGGCGACTTGCATTGGCTTCAATTATATGAAGTCTGTGCAAGTCGCGGTGCACAGACTTCACAAGTCGCCCCACAAAGTCGTGTCACGCCAGTCTGAATGGGCTATAAGCATAAATTACTGAGTAGAAACACTGACGTTTATTTACTAAAGCTGGAGAGTGCAAAATCAGGCTAATTTCTGCATAGAAACCAATCAGCTTCCAGGTTTTATTGCCAAAGCTTAATTGAACAAGCTGAGGTTCGAAGCGGATTGGCTACCGTGCACACCTACATCAGATTCTGAGTGCACCAGCTTTAGTAAATCTACCCCATTAAGTGAAGGACAACAGCAGATGTGTTGGTGTGCCTTCATTTATAAATTGTATATTATTTACTATCCTGGTCATCATCACTTTAATCTGAAATTTGGCAGACAATAACTTCATCCAGTGAATCCAGTCAAAATTATGATGATGCAATACAATTTAAACTTTACGTTGAAAAAACTTCGCTTTACATAAGCAAATTACTTATCTATTAAGACAAATGTTTAGTGATATGTCTTCTCTATTATGACCGATGTGCTTCCAAAAGTACTTTGATACTCTATCAAGACTTCTGTACTTTATAATGCATGTACAGCAAAAGGAATATTGCCATTACCATTTGTCAAAGAAAAAACATCTGAATGCCTGCCAGTTTTCTTTAGAAATGTTAAGATACTTACCAAAAAAATCAGGTAGAATATGATTAGCATTAGACATACCAGTATATTCTGTAAATGTTTTATAAGCCCCAGCCCTAGTGTAGGAATTGAAGCCAACTTGATACCAACACACTTTTCTGGAGCATGTTTGAAGATAAAAAAAAATAAAATCTGTCTTTTTTTCTACCAATTTTAGAGAATTACACTAGTGATTGTACAGTAAATGCAATATTCTTTACAGCCATAAAAGGCATTCAAGGGATTGCTTAGAAGCAGACAGCACTTGAAGAAAAATTAACACTGTTTCACATAAGATTATGTTAATAATCTAGTTTACTTTAGGGACATCTTTTTAAAGATACAGTGCCTTGCAAAAGTATTCACCACCCTTGGCATTTTTATTGTTTTGTTGCCTGGAATTACCTTGGATTGTTTGATGATTTGCATCATTTAATTTACAAAACATGCTTACAACTTTGAAGATATTTTTTTTGTTTTTTTTTGTGAAGCAAACAACAAATAGGACAAAATAACAGAAAAAGTCAATGTGCATAACTATTCACCCCCCTAAAGTCAATACTTTGTAGAGCCACCTTTTGCGGCAATCACAGCTCCAAGTCGTTTTGGATAAGTCTCTATGATCTTGCCACATCTTACCACTGGGATTTTGCCCATTCCGCCTTGCAAAACTGCTTCAGCTTCTTCAAGTTGGATAGTTTTAGCTTGTGAACAGCAATCTTTGAATCTGACCACAGATTTTCTATTGGATTGAGGTCTGGGCTTTGACTACGCCATTTCAACACATTTACATGTTTCCCCTTAAACCACTCAAGCGTTGCTTTAGCAGTGTGTTTGGGGTCATAGTCCTGCTGGAAGGTGAACCTCCGTCCTAGCCTCAAATCACGCACAGGTTTTGCTCAAGAATATCCCTGTATTTAGCACCATCCATCTTTCCCTCAACTCTGACCAGTTTCCCAGTCCCGGCTGCTGAAAAACATCCCCACAGCATGATGCTGCCACCACCATGTTTTATTGTGGGATGGTGTTCTTTGGGTGATGTGATGTATTCGGTTTGCGACAGACATAGCGTTTTCTTTGATGGCCAAAAAGTTAAATTTTAGTCTCATCATATCAGAGTACCTTCCTCCATACATTTTGGGAGTCTCCCACATGCCTTTTCGCAAGCTCAAAATGTGCCATTTTGTTTTTTTCTGAAAGTAATGGATTTCTTCTGGCCACTCTGTCATAAAGCCCAACTCTATGGAGTGTACGGCTTATTGTCATCCTATGTACAGATACTCAAGTCTCTGCTGTGGAATTCTGCAGCTCCTCCAGGGTTACCTTAGGTCTCTGTGCTGCCTCTCTGATTAATGCCCTCCCTGCCCGGTCCGTGAGTTTTGGTGGGCAGCTGTCTCTTGGCAGGTTTGCTGTTGTGCCATGTTCTTTCCATTTGGTTATGATTAATTTGATGGTGCTCCGGGGATCATCAAAGATTTGGATATTGTTTTTATAACCTAACCCTGACTTGTACTTCTCAACAACATTGTCCCTTACTTGTTTGGAGAGTTCCTTGGTCTTCATGGCAGTGTTTGGTTAATGGTGCCTCTTGCTTGGGTGTTACAGCCTCTGGGGCTTTTCAAAAATGGTGTGCATATGTAATGACAGATCATGTGACACTTAGATTGCACACAGGTGGACATAATTTCACTAATTATGTGACTTCTGAAGGGAAATGGTTGCACCAGAGCTTTTTATGGGCTTCATAACAAAGTGGGTGAATACATACGCACATGCCAATTTTCTGTTTTCGATTTCTAAAAAATAGTTTTATGTATATATTTTTCTCATTTCACTTCACCAACTTGGACTTTTATGTTCTGATCCATCACATAAAATTCAGATTAACAAAACATTGAACTTAAGGCTGTAATGTAACAAAATAGGTAAAAAGTCAAGGGGGTGAATACTTTTGAAAGGCACTTTACATTAAGATATAAACTATATATAGGGGGACGTAGGAATACTACTTTGTCAAAGTAACGATTTAGATTTTTTGATGCATACTTCGATATATTTTGGATGAGAGAACTCCGATTACAGCGAAGCGTCATTTTTAATGAGTACAGTTACCATGTTTGCGGAATAACCCTGATAGCTCACAGACTAGTTTTACTTGTTGTTTGGATCTGTTTGAGTGTCTTTGTCAAGTATTAATATTATTATACAGAATTTATACAGTGCCACCAGTTTGCCCAGCGCTTTACAAAATTAAGGCAGGCATTACAGTTACAATAAGTAGCATGTTATATGTGTCTAACTTCAGATCAATTTATTCATGCCTAGAGAGGAAACAAAATTGTTTTATCTACCATGTATGAGTTAAGTACCAGATTTCTACTGACCACTAAGGTTTTGGCATTGGACTGTTTATGTCCAGACAAAACGTTTTTTTTTTTTGGTTTGGATAGAGATAGATTCTACAATTTTATATGAAACCTTTTAGGAGACTCCGCAGCATGCCTGCCACACTGGAGTCTTTCTAGGAACATGAGGGTCCTCCCACTCTGCGGTCCTGTTTATTCCTAGAAATGTCAATTACCAAAATGCTACAGTATTTTTCTGGAATGAAGTCAGTAAGGCTCTCAAGTAAACATAATGCAACCCTTGATGATTTATTTCACTGATTCAGGCCACTATATCTTTTAAGTTTGACATGCACAAATATAAAACATCCTGTTCTGTTTGGCTGAATACAGAGAACAGAGAAACAAATAGTTTCATTGTGAAACACCCATTATTAATAAGTTCAGCTCCATTTCTTTGTATCAGAAAGCAAAAGAAGGCTGAACATAGATGCTGGTATTTTGTGGAAAACTATGAGTGAACAAAAAAAAAAAAAAAAAAAATGAAAGAAAAAGCCTCAGTTAAATTAATTTAACCTCTCCTTTTCTAAATATGAAGAACGGAGTTTTAGAAATATTAATTTGTTTTAATTTGAATGCATCAGTTAATTGTTGGAAATCTGTAAAATATTGTATTTTTTAAAACATTTTTCATTTTCACAATATTGTCCAAAGAACACTAAAAACACTCAAGAATGGATACAAATAAAACATTGGACTATTCTTAACCTCCCTGGCGGTATGATTATGTCAGGAATTACATACCAAAAGCGGTACAATTCTTTTCATGGAAATTTGGCGTTATGTATTATAGGCCTACAATTCTTAGTAATTACTGACTTAAACCTGACCAAAACAAGAGTCTAGTAGACATCCCAGATGTGATAAATTTGAAACACAAACACGTGAATTATAATCGAATCAATAATATTATTTTATTATTTAATATATAATATATATAATAAAATTATATTATTGATTAGATTATAATTCATGCATTATATATTATATATAGATATATGTGTGTGTGTATATATATATATATATATATATATATATATATATATATATATATATATATATATATATATATATATATATATATATATATGCGCATAAAATATAAAATGTGTTTTGTGCAACGTTTTTTTTTTTTTTTTTGAATTTCCCTCCCTAGTTCCGCTCCCATGCAGCATTGCTGCTGCAGGGAACGGAACTAGGAAGTGATCAGAGCGACGGAGACCGACGGAGGAGCGGCGGGACTCTCGGCTGGCGGTCACAGCAATGAGAGGTCATCGCTGGATCGCCAGGATAATGTAAGAGAACACCGCTGCGATCTCTGCAATCCACCCCGAGCGTGACTCGGGGTTACCGCTCCTGATATGAAAAACCAACCCCGAGTCACGCTCGGGATTACCGCTAAGGAGGTTAAGGAGCATTCTATGAGCTCTGATCTAAATCCTATCAAACCTCTATGGACAGAGCTTAAATCAGCTGTTTGGAGAAGGAAGCCTTCAAACGTGAGAGAGCTGGAGCCATTTGCTCAAGAACAGATAGTTAGACTGTTGACAGTTGCAAAAGTCTCATTGAGAGCTACAGAAATTGGTTGGTTGCCTTATAATGTTTTGCAATGAAAAAAAAAAGAGAAGAATGATACAAAAAAACAGACATAAAGATATAAGGAATAAGGAGTATTCACATTGCAAAGGATAAGTTCACCTTTTCAAAGTGAAACATGTAACCTGTTATGAAAAGATTGGCCCACCAATGTCACTCATTTACAGTCCTCTGTGAAAGGAAAACTACAGGTCCCGACAGCCTTAGCTTGTAGTTCTCAATGAACTGCCACGGCCCTGTTAATTGATTCTTCCTATCAGAGAGTATCGGCTTCCTCATACGAGGTACGAACAAGCAGATACACTGACAGGTCTGCATGGCATCAGTGTTCTGTTGATCGATGTTTCAGTGCTTTACAGCGGGGGTCAGCAACCAGTAGATTGCGGACAGGTAACTGGTAGATCGCAGTCTGGGCTTGCTGACTCGCCATTCCAGAGCACCAGAGTGCAATGCAGAGGGACTACTTGTAAAGTTGGAGCTGTAGTAGGAAACAAGAGCCACATAAACCAAAGCCTCCTCTGTAGTGTTGGCTCCTGTCCCATGCACAGTGATATCAACTTCACTCCACCTCTTATCCCAGCTAGCAGTCCCAAAAGTGATGCCAGGAGCAGGAAAGAAGAGATCAGGTCAGTGTGAAGCAACACACTGGGTGTAATAGTATAGGGCTACTTTCACACTGATGCGCTGCGGCTTACACATACCGCATGTGCAGTGCACCTACAGATTTCCTGGAAGTTTTGCAAATGATCAATAGATCAGTTTGAAAGCAGCCTTATGGGGGGTTTAGAACAGTATGGGTTCATTTACTTTTGCCGTTTGGAGGGTGGAAAAACCCCATAGTTAAGACGTGTTTTTATCACCCTCGCCCCAACCACACCCCCTTTAGCTGCAGTAGCCACAGGTGCTATATATATATATACACCCTGTCATGGTTAGTGGGTGTAGCATCTGCCAAGCATGACCCAATCAAGTGAATGAGGCCACTCTGCAAGTTCCCTGCAATCTAGTGAGTACAGAAAACAAGGGGTTAAAGTGGGCAGCATTTTGTTGCTCTCACACCTGCTTTAACCCCTTGGACCATGCAGAAGCATGCAGTTGTGCCCCTTTTTACTTGAATGGGTCACAACTGGAAGGCGGTAGCACCCACCAAAAGCAAAATGGGGCTTAATTCCTGCTGCATGTATACTTTAGCTGCTGCTTCAGCAGTTAAAGAGGGTGAGTGATATAATACTGACTCAACTGCAAGGTTTACCCCCCCGAAACTTTACATGTGAACAAGCACTAAGGGAGCCACTGCCGAATGCAACTAAGGGCTCATTCACAAGTGCCGCAGGCACTGCTGCCCCCCTGAAAAGTAATCCAAGTGTGTTTGACAGGTGGTGAGGAGGCAATATGTTGCCTGCTGACCATCTGATTTAAACCAATAAATGCCATGCAATGCACACGATTGCGACATGGTAGTACGGCAAGTAGAGGTTTAAATTAGGTGTGAGGGTCTAACATTGGGCGACACTGTGCCCGGTGACCTTTGACCTATCCCATGGTGTTCAGGTAGATCTCCACCTCTTTAAGGTTGCCTACCCCTGCTTTAAAGGGCCCTGCAACAAAAATCAATAAATGCACATTTTTGTACATGAAAAAAATGTAGAATTTTTTTTTTTTCATTTTTAGAACGGTCATTCAATTTTCAAATCATTAGTGGTGTCTTATTGACATTCGTTTTCAACCACAGAGAGGATAAAATTAAAAAAGGCAGGTTATAAAATCTTCTCAAATTTAAGAATTTGTAATAGTGTATGTGGTTTTCATTCAGCACAGTCCTCTCATTACAAAATAGGAGGTTAAAAGTACATCAAATTTTGAAGTACTTTTGAATGACATTCGTCAAACTGATAAATGCACAGAGAATTTTCCTTTGGAAACAATCCCAGGAAAATGTACTAGTGTATGGTCAGCTTTACGAAGGTTATACACTAGTAGAATTTATTTGGACATTTTTCATTTTAAGTAGATTCATGGAATTTTCTAATCCTTAGTTAGGTCAAATTGTGTTTTTTATTCAGTAAATTACATTCATTCAAAAATCAAATGTTAAAAGCAAAAGAAAATTTTCAAATACTTTCAAACAAGATGAGAAAAGTTATCGAATGGACTGAGAGTTTTAAAAAAAAAAAAAATGTTTGTAGGAATATTCATACTAACATTTAAAAAGCTACTAGTGTATGATAGGTTTTGGAAATCGTGATCAAGGTGAAACTGTGTTCACTCCCATCAGCCAAGCATACACAAGCAAAAATCCTGCTTTCTCTCCCTTGCATATAACACTCTTAGGCTTCTTTCACACGGTCCGCCTCCGCAGGCGGATCCGTGTTGCTCATCGGGGATCGATCCGCGATCCCCGCTGAGCCGGGCGGATGACAGCTCCGTCTCCGCTTGCAGAGCGGAGAGGGAGGTGTCTCAGCACCCGCTGCCCTCTATGGGGGATCGGAGGAGAGCGGACCGCTTGTCCGCTCTCATCAGATCCGCTCCGCTCCGATTACTGAACGGATGGAAAAATAGGGTTTCCATCCGTCCAGATTTCAGCACAGGATCGGATGCGGATGGCAGCGGGTGTCAGCGGAGGTGACCTCCGCTGACACCCGCTGCCCCATAGAGCTGCATGGAGGATCCGATCAGATCCGCCTAAGAAACTGACAGGCGGATCTGATCGGACCGCCCGTGTGAAAGAGCCCTTAAAGTGAACGTTTCACTTTATTTCCACAACTATAAGAACATACATAAAGTAAAAATTCACCTTGCCACAGGAACTCTGCTGTTTTGGTAAATAAAGCACAATGAAGTTCCAGATGTTACAGTAAAATGTGTATGCCGAGTTCTGATTTTTTATGTTCATTCCCACAAATTCACAGGGCTGATGTGACAGACTATAAAGCTTGGCTGAAACCTGAAGCACCTATGCTATCTGATATCTTCTCTGGCAGAAACTGATAGGACCACTAGAAACTCTAGCTGTGACACAGAAGTAATCTATATCTAATTTGGGAACAGCTTGATATATCAAGTCTGATTTTGTTCTGCACTGATAACCATCTCAATTTTACAGTCTAATGTTTGGTTTAAAGAAAATCCTTGTTTTTTTTTTTTATTCTCCTAAATTTTCTCTAGTTAATTTGAACATTCTTAAGAATGCTGTTAACACTATTTATGTGCCCTGCATCCTCTATAAGGATATCCATAAAAATATATGGACAACTCAATGGACAACAGAATTTTGTCTTCAGTGGATCTCCCACTCTATCACAGCCATGCTGAAGCTCTTCCAAACATATTCCCGGACCATATTGATGACCTGGTGGTACCTGCATTCATTTAAATACTAAACAACTTACCAAATATTTTTTTTTTATTATATATTGCAATGTATTGCCAATAATATAAGCAGATAGGATTCCAAAACATATTTAGATTATACTTCAAAGTGTCACTGAATTGATCCAGAAAATGTTTCATTATCCTGAGAGTCACAGCCCTCATTGATCATAGGGATCTCATAGCGCTTGCTGGAGTCATGAAGAAATTTATTTTTCCCATGTGGGATGTAATTTGCAAATCTTACACTAAGAATTTTGTGTTTGGCTTCCTCCAGATCAATAGCTTCATAAATATAGGATGAGATCCTCTTATATTAACTGCAGCTAAATTTGAAGGCAATGGATAAACTAAGTTATCAACTTGAATCATACCCATTTAGCACAATGGTATCAAAGGTATGCAAATTATACAGGTTAGGGTCCTAGCAAAAACATTCAGACAGCCGCTTACTTGTGCAAAACACAAAGTGAGTCAAAAACATTACCATCTGTATTAATTTCTATGTAAAGAAAAGCCATAAGCCTTTTCAGTTTCATTTTACTTATTTATATTAATACTTTGGAAATGTCCCTTGTATAGGATATATTAGTGTGGTACATTGGCCATTCCACCTGTTTAACCACTTACCTACAGTGCACTTTCACCCCCTTCCTGCCCAGACCGATTTTCAGCTTTCAGCGCTCTCACACTTTGACTGAGAATTACTCAGTCATGCAACACTGTACCCATTCAAAAATTGTGTCCTTTTTTTCACATAAATAGAGCTTTCTTTTGATGGTATTTAATCACTACTGGGTTTTTTATTTTTTGTGCTATAAATAAAAAAAGACTGAAAATATTGTGAAAAAACGCATTTTTCTTTGTTTCTGTCATAAAATTTTGCAAATTAGTAATTTTTCTTCACAAATTTTGGCCAAAATTTATACTGCTACTTATCTTTGGTAAAAATAACCCAAGTAAGTGTATATTATTTGGTCTTTGTGAAAGTTATAGAGTCCACAAGCTATGGTGGGAATCATTAAAAATTGATCACACTTGATCACACCTGATGTACTGAAGGCCTATCTCATTTCTTGAGACACTAAAAAGTCAGGAAAGTACAAATACCCCCCAAATGACCCCTTTTTGGAAAGAAGACATTCCAAGGTATTTAATAAGGGGCATGGTGAGTTTTTTGAAGTTGTAATTTTTTCCCACAATGCTTTGCAAAATGAAGATTTTTTTTTTTTTTTTTTTTTTTTTTTACAAATTGCTGTATTAACAGGTTATTTCTCTCACACAGCACATGTATACTTGCAACTACACCCCAAAACACATTCTACTACTCCTTCTGAGTATGGCGATACCACATGTGTGAGACTTTTTCACAGCCTGGCCACATACAGAGGCCTAACATCCAACCAGCACCGTCCGGCATTCTAGGAGCACAAATTACACATATAATTTCCTGACAACCTATCGTACTTTTGAAGGCCCTGGAGCACCAGGACAATGGAAACCCCCATAAAATGACCCCATTTTGGAAAGCAAACAGCCCAACGTATAATTTTTGAGGCATAATGAGTCTTTTGAATATGTCATTTTTTTCCACAAGTTTTTGGAAAATGTGGAAAGAAAATGAAAACACATTTTTTTTTACACAAAGCTGTCCATTTATGCAATATTTCTAACACATAGCATGTACATAGCAAAAATTACACCCCAAAATACATTCTGCTATTCCTCCTGAGTATGGCGATACCACATGTGTAACACTTTTTCACAGCCTGGCCACATACATAGGCCTAACATCCAAGTAGCGCTTTACACAAAGTTGTCCATTAATCCACTTTAAGACTGGGCCTATTTTTGACACTTGGTGTTTACAAGCTAAAATCATTTTTTTTGCTAGAAAACTACTTGGAACCCCCAAACATTATATATTTTTTTTTTAGCAGAGACCCTAGAGAATAAAATGGAGATCGTTGCAATATTTTTTATCACACCATATTTGCGCAGCAGTCTTCCAAATGCGATTTTTTTGAAAAAAAATCACTTTTTTGATCTAAAAAATAAGAAAACAGTAAATCTAGAATTTTTTTTTCCATAATGTGAAAGATAATGTTACGCCGAGTAATTAGATACCCAACATGTCATGCTTCAAAATTGCGCATGCTCACAGAATGGCGCCAAACATTGGTACTTAAAAATCCCCATAGGCAACATTTTAAAAATTTCTGCAGGTTACTAGCTTAGAGTTACAGAGGAGGTCTAGGGCTCAAATTATTGCTCTCGCTCTAACGATCGCGGCGATACCTCACATGTATGGTTTGAACACCGTTTACATATGTGGGCGGGACTTGCGTATGCGTTTGCTTCTGCGCGCGAGCTAACGGGGACAGGGCGCTTTAAATTTTTTTTTTTTCCTATTTATTTTATTTATTATTTTCTTATTTTTACACAGTTTAAAAAAAAAAATGTTTTGATAATTTTTATTCCTATTACAAGGAATGTAAACATCCCTTGTAATAGAAATAGGCATGACAGGTCCTCTTTATTGTGAGATCTGGGGTCAAAAAGACCTCACACCTCACAACTACACTAAAAAAGAAAAAAAAATTGTTGAAAGAGGAAAAAAAAAAAAGCAAAAAAAAAAAGCGGCCCTTTAAACCGGTTGCTAGGCAACGTCTTTTGACGTAGCTCCGGTCCTCCAAGACCATAGAGTTGAGTGAGGGCCATCTTGCCCTCACTCGACTTCCTGTCTCTGAGGATCCGGGACCGGATAGTTTTCCCCGCTGCCGGCGGGTCCGGTAAGCTGGGAAAACGTCTGGGACGCGGCAGGAGGGGGGGCACCTCTTCCCCTGCACCGTAAGGGTAATTCCGCGGAGAATCCGCCACTGGGACCACCCTTATCTGAAAGCCGACCGCCCGCCGTTTCAAAAAATACCAGGGTTATGGGGGCTATCTTCTGCCATAACCCCAGTATTTAGCTTTTAATGGCCGACGCATATAGTCGTTAGGCGGTCAGTAAGTGATTGCATGTATATGGCAAACAGGTGACGATGACTGATGGGGTGACAGGTGACGATGACTGATGGGGTGACAGGTGACGATGACTGATGGGGTGAAAGGTGACGATGACTGATGGGGTGACAGGTGATGATGACTGATGGGGTGACAGGTGATGATGATTGATGAGGTGACAGGTGACGATGATTGATGAGGTGACAAGTGACGATGATTGATGGGGTGACAGATGACAATCACTGACCGGGTGACATGTGACGATGATTGATGGGGTGACAAGTGACGATCACTGATGGGGTGTCAAGTGACGATGATTGATAGGGTGACAGATGACGGTGACTGATGGGGTGACAGGTGACGATGACTGATGGGGTGACGGTGATTGATGGGGTGACAGGTGACGGGCGATGGTCACTGATGGGTGACAGGTGACGGGCGATGGTGCACGGCGGTACTGATGGCAGTCTCTGGTGACCGGTGAACTTTAGGCTACGTTCACATGTGAGCGTAGCGATCGCGGGCAGAATCACTGCGATTCTGCCCGTGATCCAGAAATCATTGCAAATGGCGGGACGCCTGTGCGTTGCCCGTGATTTGCAATAGCACCCCAAACGCTGTGCGATGTTGCTGCGATTTCCACCTGCCAAATCGAGGTAACATCAAGCAAACAATGCATGACGCCCCAAAGAAACTCTTGTACCTTTTTTGGGCGTCATGCGATGTTTGCGCGATGTTACTGCGATTCGGCAGGCTGAAATGGCGGCAACATCGCACAGCGTTTGGGGTGCTATTGCAAAAAACGGGCAAAGCACAGGCGCCCCGCAATTTGCAATGATTTCCGGATCGCGGGCAGAATCGTGGTGATTCTGCCCGCGATCGCTGCGCTCACATGTGAACGTTATGGGTGTCAATTTCTGGGCACTGATGAGGTGACTGTTGGGTGACAGGTGACATTGGGGGGGCTGAGGACTGTGTGGGGACCTTTATTAGTGTGATTTTAGTGTGATTTTTACTTTTGCAGGTACACAGAGCAGTAACTCACTATTTCTAGCTCTTCTCCCCTCATACTGGAAACTGTATGAGGGGAGAAGAGCTAGTAACAGTCAGTTACTGCTCTGTGTTTACATTTTGTGATCGGCTGTGAATGGATTCACAGCCGATCACTTAGTAAACAGTCACTGTCAGTGACTGTTTACTACCGCCGGTGACAGCTGTGTTCCTACGGAACACAGTGCCACCGACATGACCGCGCTGCGCGCTCCCGATCGCGCATGCGCGGTCAATCTCCCGGGCGCCTTCATTGTGATCGGCTGTGTCATTGGAACACAGCCGATCACGTGGGAAACAGCCATGCCTATTGGCTGTTTCCTCCCTGCCGGTGACCGGCTGTGTCCTGGGGACACGCCGACACCGGCAGTGCACGGCGGCGCGCCCGCGATCGCGCGCCTGCCGTGCTTGAATGGGCGGACGTCATATGACGTCCGCCCAGGATAATAGCCGCACCGTCCCGCCGTCATATGACGGCGGGCGGGCGGTAAGTGGTTAAGTAGAATTTAATACTAGTTTACAACCGACATGGCAAGCTTCACCACTCAAAAACACAAACTCTCTGTTTTGCAAGCATTTTATTACATTTCTATTTTCTATTTTCTATTTCTATTTTCTATGTGAAGCTGTCTGCATGCAACATAAGTGTAAAACATAACTCCATCTGCAGTTTCAAGTGTTCCTTCATATCCTGCCATATATTTTATAAATCCCTGACAATTTGTTTAATTTGTAATTAAACTAGGTACATCAAATCAAAAGTCAAACAAAAAGGAAAGCAAAAAGGTTACCCAAGTCATAGTACTAGCATGACACCCAAAATGTCCCTATGCATCATAGGAAAGTGTTTCACATAGTTGGGAAATGTGCAATAATCATTTAAACTAAATGGAAAACATGGCTGCATGACAGCTACAGTATGTCTATTTCATTGTTTAAATCAATTCAACATGATGTCAGGAGTAATGTCTTCAATGTGTCTCAATAGACCTTAAACCTCATGAAAAAAAAATGTTTCTGAAAGACAGGCAGATGGCACACCTTCACCCAGATGATAGGTACCAGGAGAGTAATATCACACCCATTTATCGGGGTCAGAACAGACAGTCTAAAGCTATGTAGACAGTGTTCGAAAATTGGCCGATTCAGCAGAAACTGGACGGCTTTCGGTGAGTATGTACAGCAGTCTGTCTGACAGAAGCCAGCAGGCTGCTTTGTAAAATACAGCACAGTGCTTAGTAAAAACAGCACACACATTAACACATGTTGGGCACACATTTAACCCCTTTATAGCCCTAGATGTTAACTCCTTCCCTGCCAGTGGCATTAGTACAGTGACAGCGCATATTTTTAGCACTGATTACTATTGGTGTCACCGGTTCCCAAAAAAGTGTCAAAAATGTCAGTTAGATGTCTGCCGCAATATCGCAGTCCCGCTATAGGTCGGTGATCGCCGCCATTACTAGTAAAAAATAAAAATCCCATAAATATTTCATAGTTTGTAGACACTATAATGTTTGCGCAAACCTATCAATATACGCTTACTGGAAAAAATTTTTTTAACAAATATATAGTAGAATACATATTGGCCTAAATTGATGAAGAAAACAAATGTTTTATATTTTTATTGGGATGTGATTTATAGCAAAAATTACATTTTTTAATTTTTTTTAAATTGTTGCCCTTTTTTTGTTTATAGCGCAAACAATAAAAACCATAGAGGTAATCAAATATCACCAAAAGAAAGCGCTATTTGTGCGAAAAAAGGATAAACATTTTATTTGGGTACAGTTTCGCATGACCGTGCAATTGTCAGTTAAAGTAACGCAGTGCCATATCGCAAAAAATGACCTGGTCATGAAGGCGGTAAAACCTTCAGTGGGTCAAGTGGTTAAGGAAAGCATTTTAGTTCGTCCATAGATCAAAATTGTCACCAATGACTAGTGGCTTGCAGAACTGTTAGCAGAGCCAGAGAAGATCACCTGGAAAGCATTTAAGACTGTCAAGTATTTTCTAGTCACTACTGAGCACTAAACTACATTCAGATGGTTTACAAGTTCATTACAGCATCCATCTTCTGTATTTACACTTGGACTTCCTACCCGGAAATCTATGTGCAGTCAATGACCAACATGGTGAAAGGTTTCACCAGGACATTGCCACAATGGAAAAAGGGTATCAAGGCAACTGCAATTCATCAATGCTGAGATGCACTGGACTACTAATGAAAATCAGCAGCAAAACACTTTCAGCCCTGTTGATTTAATGCAAGGTGTAGTAAACATTATGCAATTAAATACATTATAGTCATTAAAAGTCAATTTGATATTTCTCAAGATTGCTATGAGATACATTCTGAATTTAGATTTGGGTTTAGTTTGAAGGGGTCTATCTGAATTAGCAATTTTTTTTTCAGGGAGCAAAAGTTTTGAAAACATTTGTTGCCAAGTGTAATTACAAAAAACATTAAGGAGTCTACTTATACAAGTTTTCATCTATAATCTATAATCATCTATAATTCAAACATTTATCTAACTGGATTCAATAGGAAAATGCATTAATCTTGGATAAAAAAAAAAACTGTATGACTGGTCCCCTAAATATATATATATATTATCAGTAATGGGTATGATCAGTGCCAGAACACAGATACATTAAGGTGAAGAAAATGAGCACAATAAGGTTGTATTAATAAGTTGGTTAGATAAAAATGTCTTATCTTCAGATGAGATCAAACATGTTTTGGGGGTTAAATATTCCCACTTCAAGACTTGCTGTGCAAAGGAGTGGTAGATTCAGCTGTACGACTAACTTTCAGAGTGAATCTACATTTCTGTTAATATAGTTTTGCCCTACTGAAATGTCAAGGCACTAATTCAGTGTACAGCATTAAAAAAGATGCTGTGCGTTTTATTACTGCCACAACAGAAATGCAGTCATGCACTAAAAGTTTGCTATAGCAGCTGTACTTTCTTATAACAAGTCAATCACTTTTCTGCACATTCAAGCCCTGAAAAAGGGGACTGTGTTACCTTTGACATTTGTTGGCTTTCAATAGGGAAGAGAATACTTTGCACATAATGACTTAAATGTGGCCTTTTAATTTTCCTTTTCCTCTCATTTCTACCCAATGTCCCTCAGTGGATAGAGGAAAGCCTTTGGAAGTAGCCTGTTATACTGACATTACTAAACCTACAAGAAATTCCTCAGATTCAGTGCCACTCCTAATCAAACTCTTCCCTGTAAGTACACCAAGGCCAACATATTTCATCCAAACCAGAAGGTTGGGCATGCAAGTCCCTGTTAACCAAGGTCAGGCTGCATAAAGCATAGGCGTTCGGCCTCACAATTTTTGAAAACTTTTTTACACATTTTTGGAGTGCCATTTTAAGGATAACAAGTATGTAGCTTTAATTGTAAAGGTCTAAAGAATCCAAGTTTTAAACCAAAGTACAGGTTAACAGGCATGCAAAAAGTTCTAAAGTAGCCACCAGTAAATGATTATAATCCAGATACCTAGTTTGACTCGTTTTAATAATAAAAGGGAACAATCTTGAGTTCTCCTTTAATAAGCAGTCATGCCTTCTTATTTACATTTATACAAGATCAGTTTTGTTTTTAGAGACAGTATCAAAGCAGGAACACTGTACCTTGTAGGTTGGAAGGCCATTGCAGCTAATGAGGTGCCTAAACAACACTGAAATAAGCTGGTTGGTTGAGTTTGGGGCTTCATGTAATTTGTTACATGTTAAAACTTCACTACATTCTAGCAAGGTTTTATCAAACTTTGGCTAAAAAACATAGATCCCCTAAAATTATGTATTAAAAAGGTACATTTTGTTTGGTTTAAATTAAAGATGGAACATATCTTTAAGATCTACACACATGTTTACAACACTGCTTCCAGGTAATGCGCCCATTTCCAGCCAAGAGTGCAGCCAAAATTCCAGATGCCGTGAACTCCCCCCGTGGCACATGTACAGGTAAAATGCAGAGCAGCATACAGTAAATTATTTTTTAGACTGCTAAAGCAACATACCAGCAGGGGGAAGACATGGGTGGAGTGTCCCTGTCACTGCTTGCACAAATAAGGTTTATTTGCGGAATAGGATAAGGTGTGCAGGTCTTCGATTTGTTTGCATGTATACCTTTCAGATATCTGAATTATGTTCTATAGCATTCAAACTTTAAGAATAATAGCAGAACAAATCAGATTCTGATCTTATAACTTTGTTGCATATTTTCCACCAACTGTTAAACCAAGAAACATCTACACACAACCATAAAAGTAAACTGTGACTAAGGTCACTAATTAGCTTGTTTTCTCCACCCTAGAACCTAACCGATCTTTACACCTAAAATGAAATCAAAGTCACACCTCGAATCACAGTCACAGGATATAGTACACGCCACTGACCTAAGGTCAATAAGTTATTTGTCATATTTAAAATCTGATATAGTAACTTAATTATGGTAAAATGTAATAGAGTTTTCCAAGCAATGGCCTTACCCACTTCAATACAGGGCGCTTTCACCCCCTTCCTGCACAGGCCAATTTTCAGCTTTTAGCGCTGTCACATTTTAAATGATTATTGCGTGGTCATGCAACGCTGTACCCAAACAAAATTTCTAGCATTTTTTCCCCTATAAATAGAGCTTTCTTTTGGTGGTATTTGATCACCTCTGGGTTTTTTCTTTTTTGCTAAACAAATAACAAAGACCAAAAATTTTGAAAAGAAAAAAAGTTTTTCTTTGTTTATGGTAAAATTTTGAAAATAAGTAAGTTTTCTCCTGCACTGATAAGGTTGCACTAAGGGGTACTGATGAGGCAGCACGGATAGTCACTGATGAGGTGGCACTAATATGTAACACTGATGGGCGGCACTGATGGGTGGCATTGATATGCAACATTGATGGGCACTGGTAGGCAGGACTGATGGGCACTCATAGGCAGCACTAATGGGCACTGTTGGTGGCACTGATGCGCACACATAGGTGGCACTGATAGGCGACACTGATAGATGGCACTGATGAGCAGCACCGATGAGGCACTGACAGGCATAACTAATGGGCACTGATTGGAATCCCTAATAGGCACTGATTGGCATCCCTGGTGGCCATGGGTTGGCATCCCTGGTGGGATTTAGTAGGCATAATGGGTCTGCACATATAATCAATGCACTGATTATCAGCGCAGACCCCCCCCCCCCGTCAGGAGAGCCCCCGATCGGCTCTCCTCTACTCACGCCTGGTCAGCGCGAATGGAGGAAAGATAAATGGCACTTCCTGGTTATGATGTGACCAGCTGTGATAGGCCACAGCTGAACACATGGTAAAGAGTCTATGTCATAGTCATAGGCTCTTTACCGGGATCGGAGATGCGGTGTGTCAGAGTGAGAAACCGCACCACCGATCGCCGCTCTGCGTGCCCTCACGTGTGCGTCCGAGCAGCTTATCTTGCTAGACATCATATGATGCCCAGTCAGGATAACTTAACCACTTTGCAGCCATCATTCTGCTATATGGTGGGTGGGAAGTGGTTAATCACTTGCCGACTACCTAACTATAAATCTATGTCATTTTTTTATGTTAAATACCAGGCAGCAGCTGGCCGTCATAACCCCATTAACTGTTCTTTCAGTCAGGCTGTCCGCTTTCAGATAAAAGTCATCCCAGCGGCAGATTCACCACGGGATCACTTTTATAAGCTACGGGAGAGGTGCCCCCCCCCCGCAATTTTCCGGTGGTTTCCGAGCCTACCAAAGCCGTCTCCACATTGTAGGCAGTGTGGGGCGGACAATGGAACATTCCTACATATTTTTTACAAATGTCTCACTCTCAAAAGCTTCTGGAATGGAGTATGGGCCTTTTACACTTAAATCATCTCTCTAGTACGCGATAAAAAAAACTCTTTATAAATTCATCTGATTAATGTGGCGAAGGGGGGATTACACCCAAATGGAACAGTGCTCACCTCCCTCGATGGCTTTGTGGTTCTTGGAAATCTAGGATTTATATCCCATGGAAAATCTGATTGATTCTCCTAATCATAAAAGCAATACATTTAGGGAAATATGGTTTTACTGGGTTAACTTCACCCTAACCTCTGAGTATGGGGATAGGCTCTATTGAAGATTAGCCTTTTCCCCAGAATTTTTAAGGTGGCCTTTTTAGGTCTTGGGACCCATAGATGTTCCCCAGAAATCCCCCCTTCCTTCTTTTTTATCTCTTTTTCTTTCCCCAGGCCTATTTGTGTAGCCAAGGTTTTTTTTTTTCCACTCCTTTTTTCAGGTACACTCTTCAGATTTTGATACATCGGAGGAAAACACAGGTTCTCTGCCTTAGAATGGTCCTCCCTGTTATTGTTGAAACCATTTGCTGAATTCAGATTGATGGTTATAGGAGTTTGCTGATGCTACTTTCAATTTTTAATGTCGGTCTCAAACTATTTTCTCTACATGTATGAATACTTACAATTCCCTTTTGTTTTACTTATGGTTTGTTATGCTAATCTATGAAATGTCTTTGTAAAATTAGCTGCCTCAATCCTGTATTGGTTTTTGGTATTAAAAAAAAAGAATAAAAAAAACTTGAGAACACAAAGAGGTTGGACTGTAATGGTTTTCCAAAAAGATTTTGGAAACTTTAAAAAAAAAAAACATTCCAATTGTAAATATGTTGTATTACTTCTAGGTAATTCTCTTCTACATCAAGCACTTGAGGCTCACCAAAGTCTGACAAAGATTCCCCCTATATACCCACGCTATCACCATCCAATTACTTATCCGATGTTCCCTATTGTTTAGTAATGACTGCTTTATATATAGTTACAAAAACTTTAGTCGGCATCGAGGCATTCTATTGATAAAGGATAACTATACTAACTGAAAGTCGAACTGCCACTCTTCCTCCACTCTTCCAAGGTTTAACCAACAAAACAGATTTCAGCTTGGTAGATAACCATAATAAAATACACATTACAGATCGAATTTCAATTCTTCAATGAGAAAACAGGCCATGTATTATTGTGCATCTATGGCTTTTATTCATAAAGTATAATGGAGAGCCTGTCTCCTCGCAGGCAAGAAATGGTTCTCTACTGTACTCAATGGAAAAAGATGCACATGTGCAGTACTGTGTAGCCTATCGGCTCACAGGAGGCTTAAAGTGACAGGTGGCAAAGGTTTTGGTATTTGCAAATGGTTATACACTGATCTGAGGTTTATGTTGGCAAAGTGGTCTAGGTTCTCTATAAGTAAAGTTATCCTTTATGTTTTTCCTTCCTCATGCAAATGTAGAGTATGCTGATTTTTATAGTCCAGCGGTTATGCCTTTAGTCACAATTTAATCTAGAAGCACTAAGTCTACAAGCCTCAAGAACTATGGAATTATCACCAAAGGGACCAGCCTTAGAGAAAAATTTCAGAGTAATAACACAAGGCAGCAGTGTCTTGTATGTTTTCCATTTTAGTGGCATGTTACAAATTATCATGTACTTATTCATTTTTCAGTTCAATAACTTGCCACTGGTTTCATCATATCAAGACCAGTAGCTCCCACAGACACCTAAACTATAGATGTTTAAATCTCATATTTGTGAATTGTCTCAATATACACTGCATCAGAGAGCTTTGTTCTGAGAAATGAGTGAAGTTTGACATCTTTTGATGAACCCTCTAAGCAAGCTTTCCCTTTTCTGATTTGTTTACTTATTACAGTCACCAGGACAACATGATTATAGTTCCATCCTCTTTGATTCTTCTGAGCAGATAAAGGTATTGTGCAAGCTGCAATCTATGCTAATTACATACTGGGAATGTCCAATTATTCTAAGATTTTACAAGATGTTTGAATTGGGCTCTGCAATATGAACTTTTTGTTTCAATTACTTTTTTTAATCACTATTGTAAACCAATTTGGAAGGCAAAGACATATTTAGCATATAAATATTAGAGGTGATTAAAGCAACCCTGTCAAAATTGAAAAGCAATGCTGCAGCAAATTGCCAAGGATCAAAAATGTAACACCCCGAAAGTACATTGGACAAAGAGGATTCTCCAAGCACTGTAAGCAGCTGAAAAAATGGAAGACTGCTGTGGTGCAGAGCAACACAAAAGTATAATATTTTTTCTTTACAGGGACAAATGTATTTCTACTGTAGAGACCATCTACCATTCATACTTGTTAAAAGGTTTTGCCTATAAATTATGTCCTGCAAACTGGGTAAAAAAACACAATGGAGGACCATGATATTATATCAAGGAAAATTTTTCAGGAAGTAGACAGAAAGAACTGAGCCACATGACTATACACTTACAGGTTTCACCCAGACCAGAAGCAGTATACATGCAAGTATTCCTAAGTTCTAAAACTTTAACTGCAGCTGCCCAAAGCTTCTTGAGTGTTATACAAATCCTTGTGACAGATGTATCTCTGTCCTATTGTTATTGCACATGCACAGTGCCAGACAGCTAAGCCTGTGGTACTTATATGTGTGGTGGTCACCTTCCAAAATATTAGTAGGTAAACCTGTTTTTTGTATTAGTTTATATAGGGCTCTTGATATTTTAGTTAACCCTGTCGCTTCTGGTCTGGGATTCTATAGCTACTTTTAGCTCAGGGCTCAATAATCACAGCATAGGTTACAGCCATTTTAGGCATCTGATGCCCACTTCTGCCAGTTAGAGGACTGGTTGAATATCAGATTAGAAGCTACTAGGGAGTAAGACACAGAGTAGATAGGCTGACAGGCTGACTGAGTTCTAGGGCCACATGATGGATCCCGCTGCTAAGAATCTGCATTGTAGGCTGTTTGAACAACAATTGGAGGATCTCGCCATCACCGCTGATCTTGTGTTCAGGTCTCTGGCATAAAGACAAAGGCAACATTGCATCATCCTCAGGAGTCCCTGTAACACAACTCCGCTGCTCTACTCTGAAAATACATCTGTAGGTAATAATAACTACAGCATATATACCCGGGTTTATGTGTACAAATCCATCAGGACTCTTTTTGGGTTCTTTGCTGATGATACCTGTTTGTACATTGGATGTATGTACTAATATTGATCTTTTCTTATATAAAGCTGGTATTGTATCCATACTGGTGTGCATCAATACAGTATACTTATGGTTAATGTTATATGCAGTAGTTCCTCTGCTCTCAATTACTTCAATTAGATTACTGGTTAATTTCACTTTGAATGGAACCCCCTCTATTCACAAAGGCCCTGTCATAGGTGGAAGCACTGCCAATGTTACCAAATACTTGCACATTATGATACATCTGAATTTTCCCTCCTCCTGTAATGTAGACACTGCTTCCCTACCACTACTCCATTTCTGCAATATCATTGGTATTCAAACCAGGCCAGAGTCTTCTTTCATTGGTTAGTAATGATGCAATTTCTGCAACTGTGTACTGAAATTACATTGTTCCAAATTTTACTCTGTGCTTCCTATTGATGCAGAGAGCATACACTGCACTATGCATAAGCTAGTCATACAGTCCACTATGCAAAAAAAAACTCTACCTGATAGAAGATAATATGTATTTCCATGTTGTCCATAATCAAATATTAGGAAAAAAGTGATAGTTCTACAAAGACCATCATCCCTTATGTATGTTACATTATTTTTACCAGATTATTGATCAAGGGGAAGGAGCCAATATTAATTCAAACAAAAGTGTACCTTGGAAAAAAGAATTACTTTTATTCATGTGTTGGTGATGACTATATGCACATCAAAAATATTCCTCCTTCTCTTTAGTGTTTATACTGATTCCAGGATGAAATAATTCTTTGTATTTCATCAAACCTCATTGGTACTGTATGTAAAATGTTATTTCCACATAAAAAAAGTATTTTGAACATACATTAATGCTCTTAAAAGTATAACTAAAGGCAAACCTTTTCTTTTTCTTTTTGGATGAGGAGAGGAATTAAAATCCTTGTCATGTTATTTATGAATGTAAGTAAGAGTGTTAGGTGGCGCTGCCTGGAAAAGAATAAGTATCTAAATCAAAAATAATAAAGGTGCTTTTTCTTTAAACCCATGTGTACATGAAAACATAAGTTATGTATATGCAATACAGTAATAATATATAACCGATTCCAGTGCACTGTATCATATGAATCCAATGATGAAGTGCTCTCAGTGCAGAAAAAGTGTCAAAAATATAAATTCCAATAGGCAATTTATCTCATAAATGTATAACACACAGTGTCAAATAAGATAAAAAGTGCTCTCAGGGCAAAACAAGTGCAAAAAATGCAGTACATAAAAGATAAATAAATCCAAAAATGTGTAATTCCATATAGAATGTTAAAGTGAAAAGTGCAAAACCAGTGCAATTAAAACACAGTCTCTGGTGGTGAACTGTAAAGGTGAACCCACTCATGTTCCCCCCTTTCAGGCCCGCACTTACCAGAGGGTAAAACCTATGCAGGGGTCACAGACACCAAGAAATAACCAGAACAACGATATGTCTCCTTCTCCACCTCAATATGCCAGGTCACTGGAGGCTCCAAACACGGGGTTATACAGATGAAAAGTGGCATCTCATAGTGTAATTCCATATATGGTAATTTTATAAAATGCACTTAAAAAGGGACAGTAGATAAAAGCCTTAAGTTCAAAGCCATCCGTGCTTTATCTGGAATGCAATGCGTTCCACGGCCTGGAAGCGCTAGACCGGAAGTGACACGATTAAGCTCTACGCGTTTTGTCAGAATGACATCAGGAGTTATTTATATCTGTGCATGTGGGAAGATTCACCTTCTTAATTTTGTCTCGTTTACCATTATCACAGAGAGTGAAAATAAACGATGTTACCCCTTCCACGCCAATGTCATTAATAGAGTGACAGTGCATTTTTTTTAGCGCTGATCACTGTAATGTCACTGGTCCCCAAAAAGTGACAAAAGTGTCAGTTAGGTGTCCAATTTGGCTGCCGCAATGTCACAGTCCCGCTAAAAATCGCTTATTGCGGCCAACACTAGTAAAAAGATAAAAAAATAAAATCCATGAATATATCCCATTGTTTGTAGGCGCTATAATCTTTGCAAAAACCAATCAGTATACACTTATTGGGATTTTTTTTACCAAAAATATGTAGAAGAATACATATTGGCCTAAATTGTTGAATAAAAATTTGATTGTTTTTCATTTTTTATTAGGTATGTTTTATAACAAAGTAAAAAATATTGGGTGTTTTTTTTAAAAAATGTTGGTCTTTTTTTTTTGTTAATAGCACAAGAGGTAATCCAATACCACTAAAAGAAAGCTCTATTTGTGGGGAAAAAAGGACATCAATTTTATTTGGGTACAGTGTAGGCATGACTGGACAATTGTCAGTTAAAGTAACACAGTGCCGTATCATAAAAAATGGCCTGGTCATGAAGGAGGGTAAACCTTATGGAGCTGAAGTGGTTAATTAAAAACATACATGAAAGACCCACATGCTATCCATCATGTACTCTCTTGCATATTTAGATTTTAATCCAAAGGATGCAAATGCGCATCAGATAGTATAAATTTGTGAGTAACATCCAAACTTAAAATTGTGCTTAGATGGTTATACAATCCACAATATAAAACCGTGATATTAAAAAATATATATCCAAATTAATCCAAGTGTTAGTTGAGTAATACAATGATAATATAAATATCATACGATCTATTATATGACACACGTGCAAAAAAAGTCCAAGTGTATATGCAGCAATAAAGTGCAAAAAAAAGTGCAAAAACAATACAAAGATTGAAGAATAGAGATATAAAAATATAAAGTTTATGCAGATTAGTAGTCCTGCTCTTCTAGAAAGTTCAAACAAAATAGTATAGGTAGTAAGCATCCATCACCATTCAGGTTTCCCAAACCGTGACATCGCCACCTTAGTAAAAATGCAGGCTTACCAAATTTAGTGGTCCATGTATTAAAGAGAGGTCAGCTGAGCATGTGGACTAACACCCTGGCCAGGGTATTCCCAAGGCTATCCTACAGGATCCCCTTGAGGATAGGGATATGAACTTTACTGCTCATCTCAATGGCATCCCGATAGAAATGTTACTAAACATGAAAGAAGAAGTTCCACGTAGTGTAAAACCCTTTCTCATCGCTTTATTTAAAGTAAAAGTTGCACTTTTAACAGGAAGTACCATAAATTGCTTAGTTAAAATTCGCCGGCGGCTTAGAGCAAAAAAACGATATCGCGCAATCCAGTTACAGTTCCATCTAGTGACGTCACCATGCCCCGCATCGATGAGCACTACAAGCCTCACTCTGAACCTGCTTCATCTCATGGCTGACTTCTGGGTAACAAGTGGAAGACTATCATGGCAGGAGGCGGTGCCATAGCTGACAGACACTGATGACGGCTTGCTCAGGATGCCTAAAATTCTGATGTGCCTATTTAACTACTTGCAATGTGAGTTGCCAATTGCTTTTACCTGATTAAAGTGGTACTTTCCTCCTACACTTAGAGGCACCTCTTTCCTCATATATTATAGCTGCTGCTAGAATCCGCTTTAGGTTCTTATTCAAGAAGCTGCCATTTGTGGATGGACTCTTTACCATTATTAGACTTTAAGACTATGTCTTTTTTATATGAACCTTATATTTTTTAGTTTACTCCAGGTCCCTTATATCTGTACTTATCCATGGTCACACCCAATTGGAAATTACCAGTTAGTGCCACCACACTCTATTTTTTTTTTTCAGATATAGGTATGTACCATAGTTTGTAGACGCTATAACTTTCACACAAACCACTTAATATACACTATTTGGGATTTTCTTTTTTTTTTTACCAAACACATGTAGGAGAATACATTTGGGCAGAAATGATGGACAGGGAAAAATAACCACTTTATCCCTATGGACCACTAAATAGGGACTGCGACAGGATAATGCCGCCAATTCCGATACCCTGTGGGCTGAGGTATTAGCCACCAAGAATGTCACCTTCTGGGATAAATGTAGGCAAGGGAATCTCCCAAATATTCTCAAATGGAGGTTTCTGGAGAACCGAAAATACTAAATTTAAATCCCATGGCGACAATAGAGACCATACAGGTGGAGCTACATGTCAAACCCCATAAATGAAGGTAAGACCTAAAGCGTCCATGGCTAGGGGTCATTGAAAGATGACTGCCAGGGAAGACACCTGGCTCTTGATGGTACTCAAGGCCAACTTCTGTTTAACGCCCTATTGAAGAAAGGTTAAGATCCGAGCCACAGAAAATAATCGATGATAAGCGCCAATCGACCAAGTACGCTTTTAACCTATGATGGTATACCTTGCTGGAAGACGACTTCCTCTTCTTTACCATAGTTAGGATCACTGATCCAGACAGACCTCTATCAGTACCTGGCTTTTATTTACTAAGCCATTAAAACCAGCGACTGTAAAACAGGATGGTAGATCAGCCCTTGGGACAACTGGTCTTCTCCGAGGGGAAACGCACAAGGGACATTTACTGCCACCAGGATGAATGGAAGATTCTCGCTCTTGATTCCTCACAGGAACTGCGGAAGAAGCCTTAGCAGAGGATGATAACTGGCCTTACCGTGGCCCTTGGATTCCTGCAGCGTCTATTAGAGGAACCCGTAACCTCATCATGAACTACAGTATCCTTCTGTGGAGCTGAACCTGCTAAAGGAGCTTCATTTAAGATTGTGCAAACAGAACTGTCTTGAAGGTAGATACCACCAGACCCAGCATCATCACGGACCCTATCCCTGTTCATAAGTCCCGGGCACAGGAAAAGGAAACTAAGGGAGAGGAGGAGCTTCAGCATCCCCACGAGGCTTTAGTTGTTTCCAGCATCTTTCAGACTAAGGGAAAATGGTCCCCGTGACATCATCCAACTACACAACATGGCTGCATACCGCAGACCAGCCAGACTAAGGAAAAATGACCACCATCAGCTACACTAAAGCACGCTGCCAGATCTTTCCTGCACCCTCTGCAAGAGGACACCCCCTGAAGTTAGGACACACATTTAGGGGAGACTCTGCTGTGCACTCTGCACCGGTCTCTGCACTGGGATCCCCCCTGCACTATACCCAAACTGCAAACAGCAGGGCATGCTCCTAGGGGTCCCCTACACTTGGACCCTTCAAGACTACCAGGGCGGGACACACACTATGCCAAGACCCTTACAGAGTGGGAATAGCAGGGGAGACCCCAGGGGTCTCTGCTGCATTCTCTGCCCTGGAATCCCCACCAGACACTAGGTTCAGACAGGAAGGAACGGGAGTCGGTGAATTCCAGCTCAGTAAGGGATTTAAGGATGGGAGGAGGGAACCTGCAAGCAGGTCTGACTATCCCTGGAGGTTACCTGTGCCTACCCCAAAGAAAACCACCAAAAGGGGAGAGGCCTGGACTTAGCCTTCCCTGGTGTGGTTAATACTCAAGACAGAACTCCTCGCCACCTAAGTAAAACAGCTGACGGCCAAGGGACTGCTGCAACTCAAGCCCGGTCAGACCCAAGCCCGGTTGTATGCGACCCTGCGAGACGTTTAACTCGCGGGCCAGCCTCTGTCCATGAGGCTGTTGCGGCCGACCTAGTGTGTAGCTGCGGTCTGCATGCGCTCGCTGGCTGGACTTGAAGGACCACTGGATCTAGATTATCTAGCCCGTCGCCCAGCCTGGCAGTTGATTGTAGATCCCCGAGAGAAAACAAAAAATATGTAAGGAAGGAGAAAATTGCTAGGACAAGATATCCCAGCCAGGAGCCTAGGTCCTTACTCCTGACAAGACAGATTAAAACTGATTACCTAGAGCAGAGAGGGGGGTTATATACCAGCTGAGGATGGTCCATGGGCGTAGCCAGGTGTTTTTGTTCTGCCTTGTTCTACTCCTGGAGAAGGCAAAATGACCCACTAGTTATGATTTACATCTCTATTGCAGAGGATGCCTAAAACTGCACTTGTAGCATAGTGCAGAGTTCTTTAACCCAAGCAGGAAATTACATTTCTGTAAATTTTTTTCGTATACAGAATGCTTCCAAACTGCCATATTATTTTGAATGTTATTAGCATTAAAGTACCATTACATATAAAATATATATTTTTGTTGATCTATTTGGAGAGAGATGTATTAACACATAATTTTAGCATGCAATTGCTCAGTAGCACTGCACCATATAAATTATCAATAAAGTACCATTATGGTTGGTGTAGCATTTGTATACGCATTATATATATTTTTTTGTATTTTTTTAAATAAAATGTGGAGTTCTCCTTTAAGAGGCAACTAGAGTGGGGGACCTCGAAAAGAAGGATAAAACGGAGTGCTAGACCCCTAGTGGGGAGAAAGGTGGCCAGAATCTCACAAAAAGTGCCTCACAGCAATTCCATAGGTCTCACACAGGGGATCTGACAAAGGGGCGTGGCCCTGAAACATGTTATCTTGGCAACCAGCTTGATTCTCTGGTGTATCCCAGTCTGAGTGATCACCACCACAGACTTCCCGATTCCGGCTACTTTTGGTGACGTGGATTCACCCACCTCCTTGCCCGGGCCAGCAAGAATGTTCCAACATGGATCCCACAGTCCACATTGGTAACCCGGTTCCCCAGCATACCCTGCATACCTGTGGTCTGGGGTTGTGGTATATGTTGTATGGGGTTGGTCATCAACTCGTCACCACCATTAATTTCATTTGTTTTTACCCGTGTGTGGAATAAACCTAGACTATTTCAATGGATACACTGTCCTCTGTGTTTCTGGGCTTTTGATATCACTGCTAATAAGCCCTTTGAGGTCTTATTATATCTTGCATGACACCCACGTCATTTCATGAGCGCCTTGTCTGTGTTATGTTCTCATAGGTCTCACTTATGTGCTTCATGTATGGAAAATATTTTCTGCATTTGGTAGATCGATCTATGGAGGTTATTTCACCGCCATCCACCTAGGATAGAGACAGAGGATGTGTGTACAAATCTTTCTCCTATTTATCCTCTGCCAATTAGCCATGGGAAGTGTGATGGCATGATAACATGGCAGGCGCAGCATCATGCTATCTCAAGGTTACTCTTACACAATCAGTGACAGATAGAATCTGTTTAGGTTGCCCCTAACAGCTTGGAAGTCTTTCCAGTTCTAGTCCAGACAGAAAGAAAACATAGCCTCATTCTCCCCTTACCTAATAATCGCTAACTGGACCGTACAAAATAACTGGAAAGTCAGAAGAAAAGGGGCAAAAGCAGAGGGGCGGATCTACATGATATACTGTATGTGTAAACTCAGCCAACCACATAAATAAAGCCTTCAGTACAAAAACAAGAATTGACATGAATGCAATATTCCTAATCCTATTATATAAAGTAGATGTTCACATAGATAATGCCCAAACAAAGATGATGCCAGCCTACCTCTCTGAGAGGGAACAAATACCTATTAGTAATACGCTTATACATTAGCAGGCATTTATGAACTAAACATGGAAAGCATTCTGTATATCTGGGGTTAGGTCTTCTTGACCATGTTTCTATGAATCTGTTGTAATCATCTTATTTCTTATAACATACACAGCTTTTAATTTCTATTTAATTGTGCTAAATCTTGTTTCTTCCTTGCTGTAAACCCAAACCAACTAGGTCTTTCCTTAGAGAGAGAGAAAAAAAAAGCTTCAGCAGCATATTAGCATGTGATACAATGACAAAGCATTTGTTAGCTAGACACCTTGAGATCTTTGCCTAAGCATTACATCTTATCAAGCAGGCACTTATTTAATCAAAATAATGTTATTTGTTAATGCTAACATGTACCCAAGAATATCTAGAGAATTCAAACAGATCAAAAATCGGCACAAAGTGTATTAGCAAAATAAATGAACCCTAATGGCAGCTTACATAAAGTGTCTTTTACTAAACACATAAATGAAATATAACTCAATTAAATGCAGTGCCAAAAACTAAAAATTACGAATATACTAAATCTAGGCATATTCGCTACAAATCAATATAGATCAATTAATATAATACTGTGCAAAACCAAAATAAAAAGTGATAAATGAATGTGTAAATGCAAAAAAGTCCATATGAACAAAAATCGTGAGACAATTTTCTTCAATGAAATTCCACCATGCCGTGCTGTGCCAATAAATACAATAAAGTGCTGGTGCAAGAAATCCACAAATAAAAGGTGCTGGTTTATGCTTCCACCGGTGCTCACAAGCTGCTCGCCTTAGACTTTGACTCATGTTTTACCAATGAGTCAAATACAGCTTTTCCACTCTGGGGGAAACAACAAGGGATGTTGCTCACTCCTCTCTTCCTTCATCTTGCTCACGGTTTGTGTATAGAAACAGCTCCAGCACCCCTAAGTCTCTGATTGCATGTTATGCGTATGGGGGGTGGAGCCTGTGCACGGAGGCCTCATCTCGCCCAGCCTAATGGGAGTTAGGTTGTGATATCTGTCAAGCCCACACTGCTTCAGTGCCCAGTTTGTAAGTAACATTTTTATCCATATGCTGAATAAACACTTACAGAGAGCACTTGAGGGTGTCCTTTTTTATCCTTTTATAGATTGTAAAGCGGTTTCTATACACAAACCGTGAGCAAGAGGAAGGAAGAAAGGAGTGAGCAATATCCCTTGTTGTTACCCCCAGAGGGGAAAAGCTGTATTTGGCTCATTAGCAAAACATGAGTCAAATTCTAAGGTGAGCAGTTTGTGAGCACTGGTGAAAGCATACACTAGCACCTTTTATTCGTGTATTTCTTGCACCAGCACTTTTTTGTATTTATTGGCACAGCACGGCATGGTGGAATCTCATTGAAGAAATTAGTCACATGATTTTTGCTCATATGGATTTTTTTGCATTTACACATTCATGCAGTTTTATAGCAATTGATCTATATTGATTTGTATCTAATACGCATAGATTTAGTATATTCATAATTTTGAGTTTTTGGCGCTGCATTTAATGGAGTTAACCTCCTTAGCGGTAATCCCAAGCGTGACTCGGGGTTGGTTTTTCATATCAGGAGCGGTAACCCCGAGTCACGCTCGGGGTGGATTGCAGAGAGCGCAGCGGTGTTCTCTTACCTTATCCTGGCGATCCAGCGATGATCTCTCATTGCTGTGACCGCCAGCCGAGAGTCCCGCCGCTCCTCCGTCGGTCCCCGTCGCTCTGATCACTTCCTAGTTCCGTTCCCTGCAGCAGCAATGCTGCATGGGAGCGGAACTAGGGAGGGAAATTAAAAAAAAAAAAAAAAAAACGTTGCACAAAAATGGATTTTTGTAAAATCTTACCGTAAAATCCTTTTCTCTTAGCTCATCGACAGACGTAGTCCTCGGTGATACACCACCTTCGGGTTATGTTACCTCCGCAGGAGCAGGACTAGACAGGAAATTAAAAAGCTCTGGCCACACCCTAGGGGCAGTCCCAGAGGGTATATCCTCTCTCTCTCTGCCTCAGCAAATCAGTTATGTGAAAAAGCAGTGCTTAGAGAATTTAACCCAACCCAACTCCAAAACAGAGGGGCGGGGACTACGTCTGTCGATGAGCTAAGAGAAAAGGATTTTACGGTAAGATTTTACAAAAATCCATTTTTCTCTAGCGCTCATCGACAGACGTAGTCCTCGGTGATACACCACCTTCGGGACGTCCCAGAGCAGTATCACAACTGAGGGGTGGGAAAATGGAAATCAAATCCCAATCTAGAAGGCCCAACCGGTGCCAACTAGAAGTTTACAATGCTCATCCTTAATGATGAGACTCAACAAAAAAATTTTCAAACAGAAAAAAACCCTCGAGGTAGACCACCGGTCTCCTCAAATTGCGGCCTGCAAAACCTTGCGGCCAAATGAGGCATCCGCCGATGCCGTCACATCAATTTTATAGAATTTTGTAAAGGTATGTACCGACGACCAGGTGGCCGCCTTACATACCTGGACCACTGACGCCTGATGGCGAAAGGCCCAGGAAGTACTGAGCGCTCGAGTGGAGTGCGCCCTAACAGGGAACGGAGGACTCTGACCCTTAATAGAATAAGCCTGTACCACCGTCTGTCTAATCCATTTGGCAATGGTTGCGGCAGATGCAGGCAAACCCTTTCTGGGGCCATCCGTGATCACAAAAAGTGAATCCGTCTTACGGAATGATTCCGTAGCTTTCAGGTATACCCTGATTGCCCGAACCACATCTAAGGAATGCAACGCATGTTCCCGATGATGCTTGGGCTGAGGACACAAGGAAGGTAGTACAATATCTTCATTCAGATGAAAATCTGAAACCACCTTAGGAAGAAAAGATGGCTTAGGATGAAGTACTACCTTATCCCTATGAATCACTAGGTATGGTGACTGGCATGATAATGCAGCCAGTTCTGACACCCTGCGAGCAGAAGTAATAGCCACCAAGAAGGCCACCTTCTGGGATAAAGTAAGCAAGGGAATCTCCCTGATGTTTTCAAAAGGAGGTTTCTGTAGAACCGACAAAACCAAATTAAGATCCCAGGGCGGTAAGGGCGCGCGGACTGGAGGAGCCAGGTGCCGCACCCCCTGGATGAAATTCCGCACCAAGGATTTGGTAGCTAACGGCTTCTGAAAGAAGATTGCTAATGCTGAAACTTGACCCTTGATGGTGCTCAAGGCTAGCTTCTGCTCAACCCCTTGTTGCAAAAAGGCCAATATTCGAGACACCGAATAGGTACGTGGAGGAAATCCTAAAGATTCGCACCACGCAATATAAGTCTTCCATGTGTGATAATAGACTTTGCTGGAAGTCGCTTTCCTTGCTTTAATAAGGGTAGGAATGACAGAAGTAGACAAACCTCTGTCCTTCAGTACTTGGGTCTCAATGGCCAGGCCATTAAAACCAGCGACTGTAAAGCACGAAGGTAACTTGGTCCTAGAGACCACAGACACTCCCTGAGACGAAGTTCCCACGGAACGTCTGCGACTAGCATGTCCAAGTCGGCCAGGCCGGCTTGAGGAGGCCAGCCTAGAATTTCTAGGACCACTGGCGCTGATTGGATCTGAACCAGGCGTCCCTAGAGCTATCTGGCCCCGACCATCCGAGAAAGTCTGGTCGTTTTCTGTTCCCACACATTTATCAGATACCTGATAGTTATCAGGAAGGGTGATCTTTTCTGGTTGAACCTCAGGGACCGAAGTCACCCGACTAGAGGCTACTTGGCCTATCTGGTCAACCAGATCCGATTCCTGTGAGGTATCGGGACTAATCTTAGGAAAGGGTAAAGGAAAAGATCTATTCAGGGAACGGTAACTACCGCTTCCTGTGGTACTTAAATGTTGGAAGGGAAGAATCGCACCGGTAGTAGTGGTTGATGCTCGATCTGATGTCCTGAATACCGGTGAAAACGTCCCCCCACCCTGAAACCGGGTGGGGGCGCACCTTCAGGCTGTGTACTCCTTTGCTTCGGGTTTGGCTGGGTTGGTCCTCTGCTTGTCCGACCAGCCCTTCTTGAATCCTCCTGGAGGAGTCTTGCCTTTCCCGCTAGTACCAGCCGGGCGCCCTTTATGGGCGGTAAAGAAAGGTCCTCGCTTGTTGCGAGGTCCCTTAGCTTTTGCAGCCTGTGGCAAGAAAGTGCTCTTGCCCCCAGTGGCATCCTTAATGATTTCATCTAGGTTGGCCCCAAATAGACGATTCCCCTGAAAAGGGAGATTGGTCAAGGTCTTCTTGGAACCTAGGTCAGCTGACCAGCATTTTAACCACAGCACACGTCTGAGGATTACTGCTAACTTAGATGCATGCCCTAATAAGGGAGTTGTGTCCAAGGCTGCGTCACAGATAAACCGTAGCCCTTGTATGATCTGTTCCATCAAATCAGATGTCTCCTGGGGAATATCTTTTCCCCTAAGATCTTGGCGTACCATTTCCGCCCATTCCGTAAGTGTCTGGGAAACTAGACCAATAACAATTACTGGTCTAAAAGCTGACCCTATCAGAGAAAAGATAGTGCGGGACTCTGCTTCTATCTTTCGATCCACCGGATCCTTAAAGGACGAAGTGTCCTCCACTGGAATAACCGTGGCTTTATTCAGCCTGGAAATAGGCGGATCCACGACTGGTGGTACCGTCCATTTCTTAATGATGGATTCCTCAAACGGATAGCGTCTAGCAATACGCTTGGAAATAGTAAAGGTACGTTTAGAATGCTCCCATTCTTCTTTAATCTGATTACCAAAACATTTAGGTACCGGAAAAGCCTTCGCCATCTTGATGGGCTTATTAGTACCGAAAGGCCTCTCTGTTTCAGTTGCCTCTGCCGGTAAAGCCTCAAGTTTTAAGGTTTCTTGCACTGCCACAACTAGTGCGTCCACCAATGCTTCTTCCTGAATTATAGCAGGAGAAGAAGCGTCCTCCTCACTGTCTGAGGGGGCTTTACCTGGGATAACAGCCCTTGCAGAGGAACCTGCAACTGCCGTGACCATCTCTGAATCTGAGTCAGAGGTGTCAGATGGTATAGGGGTAGGCGGGGGTCGCTTCCTTGACCCCCGTCCCTGACAGGCCGCCTCCACCCGAGCCACCATAGACTCCAAAATTGCTGTAAATGATTCTATACTCTGTGCACCGGCGGGTCCCGAGGCCCCCTCGAGGGAAACAGGTGGGGGAATATGTGTGGCAGGGTCCATGATAACTCCAGTTACTTCCTGGATAATATAAATCAAAAGAAAAAAACTTTTTTTTTTTTTTTTTTTCTGACCCCCAGCGCCACAAAAAGCCCCTTAGTGTTACCTGCTAGGGATCCCTATCGATCGAGAGAGAGAGAGATAGACCCCCAGGCTCACCACTTGATGCTCAGAGTTAAACTGCAACAGCTTACAGCGCTGTCCTGACAAACAGGAAGTCTTTTGGCTGGCTGCCCAGGAAGAAGGGAGGCGGCTCCGCCCCTCTGCACGCCTTCCGGCGCCTCCCCCAAGCTCCACGAGGTGTAGGATCACCTCAAACATGGCCGCCCCCATGCTGGAGACACGAGGCTACGCCAAAATGGCGGCTCGTGCGATCCAGCAAAAAAAATGGCGGCGGCCTGTGCTGACTAGCGGTGTGCTGCAGGGCACACAACACTCTCTCTGCATGGGGATATGGCGTGGTTGGCGGTACCGGCCCTGGCGGACCGCATGGCCGTTCGGGAGGCCTGCTAATAGCTGGAGATCTGATTTGGAAGGCAGTCTACATGTCCGTGGCTTCTGACTGGTAGGTAGCTTATACTTAACCCATAAGATTCCCAGAATGCCACAGATTACATCTTTAAAACATGTATACAATAGATTGTTAGCTCCCAAACCAAGCCTCCTGGCTTTTTGCACACATAAAATCACACTCAAAGTAGGAGGATTTGTGACATGTTATAGGATAGAAAGGACTCTTTCTTACCATACAGAGAGGGGCCCGCGTTCACCACAAACCCCGTCAGGGAAAAAGGGGGAACATACTACTCACCATACCGGAACCAGGCGGGCACCAACTCCTGACAGTACCCCTCTCCACCGGGGCGGGAGGGCTGTCGACCGATACGGACGCCGTGACTCATGGTCTTTGGCGTTTCAGCGAGACGTTTAACTCGCGGGTTCAGTCCTTTTAATGGGACTTTGTCGCGGCCGACTCAGCGTGGAGCTATGGCCTGCACGCGCTCGTAGGCTGAACTGGGGTGACCACCGGATCTCAACATCCAGCCCGTCGCCCAGTTCAGCTTTCTTGCTTGAAGATCTCACAGGAACACTGGAGAAAAAAAAAAAAAGCTGTCTAAAAATCCTTTTAGAAAAAAATTCTTGCCAGGACCTAAGATCCCAGCAAGGTATCTAGGTCCTTACTCCTAACTAGACAGAAAATAACTGATTTGCTGAGGCAGAGAGAGAGAGGATATACCCTCTGGGACTGCCCCTAGGGTGTGGCCAGAGCTTTTTAATTTCCTGTCTAGTCCTGCTCCTGCGGAGGTAACATAACCCGAAGGTGGTGTATCACCGAGGACTACGTCTGTCGATGAGCGCTAGAGAAAAAACATTTTATAATATATATATATATATATATATATATACATACACCGGTATATATATATATATATATATATATATATATATATATATATATATATATATGCACACACACATATCTATATATAATATATAATGCATGAATTATAATCTAATCAATAATATAATTTTATTATATATATTATATATTAAATAATAAAATAATATTATTGATTCGATTATAATTCACATGTTTGTGTTTCAAATTTATCAAATCTGGGATGTCTGGGATACTAGACTCTTGTTTTGGTCAGGTTTAAGTCAGTAATTACTAAGAATTGTAGGCCTATAATACATAACGCCAAATTTCCATGAAAAGAATTGTACCACTTTTGGTATGTAATTCCTGACATAATCATACCGCCAGGGAGGTTAAAGAGGTTGTAAACTCAGTTAAATTTTTTATTTTTTTTTAAAAGCTGAAAGAGAAACACATAATGAGCTAGTATGCATCGCATACTAGCTCATTATGAAATACTTACCTTCGAACGAGCCCCCGCCGTGCCGTCCGCTCACCTCTATGACGGCGACATGTCCAGTCGCCCGTCTTCCGGGATCGCGGCATCCGGCCATCTGCGCGCGGGAGCCGACGGTCACGGCACAGGGACTTTGAAGAAACGGCACCAGTGGCCATTCCTTCATAGCGCATGCACCAGTGATGTCACTGACTGCATGTAAGGTAAATATCTCCTAAACTGTACATGTTTAGGAGATATTTACAGTACCTATATAGGTAAGCCTTATCATAGGCTTACCTATAGGTAAAAGTGTCAGAGGAGGGTTTACTTACTCTTTAAATTAGGGCAGGAACTAAAGGAACATTACAACGGGGAAAAAGACAATATAAAAGGTTATTTAGAGGTTATTTTTAGGAAGGGGTGATTCATTTTCCAACTCAGTAATTCTGTTTTTGATTTTCTTTTTCTTCTGACATGCTGGAGTTCTATCTTTCACTTGGATGTTAGTTGCACTAAATACTGCTGGATTAAAAAAAAAACTGTGTCTGTCTTAATTTCAGGCTGCAAAGCAACAAAATGTGATTTTAAAGGGGGGGGGGGATTCTTTTCTATAGGCTTGTGTGTTTCTGGTTAAAAAAATTAATTGATTTGTCTTTGCTATCCTCAAGAGTAGATTACAATGGAAAGTTGAAATGAAAGCAGTAGCTCAATATAAAACGTTTCATCAATTAGGATTTTAAGACCCAAACTAATGTTATAACCTGAGGAGGCCTGCTGAGAGTTTTCTCATCAAATCACCCTCCTGAGAAGTGCTGAAATGAGACTACTAAGCTAAAGTATTCTCAAGAGTCCAATGTCTGCAAATTTCTACAGCAACTTAAAGCTGGAGGCCTCACTAACACTCACTTGCGGCAAATGCATTTTGATTAAACAAAGACAAATTAGATTCTTCAAATATATTACGGAAAACAGAACACAAACTCAAAGTTACCCAGAAAAAAAAAATTGGAATAATGTTTACAAAAATTTAAATATAAAGTCTTATGAAGACTCACTTGTAGAAAAAAAAAATAAATTAAGGGCTCTTTCACACGGTCCGCCTCCGTAGGCGGATCCGTGCTGCTCAGCGGGGATCGATTCGCCGATCCCCGCTGAGCCGGCGGATGACAGCTCCGTCTCCGCTTGCAGTGCTGCTCTCTATGGGGGATCGGATGAGAGCGGACCGTCTGTCCGCTCTCATCCGATCCGATCCCTGAACGGATGGAAAAATAGGGTTTCCATGCGTCCAGATTTCACGGACAGGATCGGATACGGATGGCAGCGGGTGTCAGCGGAGGTGTCTCCACTGACATCCGCTGCCCCATAGAGCTGCATGGAGGATCCGATCAGATCCGCCTAAAAAAACTGACAGGCGGATCTGATCGGATCCCCCTTGTGAAAGAGCCCTAATACACAATATATATATCTTTACATTTATCAACAATAAACCTCATTTGTCACATAGTTGTCCAGTTACTGTAAATAGTGCATTGAGGTTGGCTTGTAAGTAGGAAACATCCTGTAAGGACGTTATTTCACTACACAGCTTGGTGTCATCTGCAAACATTGAAATTGTACTTTTAAGCCCAGATCCAACCTATCCTATAAATATATTAAAAAGTAAGGGTCCTTTCACACAGGCTCTCTCGCCCGGCGGACTCTGTTTTGCTCAGCGGGGATCGATCCGCCGATCCCCATTAAGCAGGCGGATAGCTCCGTCTCCGCTTACTTTGCAGAGACAGAGCTGTCAGATCCCCGTTTTTCTCTATAGGAGAGCAGACTGCCTGTCCGTTTTCATCCAATCCGATCCTCCAGATGGATGGAAAATAGGGTTTCCATTCGTCTGGATTTCATGAACCATATCGGATAGCAGCGGGTGTCAGTGGACATGTCTCCGCTGACATCAGCTGCTCCATAGAGGTACATGGAGAATCCGATCAGGTCTGCCTGAAAAACTGACAGGCGGGCCTGATCAGAAAGCCCGTGTAAAAGGGGCCTAAGGGCCTCAACACAGAACCTTCAGTTATACCTCTAATAACCTTAGACTATTCAGAGTATAAATCCTTAATCACTACTCTCAAAACACAGTCTTTTAGCTAGTTTATTACCCATTTACAAACTGAATTTTCTAAGCCTGTAGACTTTATTTACTATTTAGACACCTGTGGGAAACTATGTCACTTTGGAAAAATCCAAGCATACTATATCTACAGTCACTCCTTTGTCAAAGTTTTTGCTTATCTCCTCACAAAAAGAAATCAGATTTGTTTGACAACTTTGGTCTTTCGTGAATCCATGCTGACTATTGCTTAAAAAATGGATTTTTGTAAAATCTTACCGTAAAATCCTTTTCTCTTAAGCTCATTGACAGACGCAGTCCTCTTGATTAATATCAAATTGGGTTATACTGCCCTCTACAGGAGTAGGACACTAGGCAGAAGGAAAACGTTCTGGCCACACCTTAGGGGCAGTCCCAGAGGGTATATCCTCTCTCTCCCTGCTACAGGATGTCAGTTATGTCACAAAGCAGTGCCAGAGAATTTAACCCAACCCAAAAGTAGAGGAGCGGGTACTGCGTCTGTCAATGAGCTTAAGAGAAAAGGATTTTACGGTAAGATTTTACAAAAATCCATTTTTCTCTGTCGCTCATTGACAGACGCAGTCCTCTTGATTAATATCAAATTGGGACGTCCCAAAGCAGTGCCACAAATGAGGGGTGGGATAACAGAAATCAAAATCCAATCTAGAAGGCCCAACCGGTGCCAACTAGAAGTTTTAAAGGCTCATCAGACAAAAGGATGAGACTCAACTGAAAATCCAACAGAAAAAAAAAAACCCTCGAGGTAGACCAACGGTCTCCTCAAATTGCGGCCTGCAAAACCTTGCGGCCAAAAGAGGCATCCGACGATGCTATCACATAAACTTTATAAAATTTTGTAAAGGTATGAACCGACGACCAGGTAGCCGCCTTGCAAACCTGGACCACTGACGCCTGATGGCGGAAGGCCCAGGAAGCACTAAGCGCCCGAGTGGAGTGCGCCTTAACAGGGAACGGAGGATTCCGACCCTTAATAGAATAAGCCTGTACCACCGTCTGTCTGATCCATCTGAAGATAGTCGCGGCAGATGCAGGCAACCCCTTTTTGGGGCCATCCGTGATCACAAAAAGTGAATCCGTTTTACGAAACGAGTCCGTAGTTTTCAGGTATACCCTGATTGCCCGAACCACATCCAAGGAATGTAACGCACACTCCCGAGGATGACTGGGCTTAGGACACAGGGAAGGCAATACAATGTCCTCATTCAGATGAAACTCTGAAACCACTTTAGGAAGAAAGGATGGATTCGGACGAAGAACCACCTTATCCCTATGAACCACCAGATATGGGGAACGACAAGATAATGCAGCCAGTTCTGACACCCTGCGCGCAGAAGTAATGGCCACCAAGAAGGCCACCTTCTGGGGTAACGTAAGCAAGGGAATCTCCCTGATATTTTCAAAGGGAGGTTTCTGAAGAACCGACAACACCAAATTAAGATCCCAGGGTGGTAAGGGCGCGCGCACTGGCGGAGCCAAGTGTCACACCCCCTGGATGAAATTCCGCACCAAGGAATGGGTAGCCAAAGGTTTCTGAAAGAAAATTGCTAACGCTGAAACCTGACCCTTGACAGTACTCAAGGCCAGCTTCTGCTCAACCCCCTGTTGCAGAAAAGCCAAGATTCGGGTCACCGAATAGGCATGTGGAGGAAATCCAAGGGATTCACACCACGCAATATAAGACCTCCTTGTGCGATGATAGACCTTTCTGGAAGTCGCTTTCCTTGCTTTAATTAAAGTAGGAATAACTGAAGTTGACAATCCTTTGTCCTTCAGCACCTTTACAATCGTTAAAGTCAGCGATTGTAAAGCAGGATGGAAGATCGGTCCCTGAGACTGCAGATCCTCCCTGAGAGGAAGTCTCCAAGGAGCGTCCGCGACCAGCCTGCCCAAGTCGGCGTACCCGGGTCGACGAGGCCAGTCCGGAGCTACCAGGATAACTGGAATTCCCTCCACCTCTATCCTGCGAAGAAGTTTCGGCAGCAACTTGAGAGGAGGGAAGACATACAGTAGCTGATACTGTCCCCACGGGGCGACCAGCGTGTCTGCTGCGTCCGCTCGAGGATCTCGGGAGCGGGCTACAAACCTCCGCACCTTCCTGTTGAGCCGAACTGCCAACAAATCCACCCCCGGGGTGCCCCAATGAAGGCACAGCTGGTGAAATACCTCTGGATGAAGAGGCTATACCCCTTGATCCAGAATCTGACGGCTGAGATAATCTGCCTGCCGATTTTCCACCCCCGGAGTGAATATCGCGGAGAGAGCCGGAACAACCCGTTCTGCCCAATGAAGAATGCTGGCCACTTCTATGGCCGCCAGGGCACTCTTGGTGCCCCCTTGGTGATTCACATAAGCCACGGCCGTGGCCTTGTCCGACTGGATCCCAACCGGGCTGCCCTGAAGCTGCTCGATCCAGTAAATCAGACAAAGTCTGATCGCTCTCAGTTCCAATACATTTATCGGTAACCTGGATTCTATCGGAAGAAATTACTTCCCCTGGCTGAGCATCGGAGACCGAAGCCACCGGACCAGAGACTCCCTGGTCCGCTCGCTCAACCGGATCCGATTGTCCGGAGAATCGGGATTCTGATTCCATTTGAAAAAAATCTCCTTTTGGAGAATTCGGGTATGAGACTGGGCATACGGTACTGCCTCTAAGAAGGCAACCATCAGTCCCAGGATCCCTATCCGAAGGGAAGACCAGTTGACGGACAGCAACATCCGAATCGTTCACTGAATCTTCCGGAGCTTCTCCGTAAGGAGACACACCCTTGCCAAGGATGTCCCAAAAGTTAGGCCCAGATCTGTTCAGATGGACTCCATCTTGAATTCTTGTACCCGGACAAAATGATTGAGTGCTCTTAAGTCCAGAATTGGACGCACCTTGCCCTCCTCTCTGGGTATTGTGAATAGGTTCGAATAGAACCCCAAATAGAAAACGTTCTGCTCAGGGAACGGGAACTACCGATCCCTGTTGCATCAAGTCCATTGCTGCCCCCCGCAAAGCTCTTAAGCGATCTGGGGATAGTCGAATGTTGGAAGGGAAGAATCACACCGGTAGAAGTGATCGAAACTCGATCTTGTATCCTGACTGTATGACCTCGCGAACCCCTTTGTCCGGGATTCTGGAAAGCCATGGATCCGGAAACCGGTGAAGACGTCCCCCCACCCCAGAGATGGGTGGGGGCGCACCTTCAGGCTGTATTGGTCTTATCTTCAGGTTTGGCTGAGCCGGACTTTTGTTTACCCGACCAGCGCCCTTTGAAACCCCCTGAAGGGGCTTTGGAGGGCTTCGCCTTATCGCTCGCCCCAGCGGAACGAACAAACTTTTTATGAGCGGAACAGGAAGGTCCTCGTCTGTTACGAGGTCCTTTACCCTTAGCAGTCTGTGGCAAAAAAGTGGTCTTGCCCCCAGTGAGATCCTTTATAATCTCATCCAAGGTGGCCCCAAACAGGCGATCCCCCTGAAAAGGAAGATTAGCCAAAGCTTTTTTGGAACCCTGATCCGCCGACCAGCACTTTAACCACAACACACGTCTGAGGACCACTGCTGAAACAGATGCACGCCCTAGCAAGGGAGTGGCGTCCAGGGCGGCGTCACAGATGAACTGTAGCCCTTGTATAATCTGCTCTAGCAAATCTGATACTGCCGGGGGATACTTCTCCCCTTTATGTCACGGCGTAACAATTTGGTCCATTCTGTCAATGTTTGTGAAACTAAACCAATGGCAACCACAGGTCTAACTGTTGACCCTATCAGGGAAAAAATGGAGCGGGATTCCGCTTCCACTTTTCGATCCACCGGATCCCTAAAGGACAGAGCGTCCTCCAACGGGATAACAGTGGCTTTATTTAGTCTGGAAATCGGTGAGTCCACCACTGGTGGTACCGTCCATTTTTTAAGGAGGGATTCCTCAAACGGATAGCGCCTAGCAATGCGTTTGGAAATAGCAGGGGTTCGTTTCGGACGATCCCATTCTTCTTTAATTAGATTACCAAAACATTTGGGCAAGGGAAAAACCTTCGCCATTTTGTTAGGCTTGCTGGTCCCAAAGGGAATTTCAGTGTCAGCTACCTCTGCCGGTATAACCTCAAGACTTAAGGTTTCCCGGACAGACATGACAAGTGCGTCCACCAACGCTTCTTCTTGCGCTATGGCGGAGGCAGAAACGTCCTCCTCACTGTCTGAGGAGACCGTACCCGAGACAGCAGCCCCAGCAGAGGGACCTGCAGCTGCAGTGACAAGCACAGAATCCGTATCTGAAGTGTCAGATGAAATAGGGGTAGGCGGGGTCGCTTTCTTGCCCCCTGTCCCTGACAGGCTACCTCCACCCGGGATACCAAAGACTCCAAAACTGCTGATAATGCATCAATCACAAGTGGGGCACTGGAGGGTCCTGCGGCCACCTCGATGGGATCAGGTGGGGATACATGTGTGGCAGGGTCCATGATTAATCCCAGACACTTTCCAGCAAACAAAAAATATTTGCAAAGAAAAAAACTTTTTTTTTTTTTCTTGTAATCCCCCAGCGCAACAGCGCCCCTCAGTGTTACCTGCTTTGGACCCCACAGAGAGAGAGAGACCCCAAGGCTCACCACCTGATGCACAGAAGTTTCTATCAACCTGCTCTCAGCGCTGTCTCTTACAGACAGGAAGTCTTTTGGATCCTTTTCCCGGGTAAAGGAGGCGGCTCCGCCCCTTTACATGCCTTCCGGCGCCTCCCATGCTACTCCTTGAGGTAGCTGGTCACTTCCAAAATGGCTGTCCCCATGCTGGAGACACGAGGCTACGCCAAAATGGCGGCCCCTGTGGAAAGATGGCAGCGGCCTGCTGCGGCCTGCGGAAGGTAGTTTATCGGCCTGTGTGGCCTGCAGGACGTGTGCGGCCTGCGGATGGAGGTAGTCCAGGCACAGGCATCGGCCTGTATTGCAACCTTATGTATAAGGTAGGATGCTATCACCTTCTTACATGGCCATCTTAACAGTAATGCCAGCCACTGACTTCAGTCATGGTCCCTTTACAGTGCCCCTCATACAGTGACTTCCGATAGTCAGCTCCCAAACCAAGCCTTCTGGTTCTTATTCACTAAATCACCCTCAAGAGGGGGATCTGTGACACCTATAATAGGATAGAGGGGGGATCCAGGATCATGAGGGTCCGATCCTCCCAGGGAGGGGCCCGCGTCCACCCACAAACCCGTCAGAGGGAGAGGGGGAACATTTTACTCACCATACCGGAACAGGCGGACGCCAACTTCCGACAGAACCCCTCTCCACCGAGGTGGGGGGGGCTGTCGACCAATACGGACGCCGTGACTCAGTTTCCAACTGGTCGTCGGCGTCCCGGCGAGACGTTTAACTCGCAGGGTCAGTCCCCGTCCAGTGGGGCTATGTCGCGGCCGACCCAGCGCAGCGCTAGGGCCTGCACGTGCTCGTAGGCTGACTGGGGTGACCACTGGATCTTAACATCCAGCCCGTCGCCCAGTTTCAGCATACTTCCTTGAAGATCTCACAGGAACAACTGGAGAAAAAAAGCTGCCTAAAAAAATTTTTCTAAAAAAATCTTGCCAGGACCAAAGATCCCAGCAAGGAACTTAGGTCCTTACTCCTGACTAGACAGAAAAAAACTGACATCCTGTAGCAGGGAGAGAGAGGATATACCCTCTGGGACTGCCCCTAAGGTGTGGCCAGAACGCTTTCCTTCTGCCTAGTGTCCTACTCCTGTAGAGGGCAGTATAACCCAATTTGATATTAATCAAGAGGACTGCGTCTGTCAATGACCGACAGAGAAATATTATTTTCTAGCAACAACTCTGTGTGGTCTATTAAATTCTAAAGTATCTTCCTGACAATAGAAGTTAAACTAACTGGTCTGTAGTTACTTGGTAAAGACTGATCCTTTTTTTTAAATATAGGCACCACAATGGCCTTACACCAATCCAGTGGTACAATGCCAGTCATTAAAAAGTCTCTAAAAATTTGAAACACTGGCTTAGATAGAACAAGAACTTAACTCTTTGAGGACTCTTGGGTGTAAGCCACCTGGTTCAGGTGCTTTATTACCTTTGTTTTGTCTAAATGTTTTTGAACCTCTTGGATTTTGAGCCATTGTGGAACATTTGGGTCTATACCAATACTATTCCCATTAAGTATTTGAGCTGCCCAATTTTCCTTTGTGTACACAGAGCTGAAAAAGGTAATTTAAAAATGTTTCCTTCCCTATGTCCCCAATAACCAACTCAAAATGATCTAGTAAAGGTCTTACATGCTCAGACATTACCTTTTTTACTATTAATATATTTGAAGAATTTTTGTTGAATTTGTCTCTTTTGAAAACTGTCATTCGTTTTCAATTGTTGCAGCCTTGATAACCTTTTTACATATTATGGTATATTCTTTAAAAACTAAAAAAGTAAGATCCCGTGATAACCTCCATAGGATCAACAGCACTCATTATACCTGCCGTCAGTGAAAGCTGCCTAATCATCTCATAAGATAGACTGTAAGATATAACACCATGAATATAACAAGTAGTTAACAGGATTACAAATGAACACAACCCAAGAACACATAGGTGTGTGAGTAGCCCAACATTAATTAGGAAAAGACTGATCTAGGCAAGCATAAAATGCTACCAGGTGATCTAGAGGCGAAGCTCCATCCAACAAAAAGACACAGCACATTATTTCTAACCAATTATTCAAACTTACTATGCTTTTATATAATATCCAATTGCCTCTTAGAGGGTCAGGAAGGAATTCTTTCCCCTGCTTTAGCAAATCGGATCATGCTTTGCTGGGGTTTTTCGCCTTCCTCTGGATCAACTGTGGGTAAAGGATTATGTATATGGGATTGTTCGGTTGCATTTTATTTTTTTATTGGTTGAGCTAGATGGACTTGTGTCTTTTTTTTAACCTATCTATGTATACTATATATAAAAGTATGAAAGATTATTGCGCTGTCAATATATGTAGGAGTGAAAAAATAAAAAAGATGAGGTAAGATCTATAATATTTAATAAGTACCGAGTTGCTGCTAACACTTACACACTTATTCTCAGCCATAGGGTGTGAAAATGCTACAAAATGAGCGTTGCGCCACCCTTAAATAGCGGATTAAATATGGAACCTTATAAATATAGAAAGTTGAAAGAACGGTGAAAGTGAAAACTTAGTTCATAAACATATTAGCATAATTCATCATCATATTAACATAAAGTGCAGTCATAAATAATCTTTAAAGTGCATTGTGCAATTTTGCAAAGTAAAGTTAGAAATATGATGTGCAAATCGAAATAATTAAAATCAAACATATATATATTCCTTGAAAAAGATGGTGTGTCACACTTCATGTAGAAAAAGTGCACATGTGCAAAAAAGTGTGTAATCTTCAATAAAACATATGGCAATATTCCATCGAAAAAGACGTGAAAAATAGTTCTTATGGTTCTATTGGTTTTCCCCAACTAGATGTCCTCAGCACGTATGCTTCCAAAACAGTGTGTCAGCCCTATCCCTGGGCTGATAATCTCAAGGGCCATAAGGATCACTTATCTCCATATATTCTTAGAGGGGATGAAAGGAAACTAAGCCATTTAATGAAACAAAGCAGCAAAACACTTACAATCAAAGATAGATACGTCCGGCGGTGACTCAAAGGTTTATTGCCAGTGATGGTACTGGAGTCACTTCCGGTATCCTCTGTCCACACCCTACACGTTCAGTCACATGACGTCTTCAGTGAATGAAGCTATTTATAATCAGCTATTTAAGCTATTTAAAAAGCAACATATGCATTTTTAAAAGGAAAATGTCTATGCTGTCTAAAACAAATGAGAAGGGGGGCTTCTAACATGCTTCTAGATATTATAATTAGTATTATAATATAGGAGTATTTTTTAAAGTCGTTTCATATTCATATGTAAATAGTTCATAACATACTAAAGCCTTCTTAAAATAGAAGGTATTCACATGTCATGTCTTGTATAACATCACATATTCCAAAAATAAGAAATTTATTTAGTCTTTCATTACAGTGGGTGGAGAAATGCAAACAATTTCTTTATGCCCCAACAGCAAAATGCACATCCAACCGCAAGTGTTTGGTGTAAATCCCCAAATGGCCAGGTAGGCATGGAGTGTGAGCAGAAGGATGACCTGGGAAGGAAATAAATGTTAGCATGGGGTGAAGTGACCCGCAAAAAATGAGGAATAAGTATGGCTCTTCTGACCACTGATCAGCACAACCATCAGAGACATATGATACCCACCATTCTCAAGCTCCATGTAGACCTATAATCAACACAGTGCCCAGCAGACCGATACAGGAAAGTCTTTTGTTCCAGACTTTCCTTGACTCCCTCTTTCCAATAAGGGAATTACAGAACACTTTCCTGTATCTGCCTGCACCATTACTACAAGCCACGGGTGCTAGTGAGAGGAACCACAGCATGCAACAGGGGAGGTGGGTATTTGAATAGCTGCAGCAGCAGTGGATCAGCAAAGTGTCAGAGTTTAAAGACACAGGCTGCTAAAAAAATCTACATCATCTTTTTTTACAATGTGGGCTTTGTTTACTAAGGCCCCATGATGATAAAGTCACTTAAGACAGGTGAATATCAAACATTCTAATAATAAAAAATACGTTTATAGTTTTCATTTGCCCTATTGAATTCAGTAAGCATGACGAAGACACCAGATTTTTTTAGGTAGTTGCAAACTTTACTCAAGAATTAGAAAGCACCTGAGCATGTGCCCTGCAGTCAAACGTATCAATTGCCCTTTAAAACATCAGTGTACTTATAACAAAAAAAAAAGTATTAACTATAGAAATACCTGACAGAGATATTCTTTCAGCAAGATGTCAGATAAAATAAAACAAAAGAAATAGAATAAGATAATCAGCTATTTCATTGGGGCAGTTCAGGGGTGGCCAGAATTCTCCAAGCAGGAATTTCGCTATGTAATTTTACGAAGCATGGTAAGAAAAAAAAAAAGTAACTTTGCTTTATTTGAAGTTAATCGCACTCTCCAAGGACTGGTTCACATAGAGGGCAGCAATTAGCATGAGAGATATACTGTGGGCTCCCAATGAGTCAAACTCGTAACACAAAGCATAGGAGATTAACGTTCATGAAGGAGGTGAATTTAACAGTAAGTATCTAAACTCCGTTGGGAAAGAATCCACTTTGTACAGTCATCTGAAGGCTTTTTACGTATTTTAAATAAATAGGTATAAAGTATGATTACACGCCGATATGCTCTTTCATACCAAAGAAATCCTTTACTATTTACTTTTACAGCTTGATGATAGTATTGCATCTGCTGCAGTGGGCATATTATATTATTTTATCTTATCCTATGTCCACTCTTAGGCAGGACTTTAATTCTATAAAAAGTTTAAAATGGTTGACAGATTCTTTGAAAAATTTAAAGGTAACGAGTGGACAGAGGAAAATGTACTACACTGAAAGCAGGGTGAGTTAGCTGATGGAAAAAAGCTGTCAGACACTTTTTACATCTCTATACTCCCCATCATCAACACTTTTGACTCTCCACTTCCACGATGTGCAGGTGTATACCTCCTGTCCCTATCCCACAGTATAACATCTAGTTCCTAAACTATCTATCAACAGTCACATGGGCACTAGGGGAGTGAAAACCATCAAAAAGTAATTTGAATTTTTTTTTTTTTTTAGTGTATTCAGGTGGTTTTAATCCCACATATTTCAGTGAGAATGCCTGTAAGCCTGTGTTTTTGCATCTGAAGAATTCCGTTCCTATGTGCTCTGTCTGCCCATCAGAGGAGCAGCAGGTAAATTCTATATTGCACCCTGCTTGACAGGGAGCAGGATCTGTGAGTTAGGTCTGCTCAGTGTGTGATTCATATGGCCTAAATTATCCCCACTGTGCCCAATTGGGAGGCACACTGGACAGTGGAGGAAAACTGACACACAGGCTTTGTTACAGCCCCAGGGATTGGCACAGACAGTTGCCTCGGTGCATTGTGGGGTGCAGTATATAAAGCCAGGGGTACGTGTGGTAGAGGTCTTTGGTGGGAAGCAGAGTCCCAGAAGGAGGGTGACTGTTGCCTCCTTTTATGAAGTGGATGGTGATGGCCACAGGCAGTCGGCCTGGTAAGCCACCAGTGTGGAGTTGAACCCAGAGGTCCAGAAGAGCTGACTGGAGGATTTGGGGCACTGTGAGAATCTGGAAAGCAGTATCTTGCGTACAGAGGATCTTGCCCAGGGGTCTCCCCAGGAAGGGGACCACTCCGGAGTAGTGTAGTCAGTGGATGGGTGTCTGCTGGAGGAAAAGGGGGTACTAGGTGAGTGCCCTGAAGAGAAATAGATTAAGGAACATTTACCTCAGATTTATCCAGTGGCAGGATGAAGTAGCGGCCTTGCCAAATCCTCAAGTTAGAAGTCCTCAGAATTGTGAATAGTTCAAGCGTTGGAGTATCCCACTAATCCCTTCTCCCATACCAATATAAAATAAAAACAACAAAAACATCAACCCCTAGACTGATCATTGACTGAGCTAAGAACATAAAGTGTTAAGATTTCTGCTTGCAGTTGCTACAGGTAACCCAGGGGAATCCAAAGGTGTGTAAAACTAGCAGCCCCCAAGGGGGCAGTGCTTCATATGGAATTACCTTCCATATTGCCCAGCCCAGGAAACATTATAAGAACAAAGACAATGCCACTCCAGGTGAAGAATTCACTACAGTATAATTCCCATAGTAGGTGCACACCATGGCTCGCCGCCGTGAGACAATCATATGAAGAGAAATTGGCGGCACAATCAGTGTTTGATAGAGGTACACAAGGAATTGATCCAGCTGTTTCACACAATCTTTCATGACTAGTATAAGATTATCAATAAATCTAACATTTTAATAGATAGTTGAAAGGGGTTCTCACTACCATAGATGAGGGACCGCTCCCAATAACCCTTATATATGGGTTGGCTAGAGAGGGCAAAAATTAGATTTTGAAAATTTTAACTTAATGTTGAATAGGATGTTAGTCATATTTACGATTAATATTAGGGGATGCTCCCTCCCCTCTATCTATTCATTTATTTATTTTTTTTGTGCATACAATGAGATTTTGTATCTATCTTCACACCGAATCTTTCTTTGTCTACATTTAAAATTGATATGTATGTGACTAAATGATCTGTGTGTCAGTCTATTCGATTTGATTTTCATACACTTTAATTCATTGATTGTTTTTACGGTCTACAATGTTTTCAACATTAGTGTTGAACAGAATGTTGAAGCTTTCAACATTAATTATACTGTTTTGCCTTGTAGTTTCATTTTGTATTTTATTTATTTCCAATCCTTTATTGTGAGTCTGGAGGAGACATTGGAAGTGTGCTCTTGGTGACTACATAAGAACATTCCCAATGTTTTGCTTGGTATGATTAAGCACTAGCTCATGTGTGAAACGCGTTAACAGCTCCAGAAACTCTGTCTTTCTGTGGTCTTCCTTTGATACATGAAATAAAGGATTTAGCATCTTCAAATCGAGGTGTGCCGCCAGGAAACACATTCCTGAAGCCTGATACACATGCACAAACGCCTAAAAAACACCTGAAAAAAATGCTTCAAAATCACTAGGAACTTCACTCTGCTCAGATGTGGGGGCAGGCAGCACTTACAGTTAAGCAGAACGATTTTCAGTTGCTTTTCATTGCATGCACGGGCACTTTAGAAGCCTATTTTAAGCTTTTTTTTCTTTTTGCCTGTGTATTCAAGCTTCTGTGGTTACTGTTTTAGCCAATAAAAAGCACTAGGTGGGGAGACCAGTTCTTACAAAGCTAAAACAAAAAGTCTGAAGAAACGCTCAAAAATGCTTTATTTGAGCATATACAGGTGTTCCCAATTAGGTTTATGGGACAAAACAAAAAACAACCAAATCTGCTTCAAAAGTAGCTCATGTAGCTTTTAGAGTATCAGGATTTGAGCTGCAGGCCGCTGAGCACTTGCATGTGAACAACCCACGCATCCATATATGATGTATTGACTGAAGGCAAAACTTCTGTCTGCAGAGTCCCCCTGCAAAGTCCCACAATATAATATTCCCACCCAATGCAGCTTCTGGTGATGGTGTAGGAATGATGTTGCAATGCTCCATATTTTAGAGAAGAGCTAAAAGTTGTGGCTGCTTGCACTTCATTGGGATGAAGGGGGGGGGGCAGCATTGACACTGTTGCTTCACAAACTTGTTGCTTGTCAATCGGCACCTGGCTACACCTAGCACTGTCTGGATTTTCAGCACTGCATCTGTTGCTGAAACCCTCCTGCTGTGAGCTGCATTGTCTGGGAGAGGGGGTAAGTGTTACACAAATGAAGGATTTCACTCAGCATTGGAAGATAAATTTACTTTATTCTATGAGGCATCTGGCTTTACGTAACCTCAGGACCTGGTACTTGTTTAGAAAGTCATACAGGAGCCTTTATTTGTAGCCTAACCACTTGAGGACTGCCCCACACAGGTACACTGTGGCAGGGCGGCCCTCTTGCACAAAATCACATACCTGCAGGGACACAGTACAGCGGGACACAGGGGAAGCTAATTGTTAGGTCTGCCAGAACCAGCTGATCATTCACAGGAGAGTCAAAACGGTTGAACTGTCTATGAAAACAAGGCAGACCGAGGTTCTCTCAGAGAGGAAGATGGAGATCTTGTGTTTCTGCTGAGCAGAAACATGGATCTGTCTTCCTCGAGTTAAATCACCCCCACAAAGTTAGAAAGCCTAGGAGCACACCTAAATCTTTGACTGCAACTGATGTTAACCCCTTCCCTGCCAGTGTCATTAGTACAGCGAGAGTGCATTTTTTTCAGTGCTGATCACTGTTTCAGTGTGACTGGTCCCCAAAAAAGTGTCAAAAGTGTAAGTTAGGTGACCAATTTGTCCGCCGCAATGTTGTAGTCTTGCTAAAAATCGCTCATCACCGCCATTACTAGTAAAAAAAATTAAACAATTACACAAAAATATTCTATAGTTTGTAGATGTTATAACTTTTGCTCAAACCAATCATTATATGCCTATTGCAATTTTTTTTTACCAAAAATATTTAGCAGAATACATATTGGCTTCATGAATACATTTTTTTTACATTTTTCTTATTGAATAGGTTTTATAGCATAAAGTAAAAAATACGTTTTTTTTTTTTTTTCAAAGTTGTCGGTCTTTTTTTGTTTCTCGCGCAAAAAATAAAAACAGCAGAGGTGATCAAAAACCAGCAAAAGAAAGCTCTATTTGTGGGAAAAAAGGACAAATGGTAGTTGGGTACAGCGTTGCATGTCCGCGCAATTGTAAGTTAAACAATCCTCCCAGAACCACACCGACGCGGTCCTTTGGACACAGCTGATCACAGATCGGGGTAAAGGGAAAATCACAGCAGCCCTTTCCCACATGATAAGCAGTATCCAATCACAGATAAGCACGATGTAAACACACAACTTATCGGAATTTCTTTTTCTCACACCGTCACAGCATGAGGCGAGGAGAGCCAGTAACCAGCATGTGTGAAAGGGGACATCTACACTGATAATCATGGAACTGATCAATAGTGTCCTGGTTATCAGTCCCCCAGCCCCTACAGCGCCCATCAGTGCTGCCAATCAGTGTCACCTATTAGTCCGCTATCAGTGCAATTTCACCAGTGCCGCATATCCGTGCCTATCAGCGGTCATCAGAGCACCCTATCAGCGCTCATCAGAGCAGCCTATCAGCGCTCATCAGAGCAGCCTATCAGCGCTCATCAGAGCAGCCTATCAGCGCTCATCAGAGCAGCCTATCAGCACTCATCAGAGCAGCCTATCAGCGCTCATCAGAGCAGCCTATCAGCGCTCATCAGAGCACCCTATCAGCGCTCATCAGAGCAGCCTATCAGCGCTCATCAGAGCAGCCTATCAGCGCTCATCAGAGCAGCCTATCAGCGCTCATCAGAGCACCCTATCAGCGCTCATCAGAGCAGCCTATCAGCGCTCATCAGAGCAGCCTATCAGCGCTTATCAGAGCACCCTATCAGCGGTCATCAGAGCAGCCTATCAGCGGTCATCAGAGCAGCCTATCAGCGCTCATCAGAGCAGCCTATCAGCGCTTATCAGAGCAGCCTATCAGCGCTCATCAGAGCAGCCTATCAGCGCTCATCAGAGCACCCTATCAGCGCTCATCAGAGCAGCCTATCAGCGCTCATCAGAGCAGCCTATCAGCGCTCATTAGAGCAGCCTATCAGCGCTCATTAGAGCAGCCTATCAGCGCTCATCAGAGCAGCCTATCAGCGGTCATCAGAGCAGCCTATCAGCGCTCATTAGAGCAGCCTATCAGCGCTCATCAGAGCAGCCTATCAGCGCTCATTAGAGCAGCCTATCAGCGCTCATCAGAGCAGCCTATCAGCGCTCATCAGAGCAGCCTATCAGCGCTCATCAGAGCACCCTATCAGCGCTCATCAGAGCACCCTATCAGCGCTCATCAGAGCAGCCTATCAGCGCTCATCAGAGCACCCTATCAGCGCTCATCGGAGCAGCCTATCAGCGCTTATCAGAGCAGCCTATCAGCGCTCATTAGAGCAGCCTATCAGCGCTCATCAGAGCACCCTATCAGCGCTCATCAGAGCAGCCTATCAGCGCTTATCAGAGCAGCCTATCAGCGCTCATCAGAGCAGCCTATCAGCGCTCATCAGAGCAGCCTATCAGCGCTCATCAGAGCAGCCTATCAGCGCTCATCGGAGCAGCCAATCAGCGGTTATCAGAGCAGCCTATCAGCGCTTATCAGAGCAGCCTATCAGCGCTCATCAGAGCAGCCTATCAGCGCTCATCAGAGCAGCCTATCAGCGCTTATCAGAGCAGCCTATCAGCGCTTATCAGAGCAGCCTATCAGCGCTTATCAGTGAAGGAGACAAATTACTGGTTTGCTAAATTTTACAACAGAAACTAAGCAAAACTTTTTTTTTTTATCTTTTTTTTGTTATTGCGCAAAACAAAAATTAAAAAACATCACTGTGCAATTGTCATTCAAAATGTGACAGTGCTGGAAGCCTAAAATTGGCATGGGAAGAAAGTGGGTGAATGTGCCCAGCAGGCAAGTGGTTAAATAGACAAATCACTAAGCTACTGATGCTAACTGTATTCAGACGTGAAGTCCGAGCTATGGCATAATAAAACAGGAACTTAATGTTTGGGATATATAAAAGCTTATGCTTCACTTTGTAAACTGCTGAGCTGCATAACAGCTGCAAAATAAAGCATTGACTCCTGAGCAATGGCTCACAATGAAAGTCCAAGCAAAGAAAAACATCTGCTTGACTTAACCAGTCTTTTGACCCAAAGCTGTAAAATGTATTTACGAACAGTGCTGTATAACATAGGAGTATTTTGTATCTTTATAAAATAGATATTGAGCTTTAAGATTTAAACCACAGCACTAATCCCTGGGCAAATCAAAAAAACAAACAAATGTTTATCTGTAGTAAGTCGTTTAAGGATCCGAAGCTACTTTCTACAATTTAGAGAGGAAAACATGAATCTATAGAGCATAAATCAATGTAGAGCAGGCAGCTCTGGTGATGAACACTCTATATGAAAACCATCTTCAGGTTCTGTATCATCCTGACACAGAACCATTCATGGGAACTGCCCCAAAGCCATGCTGAAAATGGTCAGCCGAGTATTGAAAATTGAGAGTAGGGATATGCAATTTAAAATTTTCCTGTTCCATTGCCGGTAGGCAGGTCCTACTTTCTCTGGTCTGATGGCATTACACTGAAAATATATTCATTTGTTAAACAATAATTTGTCGTAAACATTGCACTACTAGAAAGATGTTCAAAAATACAATTATCTTGCATATCATAAAGGTTTTTCATGGACGTCATGGCTGTTACTTTTTTAATAAAGGCATTTTCCACTTTCTGCTTAAAAAAATGTGCATTTATGTATTGGTTTCTTTTCTAAAGCAAAGATAACTATTTAAAGCTGAATCCAGACATCAACAGTAACTGTTTACTGCTCATGGCAACATCTTTATAGTGTAACCCCAGTTCTAAAAAGAAAAAGTGACCAAACCCCCCCCTACACACACACTGAAGCCACTCTGTAGGTCTTTAACCACTTTAGGACCAGAGGATTTTCCTGCTTTACGTCCAGGCCACTTTTTGCGATTCGGCACTGTGCGACTTTAACTGACAATTGCGCGGTCATGCAGTGCTGTACCCAAACGAAATTTACGTCCTTTTTTTCCCCACAAACAGAGCTTTCTTTTGGTGGTATTTGATCACCTCTGCACTTTCTATTTTTTGCAATATTATTAAAAAAAGCTACAATTTAGAAAAAAATAACAATATTTTTCTACTTTGACAGTTAAAAAATATCCAATCTATTCATTTTTTGTCATATATTTAGGCCAAAATGTATTTAGCTACATGTCTTTGACAAAAAAATTCTCAATGAGCGTATTTTTAACCGCTTTAAGACCGGAAGGTTTTACCCCATTCCTGACCAGGCTATATTTTGCGATTCGGCACTGCGTTACTTTAACGGACAATTGCGCGGTCGTGCGATGCTGTACCTAAATTAAATTTAATTTAATTCTTTCGGTGGTATTTGATCACCTGTGCGATTTTTACTTTTTGCGCTATAAACAAAAAAAGAGCGACAATTTTGAAAAAATATTCACATTTTTTTAAATGACATTCCCCAAAAAAAAAAAATTAAAAATCAAAATTTTTTAACATTTTAGGCCAATTTGTTTTCTGCTACATATTTTTGGTAAAAAAAAAAAAATCACAATAAGCGTATTTTGATTGGTTTGCGCCAAAATTATTGCAGCTACTAACTATGGAAAATTTATGTCATTTTTATTGTTTTTTTTTTTTTAACTAGTAATGGCGGCAATCTGGTGGCGATCTGCGATTTTTTTTGCGGGACTGCGACATTGCGGCGGACAGATCGGACCCCTAACTGACATTTTTGACACTTTTGGGGGTACCAGTGACATTACTACAGTAATCAGTGCTATAAATATGCACTGTTACTGTAAAAATGACACTGGCAGGGAAGGGGTTCAATTTTATTGGTGATCAAGGGGTTAATAAATGCCTGGTGCTTACTGACGTGTGTGGGGGGAGGGGACTGTGTGACACAGGCACAGATCGCAGGTTCAGCTATGCTGAATCCTGTAATCTGTGACTGCCTGTCACATAGGAGATCCGCCCGCTTTGTTTACACAAGCGGGCGGATCTTCTCACTCGATCGCCAACGATCGGGGAAGAGTGGTGGTGATCACCACCTCTCCTCCCCTGGCCCGACTCCCGCTGTATCTGAATACAGCGGGAGCGCGCCGCCCACAAGGGGAGGAGTCCAGCGACATAGACCTACGTCGCTGGACGATAACGAGCAACTTTGCTGCAGTACGCTCCATATGAGTGGTCGGCAAGTGGTTAAAATAAAATTCTACACATACTTTTTCTCTGCTTGTCTCTTCTAATTGGTCTGATAACACCTCAGTACTACTACTTCCTTCTTGGTGGCGGCATTGGATTGGACAGGAAATGGGCTGCTGCTGCTGTTCTGCCCGATGAGGACTGCCAGTGCTGGACTGTGAAGAAAGCCTTGGACAGTGCTGGAGCATTGAGGGGGAGGGGGGTTTACCCTAAACGCATTAAGGTAAAAAATGTTTAGGCTTTAGAACCACTTTACTGTCCTCAAACACTGATTTTATTCTAATTCCTACAGAACTATACTAGCATGGATAGTCTATGGCAGGGGTCTTCAAACTATGGCCCTCCAGTTTTTCAGTAACTACAATTCCCATCATGACTAGTCATGTCTGTGAATGTCAGAATTTTAGGATGCCTCATGGGACATGCAGTTCCGCAACAGCTGGAGGGTCGTAGTAAGAGGATCCCTGCTCTATGGTTTCAGAGGCACCTTTAGGTGGCAAAACAGGTGAAACTTAAGGTGCTACTACACCCAGGACCCTGTAATCACTATATCTGGTCTCCCACACTAAACAGAACATGGAAATGCAATTTTAATAAATATAAACCGCTAAATACCTTTTCTCACTAGCAGTTTATAGCAGGAGTTTTCATTCATCTCTGACTGTCCTGTGATGATGCATGACCCTTGAATTTCTGTCTGAACAGTGCTGATTGGCCCTGTGCTGATCACATGCACCCCCCCCCCCCCAAAAAAAAAAAAACTCTCTAGCAATACACACCAAACTAAGGATGTGCAGAGTGCCCCAAAGGCTCTGTTTTATTTGCAGATGGATTGGGGACAGTAAAAGAATGTGAGGATCAAACAGCCTTTTTACACAGAGAATTAACCTCTTAGGTTCCACACTGAGTATAACAAGCATGCTAGGCTGATTTTATTGTTGTGGGTTTAGCAACACTTGCCGACCGCTGCCCGACTATATACGGCGGCGGTCAGCCCCTCCCAGGCAAAGTGACGTACCAGTACATCACTAGCCTGGGAGCCAATAGGGGACGAGCGCGCGCCGCCGGAGGCGCGCTCCCACCCCCGCTCGTTCCCTAAGAAGCCTGCGCGTGTGACCGGCGGACCCGATGTCCGCCGGTCACTCGCAATTGTCGGGTGGAGAGGGAGAAAGGCAGGCGGCTAATGTAAACACAAAGCTGCCTGTCATTCTCCCCTGTGTAAAAGCACAGATCATACGGTCCTGCTATGTAGGACCATTGATCTCTGCTGTTACACACACAGCCACATCCAATCACAGTTAGAAGCACGCCCCTAGGGACACACTTAACCCCTCCCTCTCCAATAAAGTTAACCCCTTCCCTCCCAGTGTCATTTTTACAGTAACAGTGCATATGTATAGCACTGATTACTGTAGTAATGTCACTGGTACCCCCAAAAGTGTCAAAAATGTCAGTCAAGGGTCCGATCTGTCTGCCGCAATGTCACATTCTCGCAAAAAAAAACGCAGATCGCCGCCATTACGCGTTAAAAAAAAAACCAACAAAAATGACAAAAATCTTTCCCTTAGTTAGTAAACGCAATAACTTTTGCGCAAATCAATCAAAATACGATTTTTGCGATTTTTTTTTACCAAACATATGTAGCATAAAAAAAATTGGCCTAAAATGTTAAAAAATTTTGATTTTTACATTTTTTGGGGGGGGGGAGTTTCATATAAAAAATGTGAAAAATATTGTTATTTTTGCAAAATTGTCGCTCTTTTTTTGTTTATAGCGCATGATCAAAAAATCGCACAGGTGATCAAATACCACCAAAAGAAAGCTCTGTTTGTGGGGGAAAAAAGGACGTCAATTTCATTTGGGTACAGTGTCGCACGACCGCAAAATTGTCCGTTAAAGTCACGCAGTGCCGAATCGCAGGACCTAGGACCTGGTCAGGAAGGGGGTAAAATCTTCCGGGGCTTAAGTGGTTAAACCAAGCTAATCTTCTCCTATAAATCCTAACTCACCCTTATTGTAATTCATATTTTGTTAGAAAAAGCAACATTCCCAAACAATGCTTTCACATTCTACCTGACCTTTAAGGCATACTGCTGCCGTTTTTTTTTTTTTTTTACTGATCCAAACTCTGCCCATTTTTTTAATGTGCCTGTACACACAGGCACATAAACATGCGCTGCATATTGCTCAGTGGAAAAAAAAACAGAAATCGGAGTTGCCAGTCAGTATTTTTGCATGTATACTTACAAATACATGCATTTGCATTTGTCAAACTTCCTTCAATAAATAAACTACAAGAATTTTTATTGCTTGTGTATGCATACTCGCAAATATGTGCAACTACACGAAAGTGATATGCAGCCCATCCTCACGTTTATTATGCCAGCAATGTCTGACGCTCATACATCAGTACAGGGTGCAAGAGGCCTTATTACAGTAAAACCTTGGATTGCGAGCATAATTCGTTCCGGAAACATGCTTGTAATCCAAAGCACTCTTATATCAAAGCGAATTTCCCCATAAGAAATAATGGAAACTCAGATGATTCGTTCCACAACCATTTATTCATAAGTCCTTCAGTTTATAGTCCATATAAAAAGATTATAGCATTGCGATAGGTTGTGTAATCATAAAATGTCCATTCAGAAATAGCCGCTTCCACAAGGGGATTAGAAGCAAAATCCAGCAGGAGCTACAGAGTATCAAAGAGAAGAGAGGCGCCTCTAAGTGTAGCAATATGGTTCAATTTAATGAAGGTTCAACATTTAGCAACTCACATGGTTGATGAATAAAACAGGCACATCTAAGTATGCAGGCATCCGGGGTAAAGCTGTCCACATAGACTATCTTCTGCAAAGCCGGCTGCCAGTCTGTAATCCTGACCGGGAAGACCACCCTGCAGTAAAGCGTTCTGAAAGCGAGGGGCAGCATGGAAGGGATGACGTAGATGGCGGTGCAGAGGATGGTCTATGTGGACAGTTTTAGCCTGGATGCCTGCATCCTTAGATGTGCCTGTTCCAATCATCAACCCTGTGTGTTGCTAAATGTTGTACCTTCATTAAATTTAACCATATTGCTACACTTAGAGGCGCCTCTCTTCTCTTTTATACTCAGCTGTGACTTGAGGCTACTTGTATATCAAGACATCGCTTGTATATCAAGTCAAAATTTATTTGAAAATTTTGCTTGTCTTGCAAAGCGCTCTTAAACCAAGTTACTCTCAAATCAAGGTTTTACTGTATTTGTAAAATAGAAGACTTGTGGCACTCCAATAGAAAGGCAGGCAAAGTCAAGCTGTATGTGGATAATCAGAATGTCGTTTTCTGGAAGGTGACTGGTGATTTGATAGTGGTATTAGCCTCAGCAGGAACTTCAGGTGTGATATTTCAGAAATGGCTTCTGTTCATAACCCGGTGAGAATTAAAACATCCAGGCGTGGGAGAATTAGCATGTTAATGAAGATGTCACAAAGAGCTATAGCAACGGCACATACGGGCTGAGAATACAAGAGGTGGGGGAACACTCTACTATGCAAAGTAAACACTTAACGAGAATGAACAATACATTGATATGCATATAAATAAATTAAACATGGATGACACAGAGCTGAAATTCAGGAAAATAAAAATATCAAAAAGGCTTAGGTTGATGATATACAGCAGGGGTCTTCAAACTATGGCCCTCCAGTTGTTCAGGAACTACAATTCTCATCATGCCTAGTCATGTCTGTGAATGTCAGAGTTTTACAATGCCTCATGAGATGTGTAGTTCCGCATCCCATGAGGCAGTTTTAGGATCCCTGGTATGCAGTATGTAAAATGCAATTTTAACCACTTAAGCCCCGGAAGATTTTACCCCCTTCCTGACCAGGGCCTATTTTGCGATTCGGCACTGCGTGATTTTAACGGACAATTGCGCGGTCGTGCGATGCTGTACCTAAACGAATTTGACGGGTTTTTTTCCCCCCACAAACAGAGCTTTCTTTTGGTAGTATTTGATCACCTGTGCGATTTTTTGATCATGCGCCATAAACAAAATAAAGAGCGTCAATTTTGCAAAAATAAAAATATTTTTCAAATTTTTTTATATGAAATTCCCCAAAAAATGTAAAAATCAAAATTTTTTAACATTTTAGGCCAATTTGTTTTCTGCTACATATGTTTGGTAAAAAAATCGCAAAAAGCGAATTTTGATTGGTTTGCGCAAAAGTTATTGCATTTACTAACTAAGGGAAAGATTTTTGTAATTTTTGTTGTTTTTTTTTTTTTTAACGAGTAATGGCCGCGATCTGTGATTTTTTTTGCGGGACTGCGACATTGCGGCGGACAGATCGGACCCTGGACTGACATTTTTGACACTTTTGGGGTTACCAGTGACATTACTACAGTAATCAGTGCTATACATATGCACTGTTACTGTAAAAATGACACTGGCAGGGAAGGGGTTAACTTTATTTGAGAAGGAGGGGTTAAGTGTGTCCCTATGGGTGTGCTTCTAACTGTGATTGGATGTGGCTTGTGGTATAAGAACAGAGATCTACGATTCTGCATAGCAGAACCGTATGATCTCTATTCTTACACAGGGGAGAATGACAGGCGGCTTTGTTTACATTAGCCGCCTGCCTTTCTCCCGCTGTAACGGACAATCGGGCCCGCCGGGCACACACGCGGGGGGGGAGGGGGGGTCCGTGAACGAGCGGGGGCGGGAGCGCGCCTCCAGCGGAGCGCTTGCCCCCTAGAGCTTCACAGGCGAGCGACGTAGACCTATTGCCTGTGAGAGACTGATTGCCGCAGTAAATATACTGTGGGCGGTCGGCAAGTGGTTAAGGATATCGATCAAAATTTCTATTCATATTTGATTTTGATGTGATTTTAATCATTTCACATAAGGAATTATTAAGATATGGCCTATTTGAGTAACAAAATAGAATGTAGCCTGGTGCACCCAGTGGCCTATTTCATTCATGTCTGGCACCAGCCAAAAGCAAATATTTGAAGGAGTGATAATCACTTTAAAATCTTTATGAACTGACTTATGGCAAAAACAAGTAATAGAAAGTGCAGGCAGTAAATTCAACTAGTCTATGAGATAACCCATTAACTTAACTGAAAAAAAAAAAAAAAAAAACATGTGAAATGTAAAAATTTACAGAAAATTAACAGAAATGATTGCAAAAACTATACTTTAGTAAAATGACTTTTGCAAATGTGACTCTGAAATAGATACAAAGAAATATGATGGACTTCTTTGACAGCAGAGTAAATATTGCATTTGCAGAGTGCACAGCTGGATGCAGAAGATCCAATCTGCCTGGAAACGTGTACAAGTTCGAGCTCTGGAAGGATCAGCCCAATATTGTGGTTATTGAACAATATGCCATGTAATCCAAGGTTATCAGAAGCCTTTTCATCAGCATAAAAAAATATTGAGGCTACTGCTGTGCCTACAAAATACATCCTAAAACTAACAATCTACTAACAGGCCAAATCCAATGGACACTATTCTGTACTACTCCTGGACCTTTCTGCTGCCTTTGATATGGTTGACCACCCCCTCCTCAAAAAACTTGACACCTTTGGTCTTCGGGATTGTACTCTTTGCTGGTTCTCTTCCTACTTATCCAACTGCACATTTAGCGTTACTTACAATTTTACATCCTCCTCACCTCTCCCTCTCTCTGTTGGGGTCCCCCCAAGGTTCTGTTCTTGGACCTCTCCTATTTTCAATCTACACCTCCTCTCTGGGTCAGCTGATCCAATACCATCTCTACGCTGACGACACCTAAATCTATTTCTCTACCCCTCAGCTCACTCCCTCAGTCTCCTCACGTATCACTAATTTGCTAGCAGATATATCAGTCTGGATGTCACACCACTTCCTCAAACTCAATCTATCCAAAATCGAACTTATAATTTTTCCTTCACCATGTGCCCCTTCCCCTGATCTCTCTATCAAAATCAATGGCACAGCGATCACCCCAACCCCACATGCCAAGGTCCTTGGTGTAGTCCTGGACTCTGAACTCTCCTTTAAGCTCCACATCCAAACACTGTCCAAATTTTGCCACCTCAACCTCTGCAACATCTCCAAAATACACCTCTTTCTAACCAATGTCACAACAAACTTTCTAACTACTAACAACAACTTACAAAGCTATCCACAACTTAGCCCCCAGCTAGATCACTAGCCTAGTCTCAAAATACCAACCTAATCATTCTCTTTGTACCTCTCAAGACCTCCTGCTCTCTAGCTCCCTCATCACCTCCTCCCATGCTCGCCTCCAGGACTTTTCCAGAGCCTCTCCAATGCTATGAAACTCCCTACCCCAATCTGTCCGACTATCTCCTACTCTATTAGCTTTTAGACATTCTCTGAAATCCCTCCTTTTCAGAGAAGCCTATCCTACCCACACCTAACAACTGTATTTTCATTTTCTCCATCAGCTCATCCCCCACAGTTATTACCTTTTGTTTCACTTGACCCTCCCATCTAGATTGTAAGCTCTAAAGAGCAGGGCCCTCTGATTCCTCCTGTATTGAATTGTATTGTAACTGTATTGTATGCCCTCATGTTATAAAGCGCTTCGCAAACTGTTGGCACTAGATAAATCCTGTATAATTATACTAATTACATCATGTGAAACCTCTAAACTTGCAAAGCCATCTCTACACCAGGACTCAAGTGAAGATACTCTGTTTCCTTAGATCCCCATTTACAGAAAGATATTGTCTTCCAATTTCTCCTAATGAGTGAATTCCTTCTGAACACAGTAGTAGCACAGACTGACAAGGGACTCAAGCTAATGTCAGATGTCCATTAAAGCGTGCCTATACAAACTGATTTATTTCAATGAAATTTTGTCAAATGATGCAATAGGCTTCTTGATGCAAACTCAATTGGCTACAATTAGCTGCAATTAACTTCCATGACCTTAACAATCAGATTCATCCTCCAAATTACTTGTTACTTTTTGACTAGTGTATTACAACGGTTTGTATCACCATTAACATTTCTGCACTTGGTCCTTGGTCATCTTCCTGCATGTTGAAGGGTGAAATTCAATTTATTTATTTATTGTCTTTTATATAGGCAGAGAAAGAAAGCATATTTCCAGTTTTGCATTATGCTAGTTTAAGCCTTGCAGTGGGTGTCAAACCATAAAGTGAGAGCATATTCTTGGGAAACCTGGTGAAGGTGTCACATAGTTGATTGCTTCACTCACTAGCCTTCAAGAATTTTGAGCACAGACTTTTTTCTTTTTTCACTACATCTTTGTAGCACTTTATGTAATTAGTATTGCTTACACCATTGCAGTGCGTGCATCTGAAAAGTATGAGAACTAGTCTGCAGGTTTTCTTCAATTATCTATTTTTTTTGTTTTAGTGTAACAATGTCAACATTTAATTATGTAATCTTTTAGCTCTTTTTAAATGTAGAATAACAGATTGTAGAGGGACTTCAGTATCTTAATTACATCACAATTTATCTAAAGGAGCTGCAAAACTTTAAGACAAGGCATTTAATCAAACAATTGATCCTATGAGAAGACACGTTATTTCAGGCTGCTCTCCATTGAATTGTCCATTTCAAATCTAAACCCAATAATAATAATACACACATCTAAACATAATATCACAAATAATCAAACAATATCTAAATATACAGCCATAGCCAAAAATATTGGCACCCCTGAATTTCTGGCAGACAATGCACCACTTAGTCTAGAATAATGTTGCAATTACAAATGTTTAGGCATTCTCGTGTTTATTTCCTTTGCTGGTATGGGTTTGGCACAAAAATGTTGAGAAAAAAATAGCCAAATCGGACATATTCCACGCCAAACTTTGATTGACAGCTCTAGCTCTGACTCAGTAGGGGGGTGCGTTTGACCCTGGCAGGGACATTTCCACAGAGGGAGGACGTGTCCTCTCTTTGCAGCATTTTGACAGGGAATAGGCTTTCCTACTGACCGCCGCTTTTTAAAAAAAAAAAAAAAACAGTACCTGAGTAAAATTGATAGAGTCCCCGACCCACACTAAACCGTGTAGGTGGATGAATCTCTCACTGTTGGCATCCATATAGTTACATAGTAGGTGAGGTTGAATAAAGACAATAGTCCATCCAGTTGCCTGAGGTTAAAAATGCTTCTCCTCTAATCGCATTGTATGCCCCCGAGTCCTCATGCAATCCCTGCAACTGAACAGCTTTTTTTCTAAGCCTAGATCCCCATTGAGATATTTAAAAATTGCTATCATGTCCCATGGTTGATCAGATTTTTTTTCCACCTGGCTGCTTTGATTTCTCCTTCAGTTTGTCAAACCAGGTGGTGTCAGCAGGTCCAGCCATATGTCAAGGCTTGTCTAAATCAAAAAAATTGTCTGACATTCAAACAATCTATGGCCATCCTAATGGGCCATACACACTAAGATTTTCTGAAGACTTTTTCCTTTAGACTTACCAAAACCATATAATATGAGGTCAAACCTAAACACTTTCAATGTGTATGCAATCTGGCAGGCCCTTGCACTACATAGAAAAGGTAAATCTCAAGGAAAAAGTCTTCAGAAAATCTTATAGTGTGTATGGCCCTTTAGACTTTGCAAACCCTTTTGTTTTGATACACCTGGAATGTTTCTATAAAAAACTGAAAGTTGGGTTTTAAAACACAAGAAGACAACAAAGATTAATTTCTCTGAGTGACAAGGTTTCTTCATCTTGGAAATCCAGGAAAAACTGCTTTGCAGTGCATGCAGAGCATTTTACAGGCTGCATTTCATGTGTGTCTAATATGTATTGATTACCAATTCCCTTCTTGCTCTGTATCTTATTTATCATGATTATTCTGCATTACAATGCAACGCTAACTTGACTTCTGTAATATAATTACCACAGAATCTCTTGACAGATCACATATCTAGACCTTTTAACTAATTTATTATCTCCAGCTGTTGTCTGCCCAAGTTGTGTTTTGGTCACATTAGGGTCCAGATGAATTAATGAAAAAAATACTTTCTCCACAAATGCTGTAATTATACACTTTCAAGGGTAAAGTGTAACTGAAATTCAAAAAGTGAAAATAGAAAATTAAAGAATAACTATAGGCAAAAAAAAAAAAAACACACAAACTGAAAACTGCAATGTTGTACCTTTTTAAAAATAATTCCCAGCCTGCGTGATCCCTAGTAAAAATACCAGTCTGTGGGCGTGACCAAGGACTGGCGCTTGGGAAGTGGAGACATGATGTCACGCGATCCACCTCCCAGTTGTACATGCCCCATAAAATAGACGTGTATCTGTCTCTCTATATGTCTGTCTCTTCCTAGGTCTCTCTCTCTCTATGGAAAAGAAATAAATATAGTTGAAAACAGGTCATGAAACATTCTCGGTAATCTTGGTACCTGGATCAGTCCTGAGTATTAGTGAGAATTAGAAAGTGAAATCAAAGGCTGTTGGCATTGATTTCAGACAGAGCAGCAGGAGACAAACCCCCCTTTTACAAAGCCTTGAGCATGTGTTTCCTCACACAGGCTGTCAGTCAAAAGCGAAGGGGAGGGGCATCACCTTTTTACTAATCAGTAGAGCGGGGAGGATTGCAGATGACAGGCTGTTCTTGTACAGTACCTGCCAAACTATGCACAACGATTTGTGTTAGTGTTCTTCATTACATTTAATGTTAGGATTGTATTTGATTTTCAAGGTTTGCAACCACTTGCCTACTGGGCACTTTTATCCCCTTACTGCCCAGGCAAATTCTCGGTTTTCCACACTCTCGCACTTTGAATGACAATTATGCGGTCATGCAGCACTGTGTCCATATTACATTTTTATCATTTTTTTCACACAAATAGAGCTTTCTTTTGGTGGTATTTATTCAGCACTCAGCGGCCCAGCTACATTTTCCAGGTTTCTGGTGATGTAAACAAAGCTATTTATTCAAAATGACTGAAGGTCAAGGCCATTTTGCGCCTGTGCTGATTCTTAGTGGAATACGGACCACGATGCAGCCTTGTGCATGAGTCCATATTCGGCAACACCGCTGTGTTCAGATCAATATAAAATTTTACACAGTATTAATCTGAACTCCCTGATTTATATACCTGTGTGCTTTAGCCTATAAGTACTGATTTTTCCCAGGAAAGCACATTAAAGCTGTGATCTTTTTTTTTTTTTTAATTCAGGGGCCATAGGCTCCATAATGTAGCAGGTTACAAATCACTGAATAGCTCTATATCATCTGTCTGTAAACCCCTATCTACCTTCCTCTGCAAGTTAATACTGTACTTACTAGCTTTCTTTTCTGAAAAGCATGCTATTGGGGATGTTATGTACACACAGCAGCCTACGTATTCAATTCCTGTTATTGTGCTTATCTCACGAAGTCTAGAAGGAGAACACTGCACAATTTAAATTGCAGTTTCTAGCTACAAGGAAACACTTTAAAGTGAACCCAGGAGGTGTTGTCGGGAATATTAAGAAGATGTATGAATGGATCCTTCTCTCCAGAAGAAATTTATAGCATTTCTAAAACCAATGAAGACAGTGACTTAAGAGAAAGTGCCAGGTCTGAATAAGCCATGGGAATGCAATCTAGATGGGAACACAGAGACAGGAGAGGGGCATTAGAGGAAGATCAAAATGTATGATTTGTGCAATAAAGATATGAAATATAGTGATTGTATAAAAAGGATACATAAGGAAAAAATAATAAGTTTTAAAGGTGACTAAAATATAAAATACACAAATCTGAACAGTCACCTAGCTGTTGAACATTATCTAACCTATTGGGGTGATTGTTGCCCTATGAGTGCAGTTGCAACAGTAGAGCACTGCCCATTATACTTTTTTTATTTGCACTAACATACAATTTTTCAGGACAAGCTTTCAGGGTATCCAGGGTATGTCCCCTTCTGTAGGGTCCAAGCAGTTTTAGCAGAATGTAAACAAAAAAAAAGCCAATTTCTGAGGGAAAGAAAAAAAAACACACACGAATGTTCACAGTAATAGTAGTAAAACTAACATGAGTGAGATAAGACAGAGGGAAAGCGAACAGCTATTTCTTCAGAATAACAATAAAAGGTAGAAATCTACAACAAAGTTTAGTAAAATCCCTGCAATGTATAGTATATTGATAATCCAGAGGGAATTGTTTTTTATTCAAGAAGTGGAGTTATTCTTTAACCACTTGCCTTCTGTGCACTTTCACCCCCTTCCTGCCCAGGCCAATTTTCAGCTTTCAGCGCTCTCACACTTTGAATGACAATTGCGCGGTCATGCTACACTGTACCCATATGAAATTTTTATCATTTTTTTCACACAAATAGAGCTTTCTTTTGGTGGTATTTAATCACCTTTGGGTTTTTTATTTCTTAAAAAAAAAATGAAAAAAGTCAGAAAATTTTGAAGTTTTTCTTATTTTCTGTGAGTAAAAAATAAAATTTTATTTAAAATAAATACATTTTTCTCCTTCACTGATGTGCGCTGATGAGGCAGCACTGATGGGCACTGATAGGCTGCACTGATGGGCACTGATGAGGTGGCACTTATGGGCACTGATGAGGTGGCACTGATGAGGAGGTACTAATATGCCGCACTGATGAGCACTGATAGGTGGCACTGATGAGCACTGATAGACGGCACTGATAGGTGGCACTGCTGGGCACTGAGAGGTGGCACTGATGGGCACTGAGAGGCGGCACTGACGGGTGGAACTGATGGGCACTGAGAGGCGGCACTGATGAACACTCATGGGTGGCACTGATGGACACTGACAGGTGGCACTGACAAGCACTGATGGGGGGGCACTGATGAGCAGCACCATCAGTGCCCACACTCAGTGCCCATAGTGTTGACAGTCAGTGCTCATCAGTGCCTAGATGAGCAGGCACTGATGGGCACTGACTGGCAGCACTATGGGCACTGATGGTGGGCACTGTGGGCACTGATGGTGGGCAGTTATAGCAGTTTATTTCCCTCTTGTGTAATCATGGCACTGGTGATCAGTGCCCTGATAAAAATCTCTCTGTGTTCCCTATGAGGAGGAGCCGCTGATCGTCTCTCCTCGGCACACACACTGACAGTGTGAGCCGAGGAGAGCCGAATAACGGCACTTCCTCATTTACATGTGACCAGCTGTGATTGGTCACAGCCGATCACATGGGTAAAGAGTCATGTCATTGACTCTTTACCGATATTGGGATCGTGCCGTGTCCTAGCAACTGTTCTGGTGCGCCGTCATACGACGGTGCCCCAGGATAATAGGTACACCGCTCCGCCGTCATTTGACGGCGGGCGGGTAGTAAGCGGTTAATTAATATGAAAGTGCAAACAACTTCTATTCACAACTTAACTTAAATCTCTCACAAAATTATCTATATGTTTTGAATTTTTTGGTAGCAATACATTTTTATACCAAATGAAATCACGACCAATCTCAGTCAGAAATTATACATCCTGACAGCATAGCATTAAAGATCTTAAGTAGTACCTGTGGGAAAGTGTGTTTAGGCCTGTCCAAAGGACAAAGGAGGCATGGGCTTGAACCTCCAATAGAAGTGGCATGTGGGAAGCAGAACAGCAAGTTAACAATCAATATGGTGAGCGTCTTAGGTCTATAGTTGAGCCTGCGCCCTTTAGTAGGTAACTGACTGGGGAAAACCGTGACCAGGTAATGGGCTTTGACATGAGAGAAAGGACAGGTTGAAGCAGAGCAAAAACCTACCCCCACCCACTGGATGGGCTCTCCAGTCATAGAGTAAGACAGTGTATACCAACTGATGTACTCTCGTCCAAATCCTATTGATATGTGGGCAGTCCCACCACACATGCACAAGAGTGCCAGCCATGCTGCAGCTCCTAAAGCTACTGTCGGAGGTAGTTTTGAAGGTCTACAGAATAAAAACCAGTCTATGAAATAGTTATGCTTCTTAAGATCCTCCGAGATCCTAGCTAAATTGAGTTAGATGTTTAGCCAAAAGATTTAAAATGGCATTAAGCAAGGTTGACAATAAATGCAACTTTGAAATCATGCTACTTCACTTGAGGTAGCACAATTTCAAAGCCAAAGGCAAGTGCGACCTGCCTGACATCTGTGCAACTACATGCACAGGCGTCTATGCAAGTTGCACCTGAAATTGCAAGAAAATAGTGCAGGAACCTTTTTTTTAATCAGTGCAGCACTTTTTTGGAACTGTCAAATCGCATGACAAGTGGCACCGGAGTTAACGGGGGCTTAGGATTTTCTAAATCCAAGAACAAAAATGTAATATATTGCACCTTACCAGTCCTTAGATGTAGTGGCTGAATTTGTTTATTCCCTTAATTTTCAAACAGTGATCAAGCCTGTTAACACACCTCAGTCTTTATGGGGAAGCAGCGAAGCCGCCTTTGGACAGCAACACTGTCAACCTGTGAAGAGGGTGGTGCTTGCTTGGCTAGTAGATTTGGATGAAGGTTACCTACAGTACTAAGTTAAAAAAGGAACTTCAGGGCGGCCTATATTTTTTACATTATTACATGTAACTATGCATATACCATACCTGTTGGATCCCTCTAGAAGCTTAAAACTGGTGTAGTAGACTACTCCAGTGATCTCCTCTAGCTTCTGGGTCCTGTGCCGAGTGGTTACCCTGCTGCACTGTGAACACAGGAGATCACCTGCTTGGCACAGACGGAATTCAACGATAGCGCTACATTTTCTTGATGAATGCAAAGTGTTCTCTGATTGGAAAAGGTGGAGAGTCAGGGCAGTGACAAAACCTCCTACAATTAGGGAATGTTTTGCATTCATTGAGAAAATGCAAAGCATTCTTTTGAATGGTGCCCATGTGGAGAGAAACAGACGAACAGAATCAACAGGTAAAAAACAATGTCACATGGGGGACTCAGAATAATAATTTGGAAACGCGTTAACCATGGTCCTGTCTCTTAATTTATTTGTCTGTACCTTGACCAATAAATGGTTTATTATTTCAAGTCAGAGTGCAGTCCTACATCATCTATGTGGACTCATAATAACAAATGTTGCTGCATTAGGCCCCTTTCACACACGGAGTCCGTCAGGCGGACTCCGTTTTTCTCAGCGGGGGATCGATCAGGTGGAGCTGAGCAGGCGGATAACAGCTGTGTCTCCGCGCTGTGTGCAGAGACACAGTTGTCAGGTCCCCATTCTTCTCTATGGGGGAATCGGATGGGAACGGACCGTCTGTCTGTTCTCATCTGATCCAATCCACCAGATGGATGGAAAATAGGGTTTCCATACGTCCAGTTTTGACGGATGGGATGTTAGCGGTCATGTCTCCGCTGACATCCGATGCCCCATAGAGATGCATGGGGCATCCGTTCAGATACACCAAAAAAAAAAAACACTAACAGGCGGATCTGAATGGACTCCCTCTGTGAAAGGGGCCTTAATGTTAAAGTGGTTGTAAAGTCACATGTATTCATTTTTTAGATTTTCTCTGTTTTAGGTCCCTGTTCAGTACAGTGTGTGTATTTTCCTAAAGTTATAATGCTAAATATCTTCTTTGCAGAGCCCTGCTGTCCTGTCATGTGAACGTTCTCTGCTTCCCTTCCTGAGTGAGTACAGTGGGAGTTGCTGAGATTTCCCTCTGATGAATGCATGCTGGCAGAGGGAGGTCACATGTCTGCACAGCAGGGCTTTGCAAAGAAGGCATTTAGCATTCTAATTTTAGGGAAACACACACACTATGTAGAACAAGGACCTAAAACAGAGACGATCAAAGTAATTAAATACATGCTTCTTCACTTAACAAGCACTGGAGCAGCTGCAGTGAATAGAATTACACAGGCATGGAAGGAGAGGGGAGGAGACTGGGTTTTACACAGACTAAGGAACTGACAGGGAGAGAGGGAGACGCTGAGACGCTATAGAGATGTCTGGATGATGGAGTGTAAACTGACCACGCTATCAGAGCTAAGCAGCCATTATAAACGTGGTCAGTATAGGGGAAGACAGGATCAGCTAGGTATTGTAAAATATAGAAAAACAGTTGACATGGCAAAAGCACTGTGCTATACTTCTTCCTTCAAAGGGCCAGGAGCATTTTTTTTTTTTTTTTTAGGGTAAAAGGACTGCATCATATATGCAATGTACAGTGCATCCAGAAAGTATTCACAGCACTTCTCTTTTTCCACATTTTGTTATGTTACAGACTTATTCCAAAATGGATTAAATTCATGATTTTCCTCAAAGTTCTAAAAACAATACCCCGTAATGACAACATGAAAGAAGTTTGAAATCTTTGCAAATTTTTTAAAAATAAAAGGTGAAAAAAAATCAGATGTACATAAATAGTGATTATTTATGTACATCTGATTTTTTTTCACCTTTTATTAGCCTTTGCCATGACACTCAAAATTGAGCTCAGGTGCCTCCTGTTTCCACTGATCGTCCTTGAGATGTTTCTACAACTTGATTAGAGTCCACCTGTGATAAATTCAGTTGATTGGACATGGATTTGGAAAGGCACACACTTGTCTATATAAGGTCCCACAGTTAACAGAGCATGTCAGAGCACAAATCAAGCCATGAAGTCCAAGGAACTGTTTGTAGACCTCCGAGACAGGATTGTATTGAGGCACAGATCTGGGGAAGGGTACAGAAAATGTCTGCAGCACTAAAGGTCCTAATGAGCACAGTGGCCTCCATTAACCATTAATGGAAGAAGTTTGGAACCACCAGGACTCTTCCTAGAGCAGGCCACCCAGCCAAACTGAGCAATCGTGGGGAGAAGGGCCTTAGTCATGGAGGTGACCAAGAACCCAATGGTCACTTTGACAGAGCTCCAGCATTTCCATGTGGAGAGAGGAGAACCTTCCAGAAGAACAACCATCTCTGCAGTACCCCACCAATCAGGGCGGTATGGTAGAGCGACCAGGAAACCAGGCATTGGTCATCCCCTGGCCAAAACTATCCCTAGTGAAGCATTGTGGAGGCAGCATCATGCTGTGAGGATGTTCTTCAGCGGCAGGAACTGGGAGACTAGTCAGAATCAAGTGAAAGGTGAATGCAGCAAAGTACAAAGATATCCTTGATAAAAAAACTGCTCCAGAACGCTCTGGACCTTAGACTGGGGTGAAGGTTCATCTTCCAAGAGGAAAGTAGTAAAGGAGTGGCTATGGGACAACTCTGTGAATGTCCAGGCCCAGCCAGAGCCCAGACTTTAACCTAATTTGAACATCTCTGGAGAGATCTGAAAATGGCTATGCACCAACGCTCCCCATCCAACCTGATGGAGCTTGAGAGGTCCTGCAAAGAAGAATAGGAGAAACTGCCCAACAATAGGTGTGCCAAGCTTGTAGCATCATACTCAAAAAGACTCGAGGCTGTAATTGGTGCCCAAGGTGCAAGAAAGTATTGAGCAAAGGCTGTAAATACTTAAGTACATGGGATTTATTTTTTTTTTACTTTTAATACATTTGCAAAGATTTCAAACAAACTTATTTCACATTGTCATTATGGGGTATTGTTTGTAGAATTTTGGGGAAAATTAGTTTAATCCATTTTGGGATAAGTCTGTGACATAACATGTGGAAAAAATGAAGCGCTGTGAATGCTTTCCATATCCACTGTATATGAACCTTTTAACTCCTGAGCTTCAGATTCTGCTACACAGCCATCTATAGCGCTTTCAGGGTATCACGTTAATCATAATGATTCCTCATAGTGTTTACAAAGCATTGATGAAACATCACAGAACTTGTTATCAGCACCAAGCCTAGGGACAGAGCCAATGCATCTCTGATCGGTATCCTTTTGTAACTAAAGATTACCGCTATAGTGATCTATTGTTGGATGAGTCAGTAATAGATCAATAATAGAACTGATCAGTTGCTACTGAGCTGCTTGGATGGAGGAGCTGGATCAGGTTTCCATTGCCTTGATCTAGACCTCCACATAAAAACTGCTGTGCCTGCAGATATCCATCTGCATTCAAACACCCCACCTTACAAGTTGTATGTCTATCTGTCCATCTATAAATTTGTAAATTTAAAATAATTCTATACATATTAGGCCCAGACAGCAGGCTGAATGAAAAGAAAAAGATCCCTTCATCCACACAAACAAGGTGCATGTAGGAATCCCCACACCCCTCCAACAGGACATTGTATTCTGACAGCTGCACCCGCTGCTGTCAGAATATAGTGATAAGCAGCTGCAGCTGCTGATTGAGAACATTTTTCCAACATGTCCCTTCGAAAGAAGTCAATCAAACGATAAACGTCTGTCAAGCAGGGACTGCCAGACACTGATTGAAATTCATCCAGCCCCTGCTAAACTCACCAAATTTTGAACAGTGTAAAGGCATACTTGATATCCTGTCACTGGCAACAACTTGTGTTGCTCCCTCAATGACAGAAACTGACTCACTCGTCTGATGAGTGACCTTTGGTAAAAAGCAGAATTGTGTATAGTGGGTAGAAACAGAAAGACCTTTAAAGTGATCCCATTCAGTTTAAAAATAGAAATGAAAGGCAAAAAATATTTGTATAGATATAAAAATAAATACCTTTTTATAAGTAATCACTTTCGCTCTGTTCTCAGCTGTATAAGAGCTTGTTGGAAGGGAAGCATCAGTAGCACATTGAGCTTCCCAGTGAAAGGTTGTGCAGCAGAGGTGTGTCAGGACAAGTCTGATCATTGGAGGAGAGCATACTGAATAGCCAGAAAACCTAAATAACTGACCACGGTGTGTTCTCCTGCTTAGTGTTGTCAGTTTTAATAGTAAAGCAGAGGGACTGGCAGGAATATCAGGGATTTCACATTAAGGAGGCAATACAAAGAGAAAATGAGACATTTGCATACAATACATAGTACACCAGGCACATATCAGGAATATGAAGTTTTAAAGTAGCAAACGCTTTAACTAGCGCCATCATCCCTTGATAATCAGAATATTGATAGGGAGCTTTTAGGATGGGATTTTATGGATGCTGGGCGAGCACCCTGTGGTGTAGTGGGCATACATTTTTCCCTTTTTCTAATTCTCTGTCTTGACCTTCCTGATATATTGATAGGGGATCAAGAATCCATAGGACATGTGCTCACCCAGTGGGTTTGACTGTTCACAATGTTTGATTGTACAGTTCTTGCATACCTTTTTTATTCTTTATTTTGTGCATAATTTATTTTTTCTTTGTTTAGTAGTATCCCTTACATGTACTTCCTGAAGAAGCAAAGGTGGCAAAGAGTGTTACTCTGCAAAAAATTGTCAGGAAGTGAGTCTTAACTTCACTTTCTTGAAAATCTACAGTGCCAAAGAGATCTTGTTAATCTGCCACTTTTCAGGTATGCTGGATGCCCTACTGTGCACTGTGGTTCCATCTGCTGGGCCCCATATCACTAATATGAGCTGTAGTAACTTAGCAACCAAGGGAGGAACCCCAGCACACAGCAAATGACTTGAAAATGTCTGGCAGTGTGTTAGATGCAGATGATTTCTTGGGCATCATAGACCAAAGAGAGCAATCACTGTTCAGCAAATTTGCAAGTATTTTTGCTCTTCTTTTGCAAAATTATTTTCAAAATAAAAACTAGGCCAGGGCTCATTCGCTAGGGGTTTAAGTATGTCTGCGTACCAAGTTTTCCTGGGCAAATTTATTTTGATTAGCATCTTCTGAATCAGTTCCCATGTGCACATCTGGTGTTCCCAATTTCTGACAGCACAGGATGATCTTGGTGTGAAGGGAGCCCTCCTGAGTCCAGGCAGTGGTGACTCAGGAAGTCTGCCTGCCAATTTTCCATTCCTGTTATGTAGATGGCCAAGAGTGTTGGAATGTGGTTCTCTGCCCAAGAAAGAATCAAGCTTGCCTCTTTTAGAGCTCCCTAACCTTTGCCTTCCTCCTTTTTTTTTTTATGCCGTTCACAGCCTTGGCGTTCTCCAACCTTTCCCCTATATTGGGTAACCATGTAGGAGAGGGGTCCAGTGTAGGAGAATCAGTCTTATGACTCTGTTCCAGAATACTGAAGGGGAGCATCAACTCCTATGTGTACTAGGCGCCCTGGAAATTTTAGATCCAGCCCCACAGCCTGACGTCTATCATTACCACCTCACAGGGAGACAGAAGAAACTATTACTACATTTTAGGAAAGAGACATAAAATTATAACGCCAGGGAGATTTTAGCCTGCCTGGATAGAAGTAGTGGGTGATCCAGAGAAGGGATCTGTTTGTATCATGTAGCGAGAATGCTGCGCTACAAAGGTCTGAAGTGGAACTCAGCAAAGGTTAACACCCCTAAGGATACCACCATGAGGCTCATAACTCTTGTGCAGAAATGAGTCACGGGGTACCTGGTTGATATGAGAGTCTGACAGTTGTACTTCAGGGAGGAAATGTTTTCCTGTGGAAGAAAAATTTTAGCCTGGGTTGTGTTTAAAATAAGCCCAGGGAAGTCAGGAGAGCATACTTCTTGAAGTTAATCACCCATGCAAAATATGAAGGAGTTTGCTCATCCTTTGGATGAAGACAAAGGAGTTTTTTGGCAGCAGGTCATCATGGTATCCTGTGTCATGAATCTTAGCAGGGCTAAAGGCCTAAACTGGATCTAGGGAAGCCCACAAATGTGCATGCCTGCCTAATCATGGCAGATTGGAGGAAAGGAATTAAGGGAATGGAAGAGATAGAATTTTTTTAGCCCCTGGAAATGAGAGATAGGAGAAAACTTCCATGTCGTATCTAGACTGGCACAAAGACCGACAGACATCCTCCCGCCCCTTCAAAAAGTGAGGGGCATATTTTTACTGTGAAGTTGGCTTTATAATAGGCTTGGAAGGTTTTTGGGTCTTTCGACTTGGAGAAGGATGACTGGATGAAGAAAAATGACCCTTTACAGTGGGAAGAGGAAGAAGCCATCTTAATAGTAGCTCTAGGCATTTTTTGTAGTGTAGAAATACCCCCCCCAACTTCCTACTCTGAAGAAATGGCTCCCCAGAAGGTGTTTGCAACTACATCACCATCCAAGAGGCACTGTTGCCTGTATAAGCCTGTCACATTCAAAATGGAAAACACCTTATACCAATGTTGTTGAGATATTAGAGGAGGGGGATAACACACAAAGTTAAATAACACCCTACATGTAAAATAGGACACGGTCACAGGAAAACCCTGTTGTACTTTACCCATGCTGCAGTTTACTAGGAAAAAAAGAAAAAAAAGAAGAAAACAAATGGAATGGGATGGGGTGGGATGGGGGGCAGAGGGAAAGAGTATAAAAGTATCTAAGCATGATGTGGGAGCAATGTTATAAGACGGTTTCAAATTTAGTAATAGAATGAGAGAGCTGCAGCTCTTAAGAGGCGAAGTGGATAGAACGGCTCACCATCTCTCCTTTGGCCTAGGTAGTCCAGCTGTTTAATGGAGTTTCGCTATAATATGCGGAGGTATGTTGTGGCAGGACAGGATTCCTGAAATTGGGACCAGAAAGGCCAAGTATGGGTAAATTTAGATGGTCGTCCCTTGAAATACCAGTTCCCTTTTCAGCTGTCTGTTGGACCTGATTGTACAATTCAGCAAGTGTCAGAGATGTTGAAGTACCCCATTTTGAAGGAATGCCGTGGATGCTAAGGATCTATGGTATGTGGACCTTTGGAGTGATGAGTGGTGAAGCAAATATTGTGCAGGAGTGAAGTCAAGAGCATAAGAGGTTATCTTGGTTATAGCTTCATGTACTTCTCTCCAAAATGTTTGTAGTGTAGGAAACGATCACCACGTCGTACATGTAAAAGAGTACCGGGCTCCAATCCACAACTTCAACATAATGGAGATGTTGAGAGAAACAATTTGTGGAGCTGTGTATACAAATTTATAACCAGCTTCTTGCATGGTCACGTTTATCGAGCCCTTATATAGGTGGATTAAGATCCTGTCCCAATCCTCATTCGTGAGAGTAAGATGCAACTGTTTTTCCCATTTCTGACATAGTCTATTGGCTTTTGGGGTATGTTTAGAGAAGAGGATCGTATACATTTAGGAGATTACATGACTTTGTGGGGTATGTCTCAAGCAAATAGCTCCTGGTGGAATATGAGGGTGAGCCTCAACAGACATAGGGGCAGATATACTTAAGGAAAATAGTCTATGCACTGCAAATGCACTCTCAAGATCTGAGGGGAACATGCTAGGAAAATAAAAAAAAAAAAAAAACAGCATTTTTGCTTGCACAATTGGATAATAGAAATCAGCTGAGCTTTCCCTCATTTCAGAGCTTCCCCCCAGACCTAGGGCACCTACACTTGCAGTGCACAGAATATTTGCTTTTAGTAAATAGACCTTATTTAACCTCCCTGGCGGTATTCCCGAGTGTGGCTCGGGGTTAATATACAGTGCCAAAAGGGATAAACCCGAGTCACACTCGGGATTACCCCACAAACACACTTACCTTCCGCTACAATCACCCGCCATCCTCCCGCTGTGCGCTCCGGCCGATGCCGGCACCTGTCTTCTGGTTCCCTTCCCTGCGAGCGCCGTGATGCAGGGAGGTGGAACCGGCGGGAATTTCAAAAAAGTCAATAAAACAAATGACATGATACAGCATCATCTGTTAGGATTACAACTTTTTATCAAGCCATTTCACCACAGCTTTACACCTAGTGGCTTTTCCAGTGCCCTGCTTGTACTTTTGCAGTCCCTTTGTGCCTGGAAAATTGAGAACGCCTATGGGGTTCAAAAAGCGTTTTTGCACAAAAGCGCTTTTAGATGAACTGGAAAACGACAGTGAATCGGAATTATTTGAAGAACTGAGCGATAGTGATTAGTGGGAAAATTCGTCATCAGGTACTGAAAGTGAGGACAACAACGATTCTGCGACCGAGCTCAGCGATGTAAGAACTTGATGCTCTATTGAATGCTGTACGGATCAGGCAGCGCCCCCAAGATTCCCATTTACTGAAGCACCCAGCATGAAATTTGACATTAATCATGACAACCCCTTGGCATACCTACAATTATTTCTGACCGATGAGGTTATTAAAAAAATACTTACAGAGACAAACCGGTACAAAGAGCAACAATTGGCTACACATCAGAAGTTTGCAAGATGCTGAAAGTGGGAACCAGTGACAAAAGATGACATTTTGTAATTTCTGGTCCTAATAATTCTTCATGAGTGGTGGGAAAACCCTGCAGAAGTGGTATTGGACAACCAATACATTACTTGCCACTCCATTCTTTGGCACAGTCATGTCAGATTTTCTCTCATAAAGAAATATCTGCACTTCGAAAACAATGAAGAATTTGATGTAACTACTCATCCTGCACCAAAACTAAAGAAAATTTGGGAAGTATATCAATTGATTCTACAGAATTTCCAATGGAGCTATGTGCCAGAAAGAGACATCAGCATAGATGAAAATGTAATGGCCTAAAAGCGAAGGCTCAGCTGGGTGCAATACATTGCATCAAAGAAGGCACGATTTGGAGTAAAATCCTACATGCTATGCGAATCGCCAACTGGCTACATTTGAAATTCAGTGATATACACTGGAAAAGGAACAAAATTTGATCAAAAATATAGCAATTATGGAATGGCAACATCTTCTGTTCTTTCACTAATTTAGCCATTGTTAAATCAGGACATATCTTTCTGAATCACCAAACACCATCAATGGCTGTAAATAGATCTGAACATCGTGCTGTTGGTGTTGTCAACCCAGAACGCCTGACTGGTCGTCACTTCATGGACTACATCCCACCAACTGAGAAAAAGTCAGCACCTACAAGGATGTGTGTGGTTTGTTGCTCGAAGAGAGATGACAATGGAATGAAAATAAGAAAGGAAACCAGATTCTATTGTCCCAATTGTGACGTCAGACTTTATGCAGTCCCATATTTCAAAGTCTTTCATACTCAAGATGTTTACTAAACCATTATTACAATGACTAGTAATATCGCACACCCCTTGTTTGTACACATTTCAGTGTTTTTAGTTTGATTATATTATTGAATAAAATTGATGATTATTATATTAAATATTATGGTTTTGTGTTTGAAACTTTATCATACCCGGGATATCTACTAGACTCTTGTTTGCACAGATTTAAGTGAGTTATTTCGAAGAATTACCGGCCTAAAATATAAAACAACAGATTTCCATGCAAAACAATGTACCGCTTTGAGATCAAAAATTCTGACATTATCAGATCGCCAGGGAGGTTAAATGGCTGGAAAAATGCCTCAATTGCACGTGTTCAGAAGGGGAAGGATTGGTTGAGCATTTTGGCCTGTAGCATCTTGTATAATAAGGACTCCCTGTGAAAAACGTGCTCTGCCTGAATCTGTGTATGAGGCCGGTATTTGGTTAAGAAGGGGGGCGACATGCCAGGAGGGAGAGCAGGGTTCTGTCAGAGGGGGGTGAGTGGCTTTGGATAGGGGGATAAATCTTGAGCTCTGCAGGCCTGGCGAAAACAGTGCAGAGAGGGGCCTACAGTCAGGTGTTCCATTTATTCTAAGAGTGTGTGCTGGGGAAGTAGCTATGGGAGAATAGTCAGGGGTGTGGTCGATCCCACCCCCTCCAAGCTTACCTATGCCTTGGTCTTCTTATAGACATGCTAATCAACTAATCTTGTTAAGTGGCATGCCAGGTAGTACTCTATGTATGTCTGGCAGCCCTATACCCCCTTTAGATTTAGGCAATATAAGTAGGGTATAACTGAGTCAAGGGAGTTTTCAACCCCAAACAAAGAGGGTGCAGGCTTTGCAGTATGCTGCAAAAAAATGGTATGGGGATATTGAGGGACCGTTTGTAACACGTACAGGATATGGAGGAGTATATTCATCTTTATTATTGCTGCCCTCCCAAACCAAGAAAGATAACCCTTTTGTCATGTTTGAAGATCCCGCTGGATATCACAGAGAATGGGAAGGTTGACATTCAGGAAAAATGATTTAGAAAAATGTATCTGTAGGTTAGAGACAAGTTTATAATGGGTGAAATCTTTTAATAGGTTAGGGATAGTGAGCTGGGGGTCAGAGAGGAATAGCAGGATGTAATCTTCAAGCGCTGCCATTTTATAGGTATGCCCTAAGATGTCGACGCCCTTAAAATCGGTATTAGCTCTGATATACTTTAGTAAAATGTAAGAACAGATAGAAGTGGCGGTAACGTGCACCCTTGTCTGGTGGATAAAGCATTCGACAGGAGGCCATTGACTCTCACCCTAGCAGTCGGATTGGAATAGAAAGCTAAAATGTAGTTAAGCATACGATTCCATATAACCCTTTCCAGTACTGCTCTCGGGGACCAAACCTCAATCATTACAGCAGGCATCCCCCCCCCCCCGAAGAGTTCTTTAGGGTTTGGGTGCCAAAGGAATGGACCTCGGCCCTAGAACTGAAAACACCCTGCGACTAACTGCACTCGTTACACCATGTACCAAGGTAAATGCTGAACACAGGATCCAGTGCCCGAAGCAAACGTTACAGGCCAGACCAGCTGATGAGGGGTACAGGTGCAATTCCTAAGTTGTACAATGAGGGCAACTGATCCGGAAACTACTAGTGAGCCCTGGGGCAAAAAGCAGTTGGATCCTAATAGAAGAGGTTAATTACCTCAGGACACTAGCAAAAAAAACTAGAGTAACATGGAGTGGGTGGAGATAAATATAAGAACACTGGGGGGCAAGCAACATTTTACCAGTGCCCAGTCATCTGAATATAGTGGCATATAACCCATGGTTTATGACTTCATATCCTGAGTCCTGTTCTGCACGGTTACATCTTTTTTGGCATTTTTTTCATATTTCTAACAAAGAAAATAAATGTAAAAGTATGTCATAAAAAATTGCCCCCCCCCCCACCTTGCTACTAAAGCATCGTTCAAATGTGGCGTACGTAAGTGTACACCCATGAAGGGCCATATGCACCCGCACAGGGATGCACAGCTGTTCCGCGCGTCCTCATGCAGGCAGTCCCATTTATGTTAATTGGGATGCAAAGGCTGCACAGGCATAGCGGCTGCTCCCAATCTGACATTTGTGTGGGTGCATGACCCTGAACGCAGTGTAATCTCAGGAACATGAATTCGGAAATAACGGAATTTTTGTAAAATCTTACCTGTAAAATTCCTTTCTCTGAGTCCTCCGACAGTCGCCGCCCCTTCATATTCATCACCAATGGGTTATGTCCTCTTATCCGTAGGAGTAGCTAGGCAATAGAATATGTTAGTACAAAAGACTTTTAACATATCCCCACCCCCAGGGGGTGGTCCCCTCAGTACATAACCCTCCACTTCCTGTAACCAAACCAGTTTCAGTGAAATAGCAGTAGAGAGTACATGAAAAACCCCAAAAGAGGGGCGGGGGCGGCGACTGTCGGAGGACTCAGAGAAAGGAATTTTACAGGTAAGATTTTACAAAAATTCTGTTTTCTCTTACGTCCTCCGACAGTCGCCGCCCCTTCATATTCATCACCAATGGGATGTCCCAAAGCAGTGTAAACATGAGGGGTGGGAAGAACGCAGCCGCGCCCAAGACAACGCCGTCTCCCCATCAGAGAAAGGAACCTTACCAAAGGAAGGAAACCAGTTGGGCATAAGAACAAAACACTCGCTCAACAGGAGCAAGAAAACCCAGGGAAAAAACAAATGTCCCAAACAGTCAAAGAACCCGTAACAAGGGCTCTAGGGAACTGCCGCACCGAGAACCTTGCGGCCAAAGGAAGCATCAGCCGATGCCTGAACATCTACTCTGTAGAATATTGTGGAAGTGTGAACGGCCGACCAAGTCGCCGCCTTACACACCTGGGCCACAGAGGCCCCATGACGACAGGCCCAAGACGTACTCAGAGATCTGGTAGAGTGCGCCTTCACAGGTACAGGGGGAACTTCCCCCTTCAAAGCATAGGCCTGTTCAATGGTCTGTCTGATCCATTTGGCGATGGTAGAAGCCGACGCCGCCACGCCCTTCCGAGGACCTTCCGGAAGAACAAACAAGGCATCCGACTTGCGAAAAGACTCAGTCGATTTCAAGTAGACTCTAATCGCCCGGACAACATCCAAGGAGTGAAGCAGCACCTCCGTCGGATGCTTAGGCTTCGCGCAGAGCGAAGGTAGGACAATGTCCTCATTGAGATGAAAGTCCAAAACCCTTTTTGGAAGAAAAGAAGGGTTAGGTCGCAAGACCACCTTGTCCAAATGCACAACCAGATACGGAGACTTGCAGGACAAGGCTGCCAGCTCCGACACTCGACGAGCCGAGGTGATAGCCACCAAAAAGGCGACCTTCTTGGATAACAAAGACAGCGAGATTTCCCTGATCCTTTCAAAAGGAGCACGCTGCAATACAGACAGGACTAGATTCAAGTCCCAAGGGGGCAGAGGGTCCCTCCTAGGGGGGATCAGATGACGTACCCCCTGCACAAAAGTGCTAACCAAAGCGTTAGATGCCACAGGACGTTGAAACAGAACGGCCAAAGCGGACACCTGACCCTTGATCGTAGCCAGCGCCAAACGCTGTTCAACACCCGTCTGAAGGAAGGGCAACACCCTAGACACTGATTAAGTGGTAGGAGAGAAACCCCGGGATTCGCACCAGGCAAAATATGCCTTCCAAGTACGGTAGTAAACCTTCCCCGAGGAAGACTTCCTCGCAGTGATCAAGGTGTGAATGACCTCAGGGGAAAGACCCCTGGTCTTCAGGACCTCGGTTTCAACAGCCAGGCCGTCAAAGCCAGCGACTGTAAAGCAGGATGGAAGATCGGTCCTTGCGACAGAAGATCTTCTCGAAGAGGCAGACGCCACGGGACGTCGATTGCCAGATTTACGAGGTCTGCGTACAAGGACCGGCGAGGCCAGTCCGGTGCCACAAGAATCACCGCAGTTGGTTCCGAGTGCAACCTGCGAAGGAACCTGGACAGTAATTGAATCGGTGGAAACGCATACATCAGTCGGTACTGATGCCACGGGGCAACCAACGCGTCCGACGCGTCTGCCCGAGGATCGCGCGTCCTTGCCACGAACCGTGGAACTTTGTTGTGCAGACGAGATGCGAACAGGTCTACCTCCGGAAGACCCCACTTCGCGCACAACATCTGGAAGACATCCGGGTGAAGGGACCATTCCCCCTGGTCCAGGGTCTGGCGGCTCAGATAATCCGGCTGCCAATTTTCCACTCCCGGAATGTGAACTGCTGATATTGTCGGGACATGCGTCTCGGCCCAAGACAGAATCGCGGCCACTTCTCGAGCCGCCTGGGCACTCCTGGTGCCCCCTTGGTGATTGATGTAAGCCACCGCCGTGGCATT